>NC_050445.1:50195426-50531923 GCF_903995425.1 Onychomys torridus | reverse complement strand
GCTTTTATAAAAGAGAAACTCCCGAAGAGCGGGAGGAAGGAGTGGCAGAGACAGGAAAGAGAGATAAGAAAACGTCATAGAGAAATAAGTAAAGTCCTGGCCGCGTGTAGTGTCTCAGGACAGGTCAGAGAGGGAGTTAGGAAGGGAAGAGCAAAGAAGGACACCCCTTGACAAAGACCAGTGCGCCTACTGCAAAGCGAGAGGACATTGGGCTCGTAACTGCCCAAGAAACCCGAGGGCCTGGAAAAACTAAGACAAGAGCTACGGACCTCCTCATCTGGAGGATTAGGGAGTCAAGGCCAGAGGCCCCCTGAGCCTAGGATAACTCTCAGATCGGGGGGCAGCCAGTGACCTTCCAGGTGACACCGGAGCTCAACATTCAGTCCTGACCCATACCGGAGGCTCTCTCAGTGACCGCACAGCTTTGGTCAGGGGGGCCACGGGTAGCAGAGAGATATCGATGGACCACCGAAAGAAAGGTTCAGCTGGCATTGGACAGTAACCCACTCTTTTTGAATATACCTGATTGCCCTCACCCATATTGGCCGAGACCTGTTGACTAAGCTCAAGGCTCAGATCTATTTGCAGACAATGGGCTCAACCATTACAGGACCCAAAGGGACCCCCCTAAAGTCCATAGCCCTTAAAACTGGAAGAGGAATACGACCGCTCTTTGAAAACCGAGTCATCTAAGGAGCCATCAGAAGGATACAGGCTGGTTGAGAGAATTTCTCGGCAATGGGCAGAGACTGGCGGCTTTGGGGCTGGCTCGCGAGCCCAAACCCCTCTTGTTATTTCAGTTAAAAGCCTCCGCCACTTCATGTTCAATCAAACCAGGATCCCGTTGTCCGGGAAGCGCCACCAATGGTATTAAACCAACACATCGCGAGAGGCTCATCGACCCCAGGTGGGTTAACTTAGTGCCCTGCGTCGATCCCACTTGGATAACCCACCTCCTGCAGGTAAAAATAAAACCCGGAGCACAGGGGGACTCTACAGACCACGGACTTCAAGACACTGGGGAGGTATAATAAACGGGTTGGAAGATATACACCACAACGTGCAAACACACTCGTATAAGCACTCTCGAAGGCCAAACTCTCCAACACACCATATTGGTTATGTACTGGCACTTGAACAAGGAATCCTTCGGATTCTGGTTTGAGATTATTCGCCCAAAGCTATTCACGCTATTCAGGCTTCTTAATCCAGACCAGGCGTGCTACTGAAAATGGAGAGACCCAGAAATGGGACTTTCGGACAGTTGACCTGGACTCGGCTCCCCCAAGGGTTTAAGAAACAGCCCGCACCTCTTTGATGAGCCTACATTCGACCTGGCCGAGATTCTGGTCGAGTAACCGGCCCTTATCTTTGCTCCAATATGTGGATGATCTCCTCCTAAGCAGCCAGAACCCAAGCTGAATTTTGAGAGGCACTTCGGGCCCTTTCTACACATACCCAATGGGACAGAAGGCTAACGGGCTATAATCAAGGCAAGAAGGCCCAAATTTGCCAAAGCAAAGTCATTTACCTGGGTTACACCAGCCCTGGAGGGAGGACAGAAGATGGTTCACGGAAGTCAAGGAAGGCGGAGCCATATATCTCCAACTCTACACAGGATACCCATCGCCAGGTGCGGACGTTCCTAGTAACAGTCCCCGCGAGCTAACTAGCCGCTCTGGATCCAGGTTCTTGCATAGATGGCTGCCCCTCTATATCTCCTAACAATCACCAAAGCCCCGGGGTCATATGTATCCCCACTGGGAGAGAAGGAGCAACACAACAGGCCTTTCAAAAGGATTTCAAGAGAACTATTACTACGAGTCACGCAGCTCTTGACTATCCAAGCTCTGACTAAACCCATTTGAATATTCAGTGTACAGAACTCAGGACTTTGACCAAAAGGATGATAGCGGATACAAGGAGACTGGGAGACCATGGAACGCAAGAACACTCAATAGCCTTACTCCTATCCACAGAACACTTAGGACCCCCCACCCGCGTGCAGGCCTGCAGTCCTCTAGAGAACGCCACCTCTGTCGCGCATGGTAGCCATGTCCATTCGCTCGTTCTCCGCTCCCCCAAGCAGGCCAATGCAGGGAACTGACTTTTGGGACGTCATTTAAACTGTGCTTATCACTACCTGCCCTAGGAACATCTAGGTCATCCGACGACCTCCCAGATAAATCGGCTCTCAAATTCCAGGAATGACAACTCAACCAGGCTCTGTTGTTAGCCACAGGAACAAAGTGGTGATTCGGAACATTGTCTCCTCAATACCGCTACCACTGCCTGCCCGTTGCGGACCCATCAGAGGAGCACAATTGGCCTCCAGAATTCTGGCGGAAAGGCCCATGCGACCCCGCTCCAACCACCTAACCGATCACCACGCCATGTACGACCCGATATTCAAATACTGGTTAAGGTAGGAGAGCAGACTATTCCTCCCAAGAAGATAAATAGAGGGAACCCGACAAAAAGCAGCAGTCACTACCGCATCAGAACAACACGATAATTTGGGCCCTCACCGCTGCCCAAAAAATAAACCGACCGAGAAACATCAGGACCCAAAAAGCAGAAGTGCGTCGCGCCGACCCTAGACGCCCTACCATACAGGCCGGATAAAGTAGAGGATACAACAAAAAAAAACGTCAAAAACAACAACAAAAAAAAAAACCTATACCACACGATAAAAGAAGATATAGCCTCTCCCACATGCAAAAAATAATAAATGGAGACATACATACGAGGACCCGCTCTTAGACCTCACGAAGGCAAGGCAAATTAAAACAAAAAAAAATTTCTTAAGGCAACCTCTTCAGAAACGCTTTTTCTCCCACATCATAGACCCTCAAGCCATATCCATAGTCCCCAGCACCCAAGGAATGAACATCACAGATCTACTAGACAACCTGCCAAAAACACCTACACGAAGCGAGGAAATCGGCGTCAGCCGATCTGACGGCCGGACAGGTAGGCCTACAACACCCCCAGGGCGACGCAGCTGCTGCTATTCTCCTCTCTTTTGCTTTCTCTGCCTCCTTCAACAAATCTGACAAATTGAACGAATTCAATCCCTCTAGTCTCTGTAACTTGGCCCTTATATCTGGACTTGACTGATAGATGAAAGACAAGATGACGGTCGGTGCCTGTCCTGGATCTTCCCGATCATATGGGGTATACATCCTATAGGCCTCTTTAAGTCTTTCCAGGAATGCTGCCGGCATTTCATCCTTTCCCTGGACCATATTTCTAACCTGAGCCAAATTGGTGGGGCGCCTAGTAGCCCCCCGGAGACCCGCTAAGAGCAACTGGCGAAAGAGACATAGGTGCTCCCTACCTTCTGGGGTCATGAAGTCCCAGTTCGGGCGGGTGAGGGGAAAGGCTGCATCAATAACATTAGGCAGTTGGGTGGGTCTTCCATCGTCTCCAGGAACCTGCTTCTGAGCTTCTAAGAAGACTCGCTGCTTCTCCTCCACTGTCAGGAGGGTTTGCAGTAACTGCTGACAGTCATCCCATGTAGGCTGGTGGATCACTAAAATGGACTCAATCAGATTAGTCAAGGCAACAGGGTCCTTAGAGAAAGGAGGATTATGCTGCTTCCAGTTGTAAAGATCAGAGGCCGAAAACGGCCAGTACTGAAGCTGGTGATTGGGTCCCTCCCTGAGGGGGAAGGCCCTGGATACTTTGGCTGGTTCATCGCGCTTTCCTCGTAGGCGACCGGCAATTGGGGAGGGGGCTGGAGTCTCCTCCTCCCGCTGTCTCTGTAGAGGATGTTCAGGGACTGCCGGCGGCACTGGTGCCAGTCTCTCCGGCGCCGGCACGGGGGCCAAGGCTGCCGCCGCCGGTCTCTCGGTATCTCTGGTGCCGGATTCCCCAGATACGGCGGTGGGTCCTCTGTCAAGAGGTCAATAAGGGGTGAATTGGGGTCCGGGGGAAGGACAGGGGTCGTAGGAAGATCCTTTCGTGGGAGAATAGGGTAAAGGGAGGAGGTAGGAGGGGCGGGAGGGGGCAGCGGTGCTGTCGGGGGGCAGGCCTGGGGCGCTGGAGGGGAGAGAAACGGCCTAACCCATGGGGGGGATTTGGTCGCTAGGAGTTTCCATATGGCGATGTATGGAACCTGGTCCGGGTGGCCATGGGGACCCGGAGCGAAGACTTTTCCCTCCACCTGTAAAATTAGACTGAGATTAAAGGTTCCCTCGCGAGGCCATCCTACATTCATTGTGACCCAGTCAGCCTGGCAAAGGGTGATCCATTTCTTTTTCTTGATCACAAGTCCCTCGTTGTTGGCTCGTGCTTTCACGTCTGACCAGTGGTCAAGCATGAGGCTCAAGGGGGTGGTGACAGTCTGTCCCATAGCTGTTTCTAGGAGGAGAGCGGTCAGACAGAAAATGACAAACGACAGACAAACGCAAATAAGACTGACATGCGCTGCGCGGCTCCGGCTCCAAACCGTGAGCAGAAACTCAGACGGAGAGTGCGAGGGTCCGGATCCCTTGTCTCCAACCAACACTACATATCCCTCGGATACGTGAGTGGCCCCGAAAAACCGTGCCCCTGAGGGGACTTCAGACACCCGTGGAACGTCTTCCAGGGTTACGGTGGGCGAAGTCCGAGCCCATCAGCTCCTTCTGGCCCCACCGCCACAGACAGATTATCAGATGTGCGCGGACCGACAAACAACAATCAAACGGGACGACATATAGTGAGGCAGGCCAGCTTACCTCCTGACGGTGGGTCGGTGGTCCTGGGGAGGGGTCTCTATCTCGCTGGGGCCTCCAATGAAAGACCCCCACAGGAGATCTTCCCTCATGAGAGACCCCAAACCCAAAGAACACGCCGAAACCACGGATCAGATGCAAACAGCAAGAGGGTTTATTCAAATGCACAGGTACCTGGGGCGACAAAGTCTCTGGGAAGACTTGCGCGCCTCCCTAGGGGAAGGGGGACTTTTTATAGGATCCTAGGGGCAGAAGCGCGGTTACAGAAGCGAGAAGCATAGTTACAGGGTTCCCATTGGTTGATTCAAATAAGGCCAGGGTGAACTTGGGGACTATCTTTAATGTTCAGAAATGTGCAAGCTGTTTGTTCTCCAAGGCCAGGTAGCCAATTATAGATATCTTGTTCTGACTCAAGGTTTTTTCCTCCCAAGGCCGGGTGTTTGATATCTCCTGCTTTGACTCAAGGTTACTTTCCCAATTATCTCTCTCAAGGCCGTTTCTTAGGCTAAGTTACTGAGACGGGGGGGGGGGGCATTTCAGGTTTAGCAAGGAATATGGACTTGTGCTGCTGCTTCTCTGGATTGATGAGTCCAGGGTTATTTCCAGTGATTAGGAATTCTGTTGCTATTTATGTGGGGATGAAGGTAGGCTGATTTTTATGGCTGCTTCTTTTCAATTGCTTTCAGCTGAAAATAATCCTAACATTATAGTGTCATATTTGAGGTGGCATACTCTGTATTCTTTTATGGAAAAGTGTCAAGGTTCTCCCTTCAAGAATTTGTTCATACTGAAATCTCAATAAATTACAAGTATTTTATAATGCCATGTTCTCTTGTTCTCTGTTCTCTTTTTCTATCTCTCTCCATCTGTTTCTCCCCCTCTTTCTCTCTTTCTCTCCTTCTCGTGTGTGTGTGTGTGTGTGTGTGTGTGTGTGTGTGTGTGTGTGTGAGAGAGAGAGAGAGAGAGAGAGAGAGAGAGAGAGAGAGAGAGAAACAGGACAGGGTAGCCAAATTAAGCCCTCTACTTTATGGTTAAGTGGGCTATTCTATAAAGGATTTGTCAGTCATTTATTAGCATGTCTATTTTTCTCATCAATAATGTCTCAGTTTTTGATATATGCAGTGCCTTAGAATAAGTGCATGATAATGAGTTCTAGAAAACATTTTAATTTGAGAAACTCTCATTTATGCATGTGTTGATTTATTTTAAGGTGTGAGGAAGTTTTATGGGATGTGGAGAAAAGTACTTGAAATAATCATTTGTTCTAACCCAATCTCCCTCCGGCCGGCTCTTCATTAAGAGCTATAATCTCAGCCTGAAGGAGAATGAGGCAGGAACATTGGGGCTAGCAAGAAATGCAGAGTGAGATACAGTCATTCTGTGTTACAGAATTGAAACGCAAGTTCTGGCCACTCTCTCAAACATCACAGCCGTGGTAAAGGTTCTATGAGATTGTTTGCTTGATGGCCAGATTAGAACTTGGTGGTTGTCAGCGCCTGGAAAGTTGCATATCGAAAGCTCAAATTTATTGAGATGTCTTTAGTACTTTTAACAGTCATTTTTCTTCCAACTCTACATCAGAGCCAAATATTAATTTAGCCGGTTACGAGCTTCCACCAACCTAAGAACTAAGAATTTCATCAAAGAACATTTGAAAACTGCAACAGAGATTCCCATGATGTGCTGTCCTACCCACCTGTGGTCTTTACCAATAGACTTCGTAGGTTTTGATTTGTTTCCTTTCTTCTATAATTAATACAAGTTCATGTGCCCACTTCAAACTGGATCATGGACACCGTAAATCCATATTTCTGGTCCATAATAATTATATGTGGCTCCGTATGAGCTTTATCTTACTCTTTTTGATAAGAGTGAAACTCGGAGAGGGGAGGGAGGGACACACACACACACACACACACACACACACACAGAGACTGAGACAGAGACAGACAGAGAGATAGAGACACAGAGAGAATTAGAGGAGATATGTATGTGTTACATATATTTAACAAAGGAAGCACACCTTATATGAGCAAAGGATTATTATGCATAGCAATATTTAAAATGATAATACCCAAATTGAGCATTTATAAGCTTTTTACAAACACATAAATTTTGACATATGGATTGCCACTTTCATAGAACTTAATTACAAATGAGCATTGAACTAAATATAAAACAAAAAACAGTTAAGAATTCTAAAGGAAATCTTATTTGAAGTTTGTATTTTGCTGGAGTCCAGCAAGCATCTTAGATAAAACATCAAAAGCATATCTAGTATACTGGGAAAAAACCCCACTATCTACAAAGTAAAACTTCAAATATTTCACTTTATCAAAATTTAAAACTCTGTGTCAGACACCATATTAAAACAAAAAGGTAAACCAAAGGCTCAATAAATATTTCAAACCAAATATCCATTAAAACATTTTACCTTGACTATGTAATAGCCTCAAAAATTTGAAAACAGCTCAGTTTTTTAGAATATGCTAAAGATCTGAGCAGACTTATAAGACCCTAACAACCATTGCCACCAGTTTAGTATCACCAGCATTGATTGATATACATGTTTAGTACATTTCTGTTTCAAAATATTTTCATGAATATGGTACCCAATGTAATTTTCACTCCTTCCAAGATGTGTTATCTTACTCTAATCACAGAGCTATGCCAACAAATCTCAAACTGAAAACCTGCCTACAGAGTCCTGGACAACATGCTTTAAATGTGTTGATGTCATAGAGGACAAGGAGCATCTCAGGACTCAGCATAGTTTGTGGGAGAAGCATAATAACTATAGACACTTCGTGGGCTGGCCTAGAATGGGCACATTTGGGCAGGTGCGATGGCTCAGCAGGTAAAGATGCTGACTGCCAATCCTGTGACCTTGGTTGAATAGGTCAGACTCAGAGGATGTCAAGAGAGGACCAACTCCTGCAAGTTGTCCTCTGTCCTTTCCCCACATGCCATGACACTCTCCCCATTGCCTCAATAAAGAAATGTGTTAAAAGTTCAAAAAGAAAGAGCACAGGAGTTGGGAATGAAGTCTGTAAACAATACTTTTTGGTTGATGTTAGGTTACTTCACAGGACTAAAGCATGCTCAGATAGCCCACGACACATTATTTTTGGGTTCGACTCTTAGGTATTTTCCTAGAAGGGATTAGAACTTGAAGCAGAGAATGACTATGGGAGATATTCATGATTGCAGCTAAGACAACAAAACAAATTAGAAGGTGGCAGAAGGGTGAGTTACCGTTCCTTTAGAGCTATCTTCTGTCTTTGCATGCCTGTGCTCATTATTATTACACTTCACACACTGAGACTCAGCAGCAGCATCTTGGGCACTCCAGTCTTTCACTGAGAGATGCATCACCTCTTTTGTACCTGAACTCAATTTCATCTTCTTGGTTCTCTAGATGGGATGTGTTAACTTGTTGGGTTTCTTGGCCTCTGTAATTTTGCTGGCAGTTATGTGATATTCACTTCATTTCATATGACTGTATCTAATGTTTCAGTTTCTCTGGAGAACCCTGGCTAATTTAATTTTGTATCAATGTTAATTTCTTAATTTTAATCTTAATTTAACACTAGAGGATCCTAGGTAAAGGATATAGCAAGACCCTAAACTATGTTTCCATTCTTCTGTAGGTGGAATTTACTCCAAAAATAGTAGAGCATCTCATCTGTGTATATAATTACAAACCTACTATATCTCAAGAGAACTTTTTTTTTTTTTTTGAGCTGAGGATTGAACCCAGGGCTCTACCACTGAGCTAAATCCCTAAATCCCCAACCCCTCAAGATAACTTTTAAAATGACACAATTTGAAAAAAGACCAAAAAATATCTAGGAAATAAAAGTTATCATAAATATTAGGGAAACCAGATTCAAGCAGCGGATCAGAAGGTTTGAGAGGGAGCGAGAGTTGTCGCGGCATAAAAGAAGATTCAGTGAAGTATCTCAGAATCGAGAGCTAAGAGAGAAAAATACTGTATGCTAAATCCCCCAACAGATGATTTTTTAAAATGTTTCCCCTTGTGGAATACAGCCATTATACACTGACACTATAAGTAGGAAGTGTAATTCAAGCACTCTTTCATAGGGAAATAATTTATGGGCTTAATTTCTACTTGACCCTTGGAGGCGATATGCTATCTTAATAAATGAGAAGTCAAGAGATACTAGCTATGGCTTGTGGGTTAAAAGATTCTATGAATACATTACTTAAATTTGCACAGTTGACCAATCAGATCGGTGATAAAATCTTACTAGCAGAAGATGAGGAACTTAAAGGAGATTGCCCTTATTTATCATATTAGAAACTCAATATTCAATTTCTATAATTGATAACATAATAAAATGTAGTTAGAACAAAATTGTGTAGAAAAGGAAGTTAATCACCCAAAGAACAAAAAAAAAATAAAAAAAAGAAAAATTTGAAAGAGGGCATTGAATGAATTAACAAAGACAAGGGGCTTGGAGGCAGGGACTTGTTATTTTTTACTGTGATACTTTCTGTGCCCTTTGATCACACACACACACACACACACACACACACACACACACATCTCAGTATTTTTGGATTATGTGTAACACAGAAATATGTGTATTCATTTTTATTTTACATGTGCATATAGACATACATGCATATATTCTATAATTGTTTATCTTATAATACATGTGCACATGAATTACCAAAACTATTTCAAGTAGTAGATTTAGGGATTTAAATGGCAGCTCCCCTTAAGTTAATTATTTAAGAAATGACATTCCCTCCCCCAAAAGAAAAGCAACAAATTGGTAGCACATTTTCTTAAATTGAAAATTACCCAACCCTCTTGTATCGTGCTTACTTGAACAAAACTATTAAATTCATTTAGCTGAAAGTGCCATGAGGACCACTTGTTTTATTGAACCCCCTTAATTTGTAATTGAAAATAATGCAAATGAGTGATTCTTCTAGGAGTAGATATCTAGTAAGCAAATGTTTGGAACAATTTGTCTTGAAAGCTGATAGCACGATTCTTTTGGTATGCCACAAGCTCACATCACTTTCCTTAGGCCAATATTGAACAGATTAAATGTCCTGAGCAAGTTATATACCAGTATGGAATTATTTAAAAAGAAAAAAGTTAACATGAATTTGGTGAACAGGTTCAGGTAAAATACTTCGTTAACATATCCCTTGGCCACTTAGCAAATAACATTTTTTTTTCTTTAAAGAAAAGAAGTTATTGGTGTTCAAAGCATAACTTAAAAACCATTTGGATGAATTTCATTAAGTGCAAAAGATTCTTACAAATACTTTTGAGTGCAGTAAGAAAAATAGACACTCAATCACCAATTTTAGAATCCTTGAGCTAATATAGCTACTGTAATGGTTAATGCAGTCAACCTGCCTGGCTCTAGACTCTCCTGGGAGAAGGGCTTCAGTCATGACTGTGGGGAATTTTTCTTGATTGCATTTGTTGAAGAAGGACTAGTTCCTTCCCACTGTGAGTGGATCAGTTCTCTGGTATGATCCTTTACCATATTGAATCGAAATGCCTTAGCAAAGGCATACATTGCTCTCTTTCTTAATCAGGACATATTGGGACCAGCTGCTTTGAGCTCATGATGTCATTACTTCCAATCATGATGGACTGTACAATGAACTGGTAGCCAAAGCAAACTCTTGCTTAAGTTGCCTTTGTCTGAGGATTTTGTCACATCCATAGGAACAGAAACCAAGACAGCTGCATATAATCAAGCATTAAGTAGATCTGTGTGACTCACTGACTATGATCCAACCTGGGAAGCCTGGCTGCTGTTGTCTGATAATCCTTTTGAAAGCAAACTGGTAAATTCCACCCCAATTTCATGCAGTTGGGAAGGGGAGTGGGCAACAAAGTGTATGCAGGAAGAAAGCACCTTCAGGATATTCCCCTGTCCTCCCCCCCCCCCCACATCTCCCCCGCCCCCTGCAGCCTTCTCCCCAGCCCACCTCCATTCCCATCTCCTCCAGGGCAAAGACTCCCCTGGGGATTCAGCTCAACCTGGTAGAATCAGTCCAGGCCAGTCCAGTCCCCTCCTCTCAGGCTGAGCCAAGTGTCCCTGCATAAGCCCCAGGTTCCAAACAGCCAGCTCATGCACAACTCCAGGGAGGCTACCTAGAAAACAGGACCCTAACAAAGACATAGGGATCACCCAGTGACAGAAAAATGGATGAGATCTACATGAGCAACCTGGACATGAGTGGGGGTAATGAAGGGCAAGGGTCAAGGGAAAGAGAGCTTAGATCAAGAACTGAGAGGGAGAACAAGGAATAAGAGACCATGATAAATGATGACCACATGAGAACAGGAAGAAGTAAAGTGCTAGAGAGGTTACTCTCCTTTTCTATGATTAGTTTCCTCATCTACAGAATGCAAAGAATGATTCCATTTTGTAATGTTCTTGTTATATGTAAGTGATATTTAGCATCCAGCATTCTTGTTCAGCATGGTGTTTGTTTTATAGCACCCACCCCCTGCTTTCTGAGATAGCCAAATCTTCCTACAAAGTCTGAGGAAAAGTTTCTCAGTACAGTTCAATTCCTAATCTCTCATTTATCTGGAATAAACTGATAACTAGCATACTCATGGTTAGAAAGATATCTGGAGTCTAGGATGATTATGTTAAAAATATCTTACTTTTTAATGTAAGTGATGTTTGTCAATATTTGTTTTCATCATTTACTCTGATTGCAACTAAAGTGCTGTCTCACTGCTTAGATGCCACCAATGCAGTTTTACAGTAAGTAGCATTATAACGTCAGTGTGTGACCGTGAAGGTGACACACTGTCAGGGATATGCTCAACAGAGCTATGTTGTAAATTATGGGAAATGTATATGTATACAGATTCTCTTTGTACGTCAAAACTGAGTCACAAAAATGTTACTATGATAAAAGGAAGTGAAGAGAGTTATAAAAAATTCTTGGTACAGGTTTTGGGAATTCTACTAAACAAAGGACATTTCTAAGTTACAGAAGCCAAGGTGCCTTCAGACTGCAGGGTGTTCTACCTTCCAAGACAATTCTCTCCAGGTCAATTGGAAACACTTCAGGCCTCTGAACCTGAAAGAGGTTTTTTTTAGAAGTAATTTACAGGTTCTACCATGACTTGTTGATACTAGCAGGCAACTTCTAATTTCTTTTCTTTTCTATTTTTGGTTTTTCGAGACAGGGTTTCTCTGTGTAGCTTTGCGCCTTTTCTGGAACTCGCTTTGAAGACCATGCTGGCCTCAAACTCACAGAGATCCACCTGCCTCTGCCTCCCGAGTGCTGGGATTAAAGGCATGTGCCACCACCACCCGGTTAATTTCTTGATGAAGCTGAAATTATTAAGTTGGTTAAAACCTCAGGCCTTTGTTTCAGCCTGTGCTCCTGTCAATTACTGGAAACACTAAATTGACAACTTGATGCTATATTGCAGAACTTCCTCTGTGGATTAGAGGAACAGTGTGTAATCAGCTGTTTTTTGTATCTCTTCTCTATAAGAATTGCTTTATTTTTTAAAACTGTATGAATGGGTGTGTGTGTTTGTGTGTGTTGTGCATGTACAATGCATGCACGCATGCATGTGTAGGTGTACTTATGTGGGTCTGTGTGAAGGCAGAGACCAGGAGATACATCAGAAGCCCAAGATCTGGGTTTTCAGATGGTAGTGACTTGCCCAGCATGGGTGCTGTGAACTGAACTTGTGTCCTTTGCAAGAGCAATGCAAAGCCCTTCACTGCTGAACCTCATATTTCTTTTATTATAAAATATTCCTTTGGGTTAAGGTTTGAAATGTCTTTCTAACAGGAACAGTAATACATCAGACATAACCTGTTCATCCTGAAGTATTCTTCAAGTTGTAGTCAATAAATGGCATGTATCTGAATTTCCCAAGATGCCTGCAGAAAGAAAGTTTCATTCTGGGCCATCATTAGTCAGAGTCTCTTCACTGGGCATTAATATTTATTGCATCCCTACAAGTGTGTCCTTAGAAAGCTTCACCACTGACAGTCACATCTTTTCTTGGGGCTAAGAAGCTCCTTAGCATTAACTACCCTGGCTGCAGACTTGGCACCTGCTTCTGTCTGCACTTGGTTTACAGAGCACTGTCACTGTGCTGACAGTGTCTGGTGTTCAGTACTTTTCACAATTCTTTTGAAAAGTTATAAAGCAGATAAAGATCTTTCTTGCTTCTTTCACCAGCTCATTCACTGTCTTACTCAGACACAGGAGAATAAACACAGGAGAGAGAGAGAGAGAGAGAGAGAGAGAGAGAGAGAGAGAGAGAGAGAGAGAGAGAGAGAGAGAGAGATTGATTCTGTGCTATTGGAAGAAAAAAATCAACACTTTCCCAGAAATATCCAGACATATATTCATCTTAATTACTTGCTTAAAACAGTAGAGGCAGTCATACCAGACAATTACAAGGTAACATACATTGTCTCAGTCATTGTGACAGTATATTATAACTTAATGCCTCTTTTCCTATAGGAAAATTATATATCTCCTGGTGTAATATTCCCCTTTGCTGTGACAGCCTTCCACTCCATTAAGCTCATGCTTTACTATAGAATATCTTGGCTGGAAGCATCAAGGCTAACTTAGAGCTTGCTGGAAATGAGAATACTTGCCCCCATCCTGGATGTACTGAATTAGAACCTTGTGCATGTGGCTGAGAAATCAGTGTTTTACAAGC
Source organism: Onychomys torridus (assembly GCF_903995425.1). Lineage (NCBI taxonomy): Eukaryota > Metazoa > Chordata > Mammalia > Rodentia > Cricetidae > Onychomys > Onychomys torridus. The sequence continues at coordinate 50,518,486 of NC_050445.1, read as the reverse complement.
CTTCCAAGTGATGCACATTAAATTTTGAAAGCCACTTGAACTGCTGGAATTCTTTTTCCTCTGTTCAATTCTCTTCCCACTTGCAATTCCCTCTCCTTTATTGCTTTCTGCATGATTGAACTTGACATTATTAACTCTGTTCCCCTTTTATGCATTCAGGTAAAGTTGAAGGCTGAGAGAAAGTGAGGGCTAATTTTTCAAACACATCTATTTTTTCTCATTTATTAGACAATATTTAAGATCTGACACATGTGGTGGGCACAGAGATCTGAATTAAAATCAAACCCATCCTGCTTTCCCAGTGTCTTTGTAGAGACTAGAATGTAAACTAACAGATACAAGGAGCATAGCACTGTGCATCTCTGCACTGGTGTGGTGTGAAGACAAAGCTTTCTTACATGGAAATCTACTGAAAAACTCACTGATGTTCGCCTGCATCTCTGTGGAACAGAGAGCTGCAGAGATGGTTGGCTTCAAGCTTGGTGTCTTCTATGAAGTGACATAGTCTTATGTCTGTATAGTGATATTTTATTTGTATTGAAATGTGATTTTATTTGTATGTTAATAAAATTGCCTTGAGGTCAGAGCAAGCCAGAGCAGAAGCTGGGCAGTAGTGGTACATGCCTTTAATCCCAGCACTTGGGAGGCAGAGCGAGGTAGATCTCTGTGTGTTCAAGGACACAGTCAGCATGGCAGACACACACCTTTAATCTCAATACCAACCATAGAAGACCTGGAGGTCTGTACAAACAGGCAGTGACGAGGAGGTCATGTGGCTGGGTTTACAACCAATGAGAAAACAGAACAGAAAGTCTATAAAAAAGATAGGACACATAGAAGTAGGTCTCTTGAGGAGAGGAAGGACAGCAGAAGCAGTGAAGGGTAAGGTTTTCTGCTCTTGCTCTGACCTCGTGGTTTTTAACTCTGCAATTGGTTCTGTGTTTCTTATTTAACAAGCCAGTTATATCTACATGTCTGTTTTCTTCTGGATCTTTTCCTCTTCCCTGCTCTTCACCTTCCTATGATTCCTTCAGTTGCATAGCATTCTTCACTGTGACCTCTTAGCACAACCTAACACGTTTATGGTGAGGTGACTTATTTCTTATAGTACTGGCACTTTTACTTAGAGATCAATAACTTAACATGGAATATTTTATGTGCTATACATGCATTTCTTTAAAACATTCAAAAATTTGTAGGGCAGTAGTGTCACACTTCTTCAATCCCAGCACTCAGGAGGCAGACCCAGGCTGATCTCTTTGAGTTTGAGGCCAGCCTGGTCTACAAATTGAGATCCAGGACAGGCACCAAAACTACACAGAGAAGCCCTGTCTCAATAAACAAAACAAAACACAAATTCAAAATTTAAAACTATGTAGGACATATACATGTGAAGTAATATCATGTGCCCTCAAACTATTTTGGTTGTCCACTTAAATATTGTTTTCTCACTGTTCTATGGCTATTTCTTTTGGACACGGTTTTGTACTATACCTCAGATTGGCTTTGAACTTCTGGTAATCTTCCTGCTTCAGCCTCTTAATTACTGGGATTATAGGTATATGCCACCATGCCTGGCTACTTCTATTATTTTTTAAACACACTTGAAAATTTAAATAAACATACAGTAGCTGCATATATTTATAGGGTACAATGCCATAGTTCAGTAAATATAGACAATGTGTTATGATAAGGGTTTACCCTTATCTCAAACAGCTAACTATGATTTCTTCATATTAGAAATATTTAGAATTTCTCTAATGGTTACATTTAGCTAAATATTGTTAACAGTAAGTATAGATATTTAGAAATTAGTCCACCTATCAATCTGTACTCCTGTATCCACTGCCTACCATGTCTCCCTTTTCCCATTGCCAGACCCTTCACAGGCTCTGAAAACTACTGTTCTATTCTGTATCTATAGAAGTTTGATTTTTAGCTTCCATATATAAGTGAAAATATGTTGTTTTTTATTTGTAATTTTACAATGATTTTTAGTTTCATCTATGTTGCTGAAAATGTTGAAATTACTTTTTTTGACTAAACGATATTTGAATGTGCATTTATATCACATTCTGTCCATTGGCAGATGAGAACACTCCATATCTGACTATTGGCAAGAGTGTTGCAAAATACATGGGAAGTATAGAGCTTCCTTAACATTTTGACTTCATATCTTCTAAACATACACTCTGGCGTCGAATTGTGAGATGATATAGCAGTCCAGATTGACTGTTTTTGTTTTCATTCTTTGTTGACGGTAGCATTTCATAATGACTATAATTTTCTCGCATCTCAGGCTCCATAGCTTAGTTACAATACACATCTTGTAATTTGTGTCCTCACCAATAACGTGTAAGACTTCTCCTTCACATCCTGACTAGTAATGGCTATGTTTTCTCTTTTGAAATATATGTTCTAATTGGGGTAAGATGACATTTCTTCAATGTGGCTTCACTTTATACTTCTCTAATGAATAGTGATATTGAACATCTCTCTCTCTGTCTCTCTCTCTGTCTCTCTCTGTCTCTCTGTCTCTCTGTCTCTCTTTGTCTCTCTCTCTCTCTCTGTGTGTGTGCATATTCCCTTATTTGTTCTTTGTATATCTTTTCCAGAGAAATGTCTACTTGTTTAATTTTTTTTCTGTTGCAGTCTTTTGACTTACATGTTTTTGATATAGGAGAGAATGGGTTAAAAAAGTTAAATAACTGACTTTACTAAGGTTTGATTAAACTAGGGCCATGATTTAAAGCCAAATGGGAACTTGAATGCCTAAAAGTATTTTGCTCAGTTTGTTAAAATTGCCTCTTACTAAAGATTATAGCTTGAAATATAATGCCAAACATATGATCTTTATTTATTAACATTTCTTTCTTTACTTAAAAATTGGTTGGTTGTGAATCTTGTCTTTCATGGTCACATAAATGGTTTTTTGTTAATTTTTCCAGTGCTGTAATTTTCTTAATTAACTACCACTTTTGAAGATTTCAGGCAAAATTTATTTGACTAAAATACACTAAGTTAAACAAAAGGTTATTGATAACTTGCAGTCTGATGGGAATTTTTATAGGCATTAATTGTCTATAATAGTCCATAGCAAACAATTCTGGATATTGCCATTTGAAAATTAATTTTAAGTCAAAGATCACAGTTTCCTTTATCAGTTTTTAGTAGGCATTCCACACCTGTATCTGGACAGTAGTGCATGCTATCTTGATTTTCTCCAATGGATATCAGAATTGCTTGTAAGACTATCTCCCTATGAACAAACTCTACTGTAACATCAGTATTTCCAGACAGTAGACACTATCTTAAACAGTTTTAGAAACTTTTTCAGAAGCAAGAAAATGGGTTCTTGGTATAATGAGGAACTATTTTGTGCAAGGGTGGGTGACTGCTATTCACACACGATTTGTGCTTTCACTCAGGCTTTCTTTGAGGAAGGCTTTGACAGGCTCATTAGATTGTCTTTCCTCTTTGCTAATAGTTTTGCCAGATGCAATTCAGATCAACTATGGCAAGCCAGCAGCAAGCCAGTCCTTAAAGCCGTGTGGCATTTGCACTGAGACATCTATCTTAGTTAGGGTTTTTTTGCTGTAAAGAGACACTATGACCATGACAACTCTAAAACGTTTAATTGTGGCTGCCTTACATTTCAGAGGTTTTAGTCCATTTTCAGCATGGTGGAAAGCATAGTAGCATGCAGGCAGACATGGTGCTCAGTAAGGAACTGAGAGTTCTACATCTGTAACCTGAGGTAGCAGGGAGAGGAATTGTGAGCCCCTAGCTTGGCTTGAACTTCTGAGACTGCAAAGCCTGCCCCCAGAGACACACTTCCTCCATCAAAGCCACACTTCTTCCAGCAAGGTCATACTTCCTAATAGTGCCAATCCCTAAGAACCTAGGGTGCTATTTTTCTATCAAACCAACCACATCATTTTGCTTTGACAGTGATATGGAGACTGATTATCTTGAAAACTGAACAGTGTGCATAACATGCACAAATTGTTAGCTCTTCAAAGTCAGACTGGAACTTGAGTCACAGAGAATTAGAAAAAAAAAGTCTAATAATTAGTGTAAGTTAAATATTGGAACTAGTAGCTAAAACCGTGTCATGAAAAATTCCATGGCAATATCAGAAACTTCCTTACAGTACATGAGTTTTATTTTACTTTCGATTATAATGAATGATCATTGAGAGAAGCAGCCTGTGATTGAGGATTTGAGCAAGTAACAAAAGAAAACAGTCACCCAGATAAGATACGAAAAGCACCCAGAATTTAACTAGAGACATAGTTGTTGCTTGATCCCTTTGAAATTAATGAAAAATTGAAGCAGTTTTTTTTTTTTTCATAACAGTTTCTAATATGGACCTATGTTGTTGAATAAACCCAAAGAATGCTGAGGCAAAGAAATAACGGATGCTACAAAAACAAGTGAGCCTCATTAATAAAATAATTCTTAACCTCATAAAAGAAATCCATGGAATAATTTTCCAGATAGATAAAAATTTTCAACAGTTTAGAAAATTTACTAAATTTCAACAACTTAGTAAAATTTCTAATTTGCTAAGTTGATTACAAAATTGGTTTTCTCTAAATTATGCTGTTATTGATCCACAAATAAAGACATGTACAAAATAATAGATAGGCCTGCATTGGGTAGAAATTGTCTCCATAAAGTTTTAAAAGCTTTTCTTCTCCCTGGAGGCAGAGATGCGTTTAGTCAGGCATTTTTCTTCTTGGCGCAGAGGCTGGGTAGCCTTGTGGGAAGCCTTTCTAACTGAATGTCGGAAGTCACCAGGGATGCTTTGCTTCCTGCAAAAGTTTCCCTGCATAGTTATGCTGAACGCCTTGTACTGCAGGTTTCCTGAGGGTGAAAAGCAGCCTGGGATTGACTTATAGAAAGCTGATTTCAAAAACACCATGCTGTGGTTTCCACTTTTAAATTTGATTAGCTGTAGGTTAGATGCTATCTATCTTCTTACAGAATTCAAAGCTATCTATTTCTAGACTGAGGATTCTGTCAGAATAATAAAAACAAACAAACAAACAAACAAACAAACAAAAACCCTTCAGATGCCGAGAAATCAAAATGCCACAGATACATCTACTAGTACTAAGTGCAAAGTCACACTGACCAGAATTATTTAAAAATTTTTCATTTTTTTCCTCATTCAGAAAATGTAAATTAGAATACTGTAAATTAAGTGAGTTAAGTGCCAGTCATCCAACATACTCAGCAAATAATGTAATTAGCCAGTTATTTCATTTCATATAATTATTCACCTGTAAGCAAATGCTTTGCAGATATTTGCTTACCAAATGTCGTTTTAAATGTTAGACTTGTATTGCAGTGAGCACTTGTAAGCACTTTGTTTATCTGCTCCTAGAAAATGGTCTCTATCCTGATTTCAAGCCAGGGTGATTGCACTAGATGGTGAGAGACAAGAAATACCTTGGTTTTTTTTGGGGGGGCGGGTAACCCAAAACAATTGTTATTTCTGTTTCCAAAACTATCAATCTGCCTGACTGGCATTCACACATTAAAAATAGCCATGAGATGACTTGTTCACTTTTCAGCTAATTTAAGAACTATAAAAACCTAATGACTGCATGCTGTTAAAACTCCATTTAGAAATTAGCAATTGATTATGTGGCACTTTGAAATTCTTAAAGTCTCTTCATTAGTAATGAGTGTAATTTAAGCACATTTGTACAGCTAAACCTATGCCTTTGGATAGAGGGATGTTCTGAAGCTGGGGAAATTATTCTTCCCTGATTCTTAGGGTAAACACTGTCTAGATCCAGAATCTCTTGAGAGTCCCTCTTCAGCATCAAGAATTTCATGCAAACCACAGTGTTAATGGCTCCATGGTCCTTCCCAGTGGTGCTTTTGTTTGAAATAAGGAAGCAATAAACACAACTGTGAAATGAGAAGGAAGTCAGGGAGAACTGAATTCAACAACCTAGAGAAGTTTTGAACATTAGATCAAACAGAGAACTTCTCATTTTCTGTCTCTTTCTCCATTGTCCACATATAGACATATAGTATATACACACCAAGTTTATATACTGCTTATACACATATATACAACATTTCATATATATATGAGTATACTACAGAATAATATTTATGTAAACATATATTAATATAACTCAAAATAATTAATGTATCTTTCTTTGGACTTTCTGGGGATTCTAGGGGATATTTGAATGTCCTTGGGGAAGAAAGGCAGATTTCATTCTGGCAATCAGAGGTAGACTGTGTGGGATTTATTCAGTGAACACTGGCATTTTGTTCCACTTGGTGAGTTTAACTCCAGGCAAGTCCTGTTGGTACTGAGGGAACACTCCAGAGAGTCCGCACGCTGATGTTAGTAGCACTGTTTCCTGCACGGCTCTTTCCTTTCTGGAACTATGCCATGGCTCTTCGAGCTAAGTCCACATCCCCATAGGGTCTGGGACGATGATTATTCTGCTTGGCTGTATAGCCTCTAGCATTGGTTCTTGCTGCCTAAGTGATTTCTTTCCTTTTCTTTTTTTTTCTTTGCTAAAAATTAAATTGTCTGGGAAACAAACAGTTATTTTCTTCAAGAAAGAAGCTTATAATACATATAATTTATGGAAATTTCAGATTCACAGCACTTATAGAAGATTAAAAATCAATAACTTTTACTTGATTCTAATACTTTCTTTTTATAAGAGAGTTAACTTTTTCTAATGACACTGTTTATAAGAAAAAGAATAGACTTAATGTGGATTCCAACAATTTATTGTTACAACACTTTTTCCAAGTTATATCCAAGAGTCATTATAGACAGTAAAACCAGGATTCTGGAAGTTAGCTCAAGGCATCTTCCAGCCATCACAGAGATCATTTGTATTTATTTTTGTAGTTGAGCACTGCAGAATTTCTTCAAAGGACAAAACAAAACTTGATTGATGTTTGACTTTGTTCTTGGTCTCCAGGGCTTTCGGTGAGATGCTTTTTACCTTTGATCCCCAAGTCCTTCTTATTTGTACTTATATAGGTGCAAGGAATTCATCTTCCCTATCCCCTTCTCTACTCTGTCTCCACTACCAAGGGGAGCATCTTCACGTCAGGAAGCATAATATACCTTTGTGAGTACCTGCATTGTTAGTTGAAGCTCATACCTTTGACATGTCTTGGCTTGTGAAGGTTTCCAATTTTCCTGATTCTGTAGCAATCAATTACTCAATAAGTTCACTGGAGACTATCATGCACTATGTTCAGTTGTAATATTTACTGCATATATCAAGGTATTCTTGGCTCCCAGCATTTGCTGTAGAAGAACATTTCTTATTGATCTTACTGTTTTGTATATTTAAGATGAAACAGATAACATTATGAAACAATAGAGAGTGTGTCTGTGTCCAATAGCCTGAACTCAGCATAAGACCAGCAAAACATGAAAGACACTAACCCTGAGAGGATAACAAGGTTGCAGCCATCTTAGAGAAGGGTCAGACTGGGGCAGCAGGCCCTGGGAAACCCACCAAAGGATGTGCTGTCCCTAGACCCAGACAATTAAGAGCCACCTAATAAACAAGTTCCAGACATTTCCTGCCCTAACCTAAAGGATGTGACAGATTATATACCATAGCTGTTAGAGAGAAAAAGTTTCCTACAGATAAGAAATGGGATATCTTATTGTCAGAGAAAATGGATCTGCAATGACATAAACTGCTAGAGGAGATGACAATTTCCTTGCAGCTGCAACTCTTCAATTAGTTCAATCAAGCATCTCTAACCTAAATAAGCACCAATCCTGAGCTTGTAATTCTATAGTGCTGTAATCCCCCCAGACCCCCTACCCTAACCATTATAAAAACCCTGCTTGACTGCTACTCAGGGTCTCTCCTGCTCAGTTGCTGCTCAGATGGATGGAGAGACCTGGGTTTAAACTCATAAATAAAAAGACTCTTTTCTTTTGCATTCCGATCAGTCTTTTGGTGGTCTTTGGGGGACTCTGGGTCCAACAATCCACATTAGAGATTCTCTAAACAGGTCTTCCACAATTCCTGACTTAGTATTGATTCCTAGGAAAAATTTATACATTCATATATTTGAGGGTTCTGTGATATTCAAGGTTAGTAATTTTTTTTTTTTTTTTTTTTTTTTTTTTTTTTTTTTTTGTAGAGAAACACAAGAGCAGCAGAAAGATGAGTCTCTAGAGAAGTAAAAGACATTAAGATTCTGGAAATTCTCATCAAAGGAGTAAGATATAGGAAAGAAGGGAAGCAGTTGCTTGTGCTTAACAGAAACCAAAAGGCAAGCAGGAAACGGGAAAATTGAAAGTGAAAGGAGAGAAGTTTCCAGGGATGCTCTGATTGGAGGCTGCTGGCAAGAGGAAGTTGGAAGCAAGCAGCACAGAAGCAGGGCCTCAGGCTAGGTTGGTTCAGAGAAGCCTTCACTTGCCTTTCTGTGCTTGACCCAGAGTCCATAGAATGAATAGAGTTCATATGATTTTCAGAAGCTGAGAGTCACTGACAGCTCAGATTTGTTGGTGTAAAGGTTGTAGGTTTTCCTTTAAGGAAATTACAAATTTGTGTGGAACAGAGGACCACTCCTCTATTAAAGGAGAAAGTGGACTTCCACTCATTAGTCAAATGTTGAAAAGTGGAGTCCCACTTCCTTAAATGGACACCTGTCAAGGAGATTCAATGTGAAATAAGCATAAATTTAAATTTTTTGTTCTGTCTATAGAGATTAATATTTACTCAGCATGTCTTTCCAAAAACATTAATAACTGAGTATATAAAGCTAAAAACCCCAGGTGAGTCAAAATTTAGCATTTTGATACAGAAAATTCAAATAGATTGTTGTAGAGGCCTTCCAAAAATATTAAAAAGACAAACAAAGATGAATTATGTTGCTGTCTTAGTGAAATTACAATGGAAGCATTCTTTTAAAAGAGATTATTTTTATTTTCTATGTATAGTTGTTTGCCTGTAGATATGTAAGTGTACTACATGTGTTCCTGGTGCCCAAAGAAGCAGGAAGAGGGTGTCACATCCCTGGGAACTGGAGGTATATGCTGTTCTGAGCAGCTATGTTGGTATTGGGACTTGAACCTGTGTCTTGTGTAAGAGCAACAAGTGGTCTTAACAACTAAGCCATCTCTCCAGCCCAGATACATGCTGTCATATGACATACAGGATTTCTAATCAAACAACAGGAAAGAGTGCTTTAGGCCCTAAACTATTTTTTTTTATTTTTGTGAATTTAATTCATGAATATAATGAAATATGATCAAATCTACTTCCCGCTTCCTTCTCCAACTCCCCTGATGTCTCTATCTCCCCTTCTAGCTCCCCTCCCAAATTCAATTTTATGCCCTAAATCTAGTTGGTGATACACACATGCCCATGACTATAAGGCCATCCAGTGAAGTGTGGGAAATGTATTAGTGCCCATATCCTAAATAAGGAATGAGCTCCCTGTTCCAGCAGCTATCCACTGCTAATAACTCATTAGAAAGGAAGGAAGTCTGCAGAAGAATAACTTAAGTATAAGACCACTTATACAAAACTCAAGTAAGACCTCCTATGTTTATATATATTTTTTGAGACAGGTTTTCTCTGTGTAGGCCTGGCTGTCCTGGAACTTCCTCTGTAGACCAGACTGGCCTAGAACTCATTGAGATCCTCCTGCCTCTGCCTCCCAAGTGCTGGTATTAAAGGCATATGCCACCACTTCCTGGAATATATATATTTAGTTTAAACACACATATGTAAATATATGTACTAACTAGTAAGTTATAGTTTGGGAAATTGCCAAATTAAGTTTTTTTTTGTCAAAATTATTTATCTCTATAACAAATATACACCAGTTTCTGTCTTCCTTCTTTTCATTCTCATCATCCCACATTATCAAACATGTTTTAATCACTCTCAATTATTCATTCCCAGTTAAAATTATTATATATGGTGATGGAAATTAATATGGTTGTTAACTCCCTCTTCTATAAAAACAAAATATAAGCAATGAGAATGGATCTGTATTAGGCACCTTTCTTAGTATTAATTTTTTAACATCTCTATAATCAGAATAAAAGACACCTACATGTAACTGTATACTGAAGCTGTGTCTTTGAATCATTTAAATCTGGGAAATGAATATTCACTTCCATTCACAAACATTCACATTTTAAAAGTGGTTGAAAATTCACATTCATGAACACAAACAATTAAAGAAAAGTGGTGATAGATTTAAAGTATCATTCACCTTGTCCATTGTGCAGATGTTATGCCTAATCATTATTATTTGGAATTCTCAAAGCACTTTTAAGTACTGAATTAATCTTCTTAATTTTTCAAATGTTTGGGTTCATGCATTCACATTGCCTGTGCACTCGGGCTGTGGATATCTTTGTCTCTTCTGCTGTCATTTCATGCGCAGCCCTCAAAGCTACAAATACAGCGTCCAATGGGAAATTTCAGTGATGTTTTATATCAGATTAGACTATGGCTTCAAATTCCATTTCTAATGTTGAATAAACTTAACTAGAGGCCAGTCAGTTGAAAATAGAGGCTTAAAATCATTTCTTATTGTAAAATATTAGTAACTATGGCTTGTTGGATTTTAATATCCATTAATCCATTTTTTCCTCAGGAAAAATTTCCTTATTAGTTTTCATATTTCCATTAAAATAGTGAATTTTTGACCTCATTAAAATTCAAAGGTTGAATCTTAATAGTTACCCATGGGTTCTTTTGAACACTTGTTCCAAGTAGGTGGCATTTGTTGGGAGGCTCTGGAACATTTAGGAGGTAATTCCTTCTCTCATAGAAAGAAGTAGGTTGCTAAGGTCTTTGAAGATTGGACTCTGCCCTCACTTGTTTCTGTATCACTGCTTAGCATGGTATGAACAGCCTCCAACATGGTTCCTGATCTGCCATTCTCTCCCTGCCAAGATAGCCTGAACCCACAACTCTCACAACCCTGGCCTCCTTTGAGTCACTGCTTTCAGAAATTATATTATATTTCAGAAATTATTCAGAGTTATAAAAATAACATAATTTGTAAACAGCATACTCTTCTCTGTATAGTTAGAGGCTAACTCATGTGCAGTTAAACCTTTTGTATTAAATTATGTTATATTCACTTATTTAGGACATGCTAATGTATCACCTTCATATGTTATAAGATACTCAAAATGTATTTCATGGGTTTTCTGATTTCTGAAAGTATACAGACAGCAGGCTGTTGGAGTTTGGTGCATGGAAATTTATTTCTTGCTTTGTGGTAAAGTAGAATTTGTTTTTAACTTCAAGTAAGATTTAGATGTGGCAATAATAGGAGGTATATAGGCCCCCCTTTTTTTTTTAGCAAAGATCAAAGCTTGAAAACTTCTTTTTTTTATGTGGAGGTGGGCAAAGAGGTGGCAGTTGCAAGATGGATTAGGAATCCAGCTTTACACAAGGAAACAACAAAAATTATAAAAGCTCCCATTCAGGGATGAATCAAAGAGGATTAGAATAGAAGATTGAGAGAGCTGTTTTTTATTCACTTGGTGATGGCAAATTATTTTAATAATACTGATGGATAACAGGGCTAAGCATCAACCAAATCACTGCTATGCTATCAGTCAATGCTCAATGAACTCTGTGATTGAATCTATTGTCTCAGTATGTAAGTGAGGAAACTGAGTTTCTGGGTGATACAATAACTGATCCCATGCTGAACAACTTCAGACTTGGAGAACCCAGTTCGGTTCCTCTGGATCAACTCTGTTCATCAAATCTGCCGTAAGCTGTGAACTGAGCCCACACATTTTTTTCCTTGACACAGCAGACTGGTATTTTGCTTAAGCTATATATACATTTGCTGCACTAAGATAATTAAAATCACAACAATAATTGGGAGGTGAAGCAGTGAGGAAGTGATGTTGTGAGAAGAGACATGAGATAGAGTATAGGACACGGCTAAGTGTAGTTGGATGAAGATTTCACCTGGGCAAATGACAGAGAATGGAATTTGTTGAGAGAGTAGGTGTGCTCACCTGGCAGTATATTTCACTAAAACTGAATTGTCGTTGGATTCATAATACAGAAGAAAGGGTGAAGCTGTAGGTGGAGAGGATTTGGAGTCAGCTCACATAACAGAGCCCAGTGGATTAAATTTTAGCCCATGAGGCCACAGGGTTTATCGCCATGATTGTCCCGACAGAAATCAAGAACATTAAAATGAGATTGTAAAGATAACATTAAGAGTTTTTCATTAGGAAAATTTTAAAGAAGTATAGAAAATTTGTGTGTGAGAATTTCAGAGCCTCAGTAACAGTTCTAACGTCTTTCCTTCCAACTCTTTCAGAATCCTAGTAGATACTACATAGGTTAAGAAAAACTTTCAAGACATATGGATTCTTATTATTGGTTTAGACAGGCAGTAAATGTTTTAACATCATAAAATTTATAATATGCCCCTGTAGGTTTAGTACATTCTGAATACTCAGTAAATCTAACATAGATTCATAATTAATATAAATAAGTTTACAATTTGTATTAAATACAAGTAACATTATATAGATATAAATTCTCCAAGTATGTATTAAAGTTAAAATAATTCATAATGCAAATTGAGACAATGTGCTAAGCAGTAGAAATGTAATAATCTTATGTAGGTGAAAAGTTAAATTATCCTTTATTTTGCTTCACAAATAATATTGCTATTTAAGTAAAAGTATTGGTGTCTTTCCGCACACCTTAATATTTATATTTATATATATATATGCATATGTCTATATGTTTGTATGTATGATATATATCTTATTAAGTAAGGGTTTTACTAGGAATTGTATGATGCACCAGGAGATGGCACTAATGTACTTTTTTCTTTAGTACAGATAACAAATCTATAAGCCAAAGGTTACCTTGGCAGTGCATTACACAATACTGGGTGAAGTAAGCACTTTGTTTCATTCCACTTCATATACTTTATTTATGTTGCATATTATGATTATTAGTTGTTGTACCACATCTATATTAAAAACTCTATTTATTTTACTTCAGAGGTATAATATATGCAGTAATGAAATGACCTGTTTCATTTTTCAATTTGTTTTAAAAAGTGGTCTAGCCTTCAAAAGAAGCAAAGGAAAAAAATATTTATGTATGAAAAGTCCAGGGGTTACATAGTTCATAAATCATAATGAACCACAAGGATACCAGCGGTGGTTCAATTCAACATAATTTAAGTGGAGATGGTGTGAAATTTACTGTATTGATTTTTTCAACTTTTTTTTTGCATTCACAGGTATAATTTTTCCATGTGAATAAATTTTGATTTTCTGTATCTAGTAGCCAATCTTATTTAAGAACTTAATGTTTACCACAATTTACATTAAATAATTTAAAAATTCTTCAGAGTATGGGAAAATTAAGCATTTGTTTTCCAACTATAATGAAAATGAAGCTGCTCAGTTTCAGGAGGTCCTATTTATTAATTGTTGCTCTTGGTGTCTGTGCTACTGGTATTATATTCAGGAAGTGGTCTCATGTGCCAATGCGTTCAAGGCTACTTCTTACTTTCTCTTCTATCAGGTCAGTGTAGCTGGATTAATGTTGGACTTGAGTTTTGTGCTTGGTGATAAATATGGATCTATTTGCAATTTTCTACATGTTGACATCCAGTTATGCCAGCATCATTTGTTTACTTTTTCCCTTGTCCAGTTTTGGCTTCTTTGTCAAAAATCTGGTCTTCATAGGTGTGTGGATCAATGTCAGGGTCTTCAATTAGATTCCATTGGTCCATGTGCTGGTTTTTATACTAATATCAAGCTTTTTTTTTATTACTTTAGCTCTATAGTAGAGCTTGAAGTCAGGGATGGTGGTGTCTCCAGAAGTTGCTTTATTGTACAGGATGGTTGTAGCTATCCTGGGTGTTGTTGTTGTTTCCATATGCAGTTGAGTATTGTTCTTTCAAGGTCTGTGAAGAATTGTGTTGGCATTTTGATGGGGATTGCATTGAATCTGTAGGTTGAGGGTACCTGAACTGACCTACCCCAGCAATCAGATTGGTGAATACCCTGTCATCATAGAGCCTTCATCCAGTAACTGATGGAAGCAGATGCCGAGATCCACAGGCATATATCAGGTAGAATTCTGGGAGTCCAGTAAAAGAGAGGGAAGAGGGATTACATGAGCTGGGAAGGTCAAGATTATGATGGGGAAACATACAGAGACAACTGAACCAAGATCCCATGAACATACAAACTTTAGACTGACAGCTGTGGCGTCTCTATGAGACTATACAGGCCCTCCTCATAAGGGAGACAATTGTGTAGCTGGGTCTGTTTGAGGGGCCCTGGCAGTGGGATCAGGATCTATCCCTGGTGTGTGAGCTGGCTTTTTGGAGCCCATTACCTATGATGGGATACCTTGCACAGGCTTAATGCAGCGGGGAAAGGGCTTGGTTCTGCTTCAACTGAATGTGTCAGGCTTTGCTGACTCCCCATGGGAGGCCTTACCCTTTTGGAGGAGGGGTTAGGGGTGAGTCAGGGTTGGGGGTGGCTGGGGGGGGTAGTGGCAGTAGGGATGACGGGGGAATCTGTGGTAGGTATGGTATAATGAATAAAAAATGTCTTAAATAAAAAGAGAAAGTAAATGCTTATTTAATATGATTAGGGCAAAAACAAATGTAAATGGGGTAAATGTTTTGGCTAGTAATTATGCAGAGGTGAAAGAATTTAGAATTCCTGCCCAGAAGGTGTTCCACAGGAAGCAATGGAAATTCCTGTTCTTTCACTTCCTCCATAGTGCTCTGTATAATGAGCAGTTTACATTTTCATGAATTCTACAGGTGAGCTGCATGCATTGGTATAAATTTGCAGTTTCCTTATGATGTATGACATGGAACATTGTTTCATGCGCTTACATGTTGTGCCTACCATATTACAAATAGTTATGCATATTAACAAAATGGTTTGGAATTGGGTAGCCGATTCCTATGCTTTTCCTTGAGGCAGTCTACTTCCCCTGCCCTCAGCATTCCTTATTTGTTCACAGTTCTTTGCCTAGGGTTGAGGCCTCCTGAGCTTTCCCCTGTCAGGACAACATGCTGTTGGTGTCATTCTCGTTCAGCTCATATTTAGGCAGCCATGTTGGTGAGACCTCAGGAGTGCAGCCTCTCTGACATTTCCAGGAGACACAAACTTAATACCAAATAGACAACCATGAAAACACACACATAAAAGAAAGTAAAATTATACAGACTGAGGAGGTTGTACTTATGGTGAGACACTTGCTCAGCCTTGGTGCAGGGAGGAGGGGCTTGGACCTGCCTCAACTGAATCTACCAGGCTCTGCTGACTCCCCATGGGAGACCTTTCCTTGGAGGAGGTGGGAATTGGGGGTGGGTGGGTTGTGGGGGTAGGCTAGGGGGTAGGAAGAGAGAGGACCGGGGAATCTGTGGTTGATATGTACAATAAATAGAAAATCTCTTAATAAAAAAAACACATGATATATATAAAATTTAAGTAAAGAAGGCCATGAATTTGAAAGAGAACACAGAAGTAGAAGTTCCATAGAAGAGGTTGGAGGGGAAAAAATGGAAGGGGCAAATGTTGTAATCATATTAAAACAAAAATTAAAAAAATAATAAAAATCATCTGATTTCTTAATTATCTGAAAAAATTTTGAAATATTATCTTTTATATACTATCCTTTATGGAATATGTAAATTAAAAATATTTGTCATGTGGGGTTTTATCATTTGTCTCCCCACAGTGTTTTTGAAAGAAGACAGTTAAACAAATTTTAATGAAATTTGGGTATTGATTATTTTCTTTATTGTGGCAATGCTTTTTGTTTGATTTTTCAATAAATCTTGGGCTAATCCAAAGAATAAGGATTGCATTATATTTTCAGCTATAAATGGGATAATTTAAGGTTATTTTATATTTGATGTATGACACATTTTGATTTAGATTTTTTTGTATATTGTATGATATTTTGTTTGAAGTTCATTGCTTTTGCATAAGCAACCAATTTTTCTTTCCCATTTGTTAGAAATCTATAATTTCTTTACCACATGACCTTTCCACATATGTCAAAAATCATCTTCTTCTATATATGTGGGGTTCTGCCCCGACTCTTCTGTTCTATGGATCTGTTTGTCAAAATTACCACAACAATGTCATACAGTATTGATTACTGTAGTTGTGAAATATCCTGAAATCCCACAGTATATTTTTCTAACATATTTTTCAAGGTCGTTTGGAGTAATGGAACTCTTTTTGTTTTTATATCAACTCTAGAGCCAGATTCTCAGTTTCTACAAGCAAGCAAACAAACCTTCTGGGCTCTTGGCAGTGATTGGATTGAGGATAAAGATCAGTATTGTGGAGAATTTACATTTTAACTATTGAGACTTGGGGCCTCTGAGTAGAATAAAACTCTTGTATTTAAATCTTCCTTCATTCTTTTTTGCATATTTTCTGTCAGATATATTTCTTAAATATTTTCAACTTTTGGTGCTATTATAGATGCTTTAAAGCCTTTTTTTTTAAAGCTAAAATTGTTTGAGACAATGTTAGACAGATAAGGCAGTCTTGGCTTGGTACTACTGCAATGAAAGAAACATGGACCAGGAATTAGTGTACATAAGTTTCCCAAAACAAAGCAGAAGACATGTTTATCAGCAAGAGTTGGTAACTGAAGACCTCCAGTCAGTTAGATTTACCCAAAGAAAAGAACATTTTTCCTCCTCCTCCTCCTCCTCCTCCTCCTCCTCCTCCTCCTCCTCCTCCTCTTCTTCTTCTTCTTCTTCTTCTTCTTCTTCTTCTTCTTCTTCTTCTTCTTCTTCTTCTTCTTCTTCAATACCATCTTGACCTTTTGAGAAAGAGACACCTTTGAGTCATCAAACTGCTAAGAAACTTATAAAAAGTATATCTTATCTCAAAGAGAGCTGGAGAAACATCTACAAGTTTTGTAAGGTAAATATTTTAAGGAAAGAGAAATCATGACACATAGTTAGGAGAATTATATATAACATTTTGTCAAACTGAGGAGACCTTTTTTGCATGTGTGCCTGTATTTCATTTTATTTATTAATATTTTTATTGATTTTTTTGGGTATTTCATATCATGTACCCAAATCACACTCATTTTCCAAGCCTTCCATTTCTGCCTTCCCTGTGACACCCATATAAAAAATTAAAATTAAAAAAGAAAAGAAAAACAAGTCCAATTTGTGTTATCTATATACTCAGTGGAGCATGATCAAACTCTCAGTCATCTGTCCCTAATATAGAAGTGAGTTATTCCTCTCCTCCACCTCTGCTGGAAGCCATCAATTGTGGAGAGCTCACTTCTGCATCCTTGTTACACTCTTTGAGAGTTCTCTTTGATAGCTTCCTGTTTAGACTGTTACTTTTTTGGGGGGATGAGAGTCAGGGTAGAGGCTATCATAGAAGCCTTCCATGTCCCTCTTTCTCAACTGTACATCTACAGATATTGATATCACTGCAAAAGTAGCTTCCTTGCCCTTTATAGTCAGCAGGAGCATGGATCATGGACCTCCACATGTTTTCTGGTGATATTCCTGACCACAAACACAGCCCCCAGCTGCAGAAGGAACATGGACCCAGACATGGCCCTTGAAGGCAGCCTGGACCACAGATATTAGCTTGGTCTCAGGTGACTTTGAAGACCATGCACATCACTATGGCTCCTGGAGGAACATGACCTATAGACATCATGATGGTTTCAGGTAGCAGTCCAGACTATGGACATCTGCATGGTTTTCAGTATTAACTCCTCCTCTTCTGCCTAGATATGTGAGTCTTGAGGACATGATTTTTGATAAAGACATTGCATTTAGGATGAAGTTTTCCAAAGTTTCTTACTCTCTGCATATTACCCAGTTGTGGATCTCTTTGTTAATCACCATTCACTGTTAGAATTAGTTTCTTTGAAGAGGATTGCACTGATATAGGTATATAGATATGTCATCAGGAGTCATTTTATTGTTATGGCCCTTTAGAAGAGTAATAGTAGGTTCTAATTTAGGACTCCCTGACCTATCTAGTTTAAGGCTGTTGGCAACTTTAGTAATGTCAGCTATGGGTTATGAAGTTGGCCTTAAATCTAATTTTTAAAAATGGCTGGTTACTCCTGTCAACTCTGTGCCACTATAAATAAATAAAAATGTAAGAAATAAGTGATAAACTTACAAAGTTCTATGAATACGTTACACTGAGATGAATGGTGAATGGTTGAATAGTTCTTAATTTACTTTTTTTGTTTATTTGAAAAATTACCAAATGCATTAAAACATAGCACATACATGGTTTAATGTTTCTTGATACATGATTAGATGTGAAGTGCTTAAGTCACATAAATGTATTTGCATTATGATTTCTTTTCTTTTTAAAATTTTAGATAGGATCGCAATTTCACACACTGGTTTCTAGGTGCACAGTGTATAATCTGGCTTTCAATTTGTGGCTTTAGCCTCCTTTAGCTAATATTAAAGGCATGGACATCATACCTTGCTATTATTTCTTTCTTTGAGGTAAAAACATTCATAATTTGTAGTAATATTGTCCAGTTCCACCCAGCCCTGCGGTCCTACAACCACTTATAAAATAAACATTCAGAGGCTTAATATTATTTACAAACTGTGTGGCCTAAGGCAGGTTTCTTGCTAGATAACTCTTTCATCTTAAATTAACCCATTTCTATTAATCTATGTTTTGCCACATAGTTGTGGCATTACTAGTCTGCTGGCATCTTGCTGCTCCTTGGGCAGCTGCTAGGTATCTCTTCCTCCTCTCCTTTCTTCTCTCTCCCAAGCCTACATATATTTTTACATACAGTGTAAACCATTTTAATCTGCCTTTTGTGTATCTATAATACTTTTTTGATAATTGCACACTGTAGCATGGCTAAGATTGAAGCAGCAGCCCTCCCTAGCTGCTTACTCTGCCCACCTCAGCTTCCCATTATGGCTGAGGTACCCAGGAGAGTCATGCTTACCCCGCCAACTCTGGGGTCCATGCTGCCATCAGGTAGTATGCAGCTGGCCCATGAACCTTTTTTGTCTGTATGAGTAAAAGCTAAATCTGCCATGCATCGTGCTCTGAAGCTTGGAGACATCATTGTGTACCAAGGCAGGAATCCACCATGCTGTGCTCAACCCAAATGCTGGTGTGTCTCTGTACCATACATAGCCTGCATGAGACATACAAACTAGGAAGTTGTTCTTAGCTCAATTTTAGAATCTCACTTTAAGTTCTCTTAGGTTTTAGGTGGAAACCCTTGCTCCACGTTGGGCAGCCAAATGTAGTGTAGTGTTAAGTTTTTCCTTTCCTGCCCAGTCCCATGATCCTGTAGCCACTTATAAAATAATCATTCAGAAGCTTAATATTATTTACAAACTGTATGGCCTGTGGCAAGGCAGCTTAGAGGCAGGTGGGAAATCCAAGCAGAGATACAGAGAGAAGAAAGGAGAATAGAGATAGATGCCTAGCTGTTGCTCAAGGAGCAGCAAGATGCCAGCTGACTGGTAATGCCACGGCTATGTGGCAAAACATAGATTAATAGAAATGGGTTAATTTAAGATGAAAGAGCTAGCTAGCAAGAAGCCTGCCATAGGCCATATAGTTTGTAAGTAATGTTAAGCCTCTGTGTGATTATTTTATAAGTAGCTGCAGGACCACAGGACCATAGGGCTGGGTGGGACCACGGTGCCCAGTGGGAAAGAAAAAAAATTGCCACCACACTACAAGAATTGTTTATTCTGACATTTTGAAATATATAATTACATAATTGTCACCTAGAGTTAGCCTGCAATGCAAAAGCATATAAAAGATTCTTCTTAAATATTTTTCTTTTATTGAAAATAGATTTTTTTCTCATGATAGATCCTGATTACAGTTACCTCTCTCTCAGCTCCTCCAGGTTTCTCCCCTCCTCCTTTCCACTCTGGATCCACTGCCTTTCTGTCTCTCATTAGAAATGAGCGGTCTACTAAGAGATAACAACCAGGCAAGACAAAATAAAATGTAAATAAAGCAAATACTGTCATATTGATATTGGACACAACAACTCAATAGGATTTCCTCTCCCAATAGCAGACACAAGAGTCAGAGGCACATTTGTTCTCACAGGCATCCCATAAAGATACTAAGCTAACAGCTGTAACATATACAGAGAGGACATCAACCCAGCCCCAAAACCTTTGACCTACAATCTGCTCTGTTTGCATAATATGCTAGGGCAACTGTGGCACAGAACTTGTGGAAGAAGCTAATAAATATCTATCTTATTTTAAGGCTCACTCCAGCAGAAGGAAACCACAGGTGACACTGCTTAGGTAAACAAGAGTTAGAGACTAAATAGCCCAAAGACCTAAAGTAAAAGCAAACACTACTGGTCTAAAAAAAAAATCAACAAAATGATATTAAACATTCTTATTCCCATTGAAATGTCATAGCAGCCACAGATCAACTTTGTCTAAATTGCTTCTTGCCTGAGCTTCTCATACCCACCATGCTGCTCTCAAATTCTTGGGACTGACATTTTAGATTTCACACTTGAGTGAGATCATGCAGCACTTGTCTTTTTGTGCTTGGCTCATTTCACATAAAAATTCAAATTCTGTGCTATTATCAGAACACAACAGAATTTTTTTCCTTATAAGAGCTGAAGAATTTTCCATTGTGCATATGTACCACACTTTCTTTATCTGTTCATCAACTGATGAGCACACAGGTTGTTTCCATTTCTTGGCAACCATGAATAATACTATGGGACACAAAAATATTATATGCCTTTCTCTCACTCTTGTTTGGATGAAAATACTTGTTTCATTTGTTGTAATTGTCCTACCTCTTCTCCCTGCTCCCCTGTCTCATCTTTTTCCTTCTTCTGGGAGAAAACAGGTTTATTGAGGACACAGCAAGATTCAGTAGTTTGACAAGTAAGAAAACTATTATTTGGAACCTTGTTTCTTGTTTGATTTGTGCATTACTTATAAGGTTGTCATTTGGTTTCTGAAGTTTGTTAATTTTCATGATATATATTTTTTTATTACATTTTTCCTAATTTAATTTCATTGTGTTCAGATAACCTACATTTGGGGACTTGTTTCTTTTTCTTTTTAATGATTTTGAATTCTTTCATTGACAAAAATATTTCTATGCTCACTTGCAAATAGCACATATTCTTCTGACAACATGAGTAGAATATTTATGAACACAGATTAGATGAAACTGACTGTTAAAAGAATTGTTTTAGTATTTTATGTCCTTTCTGATTCTTTCTTTATATCAGTTATTTGAGGTAGACTATCAAATACTCCAAGTAAATAATGATGAATTTGCCTCAGTGACTCTTGATGAGTCTGTTGTGCTAAGGTTGAAAGTTATGGACAGGTCTACAGTACACTTTAGATTCTTCCATGTAACACGGCATGGAAAAGACAGTGGGACAAGAATGTAGTGACTAAGCTCACTATCTTAAATTTCAAGTTTATTCAAAAGACCTAGTTAAATATACACACAAAGTTGTAGGAACGTGAGTATTTGATCCAGGTTTAGGTGCTATCTCAAGGAATATGATTTATTATGCACTTAATGATTAATATGCATTTAACTTTCAGAGGTACAAAAGATATGTTGGTCTAAATAGTACATTCGATAATGCATTTGTTTTCTATGACACACAGCTATTTGGAGATATGAGTAAGTTTAGTTTTTATTTGTTCATTTCAGGTTTATCTCATAAAACTGGCATACTAGTAAGCAAAAAACAAAAAAAACAACAACAAAAAAACCCACCACCACCACCACCACCTACACCACCACCACCCCACCAACACCACCACCACCACCACCACCACCACCACCAACACCACCACCACCACCACCACCACACCACCACCACCACCACCACCACCACCATCCCACCACCACCACCACCACCACCAACAGCAACTATAACAAAAACACTGAGTTTAAAACATTTGCCAAACATGTCTGTTAGAGGTGGCCATTTCACTGTAGTTAAAATATTTTTAGTTAAAACATTTAGTGATTCTTGTATTTTCATGAAATTTTACAAATTTCTTAAGGGTTTTCTTTCCATTTGTATAAAATAGAACCCAAAGGAGTTGAAATTTTGACACTTGTAATAACTGTATTATTCTTGCATCCATTTAACACATTTAATTTCAAACTCTGAAAATTAAAACTCTGCTTTTCCTGCATGCCTCATTTTAATTTTGGAATAAATGAACAATGAAAAATTACTTTATACAAAGGACTTAAAATTAGTGTAAGTTGTATGTTAATGACAACTACTAGACTGAGCACAAACATTAATCTGTATGTATACTTTACAAAGGCAGATTAGTATTTTTAAATGTGTAAGTATTAATGACAAAAAAATCTTATGGCAAGTGATTGTTTCATTATGAAAACAAACTTTGCAATATTAGTCTAGTTCCTGTGAGCATTGCTGATATTTCTCAAGTTAACTAAAACACAATTTTACTTGTATATTATACTTCATTTTAAAAATTTTTGTTTTTTGAGAATTTCATATATCAATATAAGAATACTGTATGTGTATCATTTTTACTCCTCTCTCTTCCCCCCAACTCTTCCCTTCTTCCTCCAACCCCAAATTCATGACCTTTTCTCCTTTAATTGTTATTGTTTTATCCTCCCCCCACCCCCCACACACAAAGCAGTTGATCTCTATACTTTGACTAGTTGTGGCTTTCTATAGTGGTTTCTGTCTGCTTCAAAAGGAAGCTTATTTGATAAGGGTGGTAGCTATACTTATCTGTAGATGTAAGGATAAATATTTACAGAACAGTTAGAAATTACACTGGTTTAGGGAAGTGACAGTTGTAGGTTCTCATCAGGCAAGGGCAGTTGGCTGGGTGTTCAGTGCCAGGCATGGTTTCCCTATTTCTTGACAAGACCCCTCATTCCCTGGGTAGAGTACTTCCTGTTGTACATTCTATTTCCACCCTTTGCTGGCCAAATCGCCATTCTTCAGATTCCAACTTTAACTTCATTTTAAAAATGTCTGAAACAACTCTTCCGTGATTCCTTAAGTTGAACAGGTTCCTTTCTTTTTTCTTTTTAAAAAATTTTTTTTATTTTATTATTATTATAATATTTGTGTTTTAATTTTACACATCACCCATGGCTTGCCCTGTCCTCCCCGTCCCTTCCCCGCTCCCACCTTTCCCACCCTCCTTCCCTCCATTCCCATCTCCTCCAGGGCCAAGACTCCCCTGGGGACTCATCCAACAGGTTCCTTTCTTATCTGCTCTTTGTAATACTAGTCCTTTGCTACAGCCCTAACAATGGTGGTTAAGACAAACAATTCTTGCCTACTTTGGGGGTTTTCAAGTAAATGATAAGATGTGGAAACTAATGTCTTGCTACTAAGGCCTGGTACTTAACATAGAGACGAACTCTCCAGCTAGTATTAATTTTAATTATTTATTAGAGGAGGGATAAAGCTGAATGGGTGAAGTGTAGATGTTGAAGTTGTATGGGAAAGCATGATTGGTCTGCAGTGTCTACAATCCCATAGTGCATGGAATGAGATAGAGGAAAACACAGAATAAGTGAAAGTTTTGTGATTTTAATAGTTAATTGATGTATAATTTAATTAGCATCTCGATCTTTCAGTGAAGTGCATATATGGTTTATTGGTTAAGACCAGGAGCTTTATATGTTTGAAGTTGGGCATTTTACTTTATCTGGAGTCAGTGGGGCTTTGTACAAGCTTGTTCTGTGCACTTAGACTGTGCATAATCTCAATTTAAGTTTTATACAGCCCTGGGATTCGTCAGTTGAATCAACCATAAGTGAGTATCTCACCACAACTCTGAGGTATTTAAGATTAATTCAAGTTAATGAACACTGCCTTGATCATCTGAGGTCACAGAGAATGTGCCTGCCTATGAGACTACAATGACTTATAGAACATTAATATTGAGACAGTATTGCTATTTGTGTGTGAAGCTTAACATCTGGAGTATTATTATCTTTGATGTGAATTATATATATATATATATATATTCTTTCATGACCAAAATAATAACTTAAAGTGATTTATAAACTTAAAATTGTCAGTCATGTATATTTTA
The DNA here is from genome assembly GCF_903995425.1 of Onychomys torridus. Taxonomy (NCBI): domain Eukaryota; kingdom Metazoa; phylum Chordata; class Mammalia; order Rodentia; family Cricetidae; genus Onychomys; species Onychomys torridus. The sequence goes on along the minus strand of NC_050445.1, from coordinate 50,494,345 downwards.
GCTACAAATTTTTGGATTACTCCAACTTTATGATCATTTGAAGATAATTTTATTTTCCCAATAAACTTGGATGTCAATATCCTATTTTGAAAACTTTCTCAAAATTACAGAAAGAAATACAGAGGAAACGAAATCCAATAAGCAATTTTCATTGAATTTAACAGGAATATCTGAAACATCAACAGTTGCCTCCTTAACTATGTATTTGATTAATTCGTCATATGCACAGATTGATTGTAAATTTAGACTTTAGTTTTTCAGTCTACTCACTCATTACTTCTAGAGTACTAATGCTGTAGATATTGCTCTGGATGTTGTAGATATATAATGGCTTTGGACTATCCTGTAAATATCACCATTGACATTGTATGTTATGATTAGGTACACTGACCACTGAACACTTAATTGTCACATACAGCCGTTTGTTGTTTGTTGAAACCAGGTTTCATTGGACTAGCCTTGACCTTAATATCTTCCTATCTCAGTCCCTAGAATAATGGGGTTTCAGGTATGCATGGGTCACATATAGTTTTTAATTCCCAAAACCTTATCAGGTGTCCTTTTGATATTATAGATAGTCAAGCTAACATAAAATCTCACGTTTTATAAATGCTGGAAATATGCAAGAACTTTGGGAGATTTTTTTAATTGCAATCTGCTATTTATTGGAGAAAAGAATTGCTCAGGAGGAATTGATTACCCTCACAGGGTGATTTAAATACAGCATAGATTATGTAGATACTTACATGATTTATGCTCGCTATAATAAAATATGAAATTGCTACAAATATGACAGCAGTTCATTTAATGTAATGGTCTCAGTGTTTCATTGCTATGAGAGAAACAACTTTATGGAGGAAGGAAGGATTCATGTTGGCTTACAACATGAGATGGTTCAATTCATCGTTAGTGGGCTCTGTTGGGTTGGGGTTGTGATGAGACAGAATATCACTAACAAGAACATGTAACCCTTGACTGCTGACTTCAAGGGCATTGTTGAAACAGATAGAGCAAGACAGGAGGAGGCCAAGGACAAGATAACCTTCAAAACATGTCCCTGGTTGTGCATCTACTGTACTGATTCTATATCCTACATTTTGTTTGTTTGTTTGTTTTTGTTTTTGAAACAGGGTTTCTTTGTGTAGTTTTGGTGCCTGTCCTGGATCTTGCTCTGCAGACCAGGCTGGCCTAGAACTCATGGAGATCTGCCTGGTCTGCCTCCCAGTGTTGGGATTAAAGGCATGCACCACCACCGCCCAGCCTATCTCCTACTTTCTGCCATTTCTCAAGAATGCTGCCAGATGGGACCAAGCTTTCCATACAGAAGCCTTTGAGGGCACTCCATACCAGGACCAAAACAGACATGTTATTTAATCTGCATCTTTCTTTTGCTTACATCTCTATTATGAATGGAACCATGGATGTTTTGTGTTTATGTAATTGTTTTGATAAATTTGAATCATTTATTTTACATCTTAATATATATGTTTAAATAATAAAATAAATCATATTGTGATACTTAATGTTTTCTTCATTTTTGCTGCTTGTTGGCTACATAGTGTTTACATTGAATCCAATTATTGTAAATCTGAAAAAAAATCCACTAGTAACTGAACCATATGCAATAAATGCTTGTGTTGTTTTAAGAGTCAACTATTTGTTATAAAGGAAATAATTTATCAGATAATATAAACAGAAATTGATAAGTACTAAGTTACATATTACAATATCAGTAACCTGAAATATTTTCCAAACAGAAACTTAAAAAGGAAAATAACATTTTGCTGACATAATAGCAAGAATTAAAAGTGTTTACATTGCCTTAAAATATTGAATAGCATTTACTCATGGTAACCAGACAAACATAAGTCAAAGGGGGAAAAGGGATAAAATAATTGGACTTTTGTACTACTTAAAAGAACTTCCTCCTTAATCTATTTCTTTCACAAGATAAATCGGGTAGGAAAAAAGAAAGGCAAACTACTGGGATGAATTAGCTAATTGTACAATTTATTTAACATCATCACCTATTGTCAAATACTGTTACAAAGTATTTTGTTGTAAAATTGATTTGAACTATGGACAGATGTTTTTTTGTTTCTCTCTTTAATTCTGCATGCTTTGTGTAGATTTGTAGATTTGAAATGCACATCAGGTAATGTGACTATTCATTGTTTCTTATAACCAAGGCAAGGATATTCAGATTCAAAAGCCTTCTTAAATATTTTAGTAATATATCTTTTAATTAAATTCATAGATTCCAGATGAATGTCTCAGTCAGTAAGTGCTTGTCATGGAAGCCGAAGAGCTTGAGTTCAGATCCCCAGGGTCCATGTCAAACTCCATGTGCTGGGGCTGTGATCCCAGCTCTGGGGAGATGGAGACAGGAGGATCTCTGGAAGTTTTTTGGTAAACTGGTCTTACCAAATCAGTGAGCTCCAAGTTTAAAATAGAAGATGGAGAGTTGCATCAGTGTTAAACTCCAGTCTCCATTTGTCTTCCTACACATACATTGTACACTGACACACACATGCAGACACACAAACACAGACACCCTATACCATGCACATACACCACATATAAAATATTAAAATTATAGCAATTAGAGGTATGATTACTATTCTGGGAGACATGATATATTGTATTTTTCTGTATATTTTTCATAGAAATGTGGTGAAAACTTGGTTAAATATGTAAGTGAGTAGTAATGGAAGTTTTTTTAAAAATTTTTTTAAGACTAATATCAGCCGGTGGTGGTGGCACATGCCTTTAATCCCAGCACTCGGGAGGCAGAGGCAGGCAGATCTCTGTGAGTTTGAGGCTAGTCTGGTCTACAAAGTGATTCCAGGAAAGGTGCAAAGCTACACAGAGAAACCCTGTCTCGAAAGAAACAAACAACAACAATAAAAGACTAATATCATTCAGTTTAGGTTTGCATTGGGTCCTAGAGTCAAAGGTCAGAACAGTATGGTGATTTGTTACCAGTTTTAAGATTATTTATTATAGGACTACTAAGATTCCATTTTACTATCATTCATAACAAAGAAAGGAAAAACAGGATTATCAGTTTTGTTTTGTTGAATTACTCTCTGAAGCACAAAATAATGGTATTGCTTCCTTTGTTTGATTCAAGGGAAGCGTCCCTCCAGGGAACAGTGCCCTTTTCCAGGTCTAGGCTAAGATGTCTTTCCCTCATTTTCATTCCCTTCATTTGCTTTCATTTTTTTTAATTAAAGTTTTTTCATAAAATGTATTTCGATCACTTCCTTTTTTCTCCATCAACTCCTTTCAGTCACCTCCTCTGCAGAAGCCCACTCCAAATACTCAGGGATGGATCTCATCGACCTGTCTAGCAATTCCAAACAGAAAAAGCTCTTGTCAGTCTCTGGCCCTGTGAATGTTTCCATCTTTAAGTAAAGAAGCCACTTGTCCTTCAGGTTGCCAAGCTCTCCCTCCACAGTGAAGTCCTGCTTGACATGAGGACTTTTCTGCATCTGCACTGCTTAGGGTTCTAATTAAAAAGTGCATATTGATGCTTTTCATTAAATTTCTGTTACACTGCCTCATTCAAGAGGATGTGCCTTAGGCATTTTTATATCTCCTCTTCTAGATGGGAAAGTCTTCAGCCCTTTTCTCCCTATCTTTCTGTCTGTCTCTCTTTCATTCTTTCATATATACATAAATATATACATAGTTTAATAAGGTAAAATATTAAGAATATGCATTAAAACTCTACTATATTTTCTACCTCTAAATTTTATACCTCAATTATCCTTTATGTTATTCCCTAACTGCTCTGTTTTATATAAAAAAAATGTTTAGTATAATACATGGACTCCTTTTAATGTAAAATGTATCATATTATTTAACCTGGTTCATTACATTTTTCTTCATATACTTGGAGTTTTATTGTTTACTTATCTTTAGAGGATCTAGTACAACCCCACCTTATAATTAGGCATTATTTCACATATTTATTATTAAGTTAGTTGTTTCTATCTTAGTATTTATGTTCCCAAAAATATCCTGTAAATGCCCATTAAATTGCTTGTTTAACCTCTGATAATCTGAAATATGATTTAATGGGGGAAGAGTGCTTCAGTTTATTTAAAATAAGAACTTAACTGGAAAGAAGGGAGATTATTCATCTTCCTAATAATCTGCAGTCTCATTTATAATTGAATGATGTAAAAAAGAAATTTCCAAGACTATTAAAATTCACCTGAGTAGAGAACAGCTTAAAAACAAAAGGGGAAGGAAACATAGGTTATTTCATGCTACCCAAAGTGTGATCCCCAGAAAGAAGTATCATTGCTCTTCTAGGAGTGATAGGCAGAATCTCACACTCACTGAATGCCACTGTGTTCAGATCTGTATTCTAACCAGTTGTTGGAAAATTCCAGCAGATTTTCAACACTTTGGGAAACAGTAGAGGCTTTTCCCCCTTTTTATATTTACATATGAAGATGGGTAGTTTTATTACTGAATATCTGTATCAGAGGAGAAACTAAAGATCAACAACCTCTGGAAATAATTCACCAAAAAAATATTTCCATGATGAGGTTTGGTGAAAGGGCTAAGTAAAGAGCCATCCATGATGCCCACCATGGGATTTTTGTCCCTCTTTTGTAAAAATGGAAAGTTTAGAATAATTCCAAATCCAGTATAACTGAAAGTTAGTGACTTCAATCAGTAAAGAACATCAAATGATGGGTATATATATGTTGAAGCTCTTAAATCAGCTGAAAAATAATTTTGTTTTAGAAAGTAAGTTGAATGATTAAACTATCAAATGATTAAACTATCCAATTAGTGCTCTTTGATCAACAGTGTAGCAGACAAGTTATTTGGAGTGCAGGAACACAGTGCTAGCATGGAGTTGTGCCAGGAGGAATCTGAGTGCTTGTGAGCAAACTTCACAAAAACAAGACAAAAGTCTTGTGACCTTAGTTTCTTCAAAACAAAGAATTGTTCTTGGAATGTGTTTTCATGTCCCTCTGAAGTGCAGCAGATATGAATGAGTTTACTTTAGCTGTTGTTATTCACATGTCTCTATGGAAAACCGTGTTTTGACACTTGTGGCCTGTCCTTAAGATTGAAGACCTTACTCATGGCCCTGTTCTCCCAGGTTCATACTGCCAACTAGAGCAGTAAGCAGGGAGAACATGACTTATTTACACAATCTTAATTAATAAAGTATTCTGTATTTTATGTCTACTTATATACTTCCACACTTCTACAATAAGATGTTGAATAAAATAAGGTACAACAACCAAATAAATAAATAAATAAATAAATAATAAAATAAGAGCCGGGCGGTGGTGGTGCACGCCTTTAATCCCAGCACTTGGGAGGCAGAGGTGGGCTGATCTCTGTGAGTTTATGGCCAACCTGGGCTACAGAGTGAGTTCCAGGAAAGGCGCAAAGCTACACTGAGAAACCCTGTGTCTAAAAATCAAAATCAAAATAAAATAAAATAAAATAATATAAAAAGTAAAATAAGGTACAGCAAGATAAATATCATCAAGTAGCTAAATTAAAATAAGTAAAGCCTAAAAATATCTGAAATTTGTAACTGGTATACTTGAAGATAAGCAAATATATTCACTTTTACATCTGAAGATTGAAAGAAGCTGTAACAGTGATGTAGAAATGGAATATACTCATTGTATATACAATAGGTTAATATTTTGATGAATAAATACATACCACAATTTCACTGATTTTTGTATCACTTGAAATTGATATTATGTTCCCAGGATGAAACAAAATTCTGCTGAATGGCATCTGTAATTCAACTGCTCAAACACTGCTTTCTAGTTCTCTGGTACTTAATTATTCCTGGCCATTGCTGATGTGATAGATGATGCAGAATGGGGGAGTGCCTCCTTGGAGCTTTACTGATGTTGTCTTTATACACTATTAAGGAAAGGGGATCGATTTTCAGTCCAGTGTCCAGTTCTAGTTAGTTTTGAATGAACTCCCATGTGTTACATGTTATACTAAATATATTGTTTATCAGCCCATGTCTTTCAAGACTATTTATATGCTTTTATAATAGTATATAGAAGAGAAACAATCCTATCATATTCCTCTTGATCTAATTAGTTGAAAATTTCATCAAGAATGTGAAATATCTATCATGAAATGTAGATATTTATATGCCTTTATAATAGTATATAGAAGAGAAACAATCCTATCATATTCCTCTTGATCTAATTAGTTGAAAATTTCATCAAGAATGTGAAATATCTATCATGAAATGTAGATGTAACCGTCTTGTTAAATAAGAAACACAGAACCAATTGCAGAGTTAAAAACCACAAGGTCAGAGCAAGAGCAGAAAACCTTACCCTTCACTGCTTCTGCTGTCCTTTCTCTCCGCAAGAGACCTACTTCTGTGTGTCCTGTCTATTTATAGACTTTCTGTTCTGTTTTCTCATTGGTTGTAAACCTATCCACATGACCTCCTCGTCACTGCTTGTCTGTACAGACCTCCAGGTCTTCTATGGTTGGTATTGAGATTAAAGGTGTGTGTCTGCCATGTTGGCTGTGTCCTTAACACACAGAGATCTACCTAGCTCTGCCTCCCAAGTGCTGGGATTAAAGGCATGCACCACTACTGCCCAGCTTCTGCTCTGGCTTGTTCTGATCTCAAGGCAACTTTATTAACATGCAAATAAAATCACATTTCAATACAAATAAAATATCACTATAATGAAACACACAAAATTAAGGCATTTCTTAATTTTTAGAGATGCGATTTGGTGGAAATAGGATCACAGTCAGAGATGAGAAATTGGATCAACTATCCTCTCTTTGATGAATTTTCTATCTTTGTAGCTTTGAAACTGACCATTAAAATCACTTGGCTAGGAAGCACTCTCTGAGCTGAGCTAAGACATTGTTTTTAAAATCTTTCTGGGAGAAGTGTTTTACAATTTCTATCTTCACATATAAACACATCCATATATAACTTTATACTTATTTTTCCCAGTGCGGTTAGCCTTCATTATGCATGTACTATAAGGAGGACTCTGTAATAACCACAAATATTAACTGCTTTTTCCAAAACTAATAAAGCACATAATAGAATTTAAGTTTATAAATACAGATTTATAAAAATTTGATTGTATTATATGACACATTTAATCTGTTTAATGTTTTTATGTCATTGTTGGCAAATTCTATAATGATTCAATTATTTCAGAACCAGAAAGTTAACTTCGATGAATAGTTCTGCTGATAATTAAAAATTGTGCCATTTTGTTATAAAAATTACAATGTATATGGTGGAAAATATGTAATGTTCAACGTTTGTAAGTTAATTACCTGCTAGTGTTTCTTAAAATACATTTCCTGAGATTGGAATTTGAATTATAAATAGGCTCATGGGAGAAGCTTTGACACTGCAAATGGTAAATAAATTCAAGATTCTGTTTTTCTAAAATAAAATAAGATCCCTTTGTACCAATTTATATTCAATATCTAACTTAAAAGAAAATAATTCATAAAAAAGATTTTAAAAATAGTTTTCATATAGATATAATTTTGAGCTATGTATTAAATTTTATTCTAAACTGTAACTGAGTTTATAACCTATAGTAACCTTTAAAATTGCTCAATATTGTATTACTAAGCAAAGTATATCAATAGATCTTTAAGTACTTAAAACAAATAAAATAACTTAAAACATCACTGTTTTATGCTTTTAATAGCTGCAATACTTTTCTTTATATGAGAGAATTCATGTCTCAATACAGTTAATCTAGCCAACTACCAATGGCTGGGAAGATCAGAGAAACTAGAGGAGAGCCTCTTAGTTCCATTTACCCTGATATGTGTCACTATGACCACTGTGAGGATACCTTACCCTACTAGTAATTGTTGGGGTTTGAACCTACTACTTCTGCTCTCCTAAACTACTATCATCCTCACCTGCATTCTAAATACCTGTCATTGGGGCTGCAGAGATGGCTCAGCAGTTGAGAGTGTTGAGTGCTCCTCCAGAAAACCTGGGCTCAGTTCCTAGCATCCACATGAAAGCCCACCATCTTCTGTAATTTCAGTTTCAGAGCATATGACATTGCCTTCTGGCCTCCACAGGTACTGCACACACAGTGTACAGAAAAAGAAAAAGCACCTCCCCAAACCTTCTCCTTAAATCCACAGATAAGGTATAGCTCTCACTCCCATCAAAGAAATGCCTTTTTTACAACAGGCAGAGACCTTCACTGAGATCTACAACTGGTTTAATGCAGAGAACAAGTCACCCTTAGGTTCCCAACCATGCATCTACCATGCAATTTCTACTCCTAATACTCAGAGAATACAACAGAAGAGAGGGCAGAAATATGATGTCTGCCATGAGATAGTTCTCCTAGAATTACAAGGAAGCTACACCCATGCAACTTCACCAATCTATTTGCTTAGACAACACCTGAAAAATGAGAACAATGAGCAATCAATGAATATTTATTTTTTGTTAAAATAAAATAAAGGACTCATGAATGTAGGGAAGTTGACCTCAGCAAATCTACTAATGACTACCCATAATTAAAATTATATCTTCATCGACACTTTTTGTCTTATCAAAATTGAATGAGCAGATCATAATTTTCATATTTTTTAAAAAAAAAGATTACTGAAGATGCCTGTCTCATAATCATTTTTTAAACGTTCCCATCTCTTTGTTTCTGAGTCATTTGCTCTTCTGCGTTTCACATGCATGTATTTGTGTTCTGATCTCTGTTGTCGTGAAAAGGCATTGTGATTGATGATTTGTAATTTGGTGGAAAGAGAATTTTCTTCCTGAATATATTATTGCAATGTGGTTCCATGATTGGCACTGTGAGGAAAATTTCACTGGTTTTTAGGAGAAAGAGCCAAGGGTAATTTTTTTCATACTTTGAAGTATTAATTTCTTTTTCAAAAACAACAAAGAGTTATTCTCAGTACTTTTAGAATATGAGAGGCACAGTTTGTACTGTCCTTGCATATTTTGATGAATTTCTGCTTTATTAGAATGTGTTTCTTAAAAGGAATTATTAAGACAATGTCTTAGGTTTCTATTGCTATGCAGAGACACTGTCATCACAGTAATCCTTATAAAGGGAAACATTTAATTGGGGCTAGCGTACAGTTCAGAAGTTTAGTCCATTATCTTCATGGCAGGTGGCATGGAGGCAGACAGGGTGCTGGAGAAGGAGCTGAGAGTTTTCTATCTAGATAATGAGACAACAGGAAGTGAACTGTGAACCACACTGAGTGTAGCCTGAGCAAAGGAGATCTGAAAGCCCACCCCCATAGTGACATACTTCCTTCAACAAGGTCATACCTACTACAAAAAAGCTGCACCTCCTAATAGTACCACTCCTTTTGGGGGCCATTTTTCTTTAAAACTACCACAGAAAGAACTTGAGAAATTAAAGCTTCTTGATCAGCTTTGTGTGAGCACATCCTTGTAAAGTTTGGGGCTTGTTATATTTTTAAATTTGTTAATTTTGTTATTTATTGTGTTAATTTTATTATGAAGTTGAGCAGTTTCAAAGGTTGTTAATTAGTTGTATTTTGTTTTCCTAAATTTCTATATTTTGTGTAACTAAAGCCTATAACTAGACTCCTGATCAGAATTGTATTTATTTGTTCTTTACACCTCTTTTTCAGGCTGATACTATTTCTTCTATCTTATTTAATAATAATAATAATAATAATAATAATAATAATAATAATAATAATAATTTAAAAAAGAACCCTGTATCACCATTTAATGCTCACCATTATGGTTTTACTATTACTGTTTTTTGGAAAGTCTAAAGTTAAAAATCTTTCAGGGGCTCCTTATTGTCAAAAGCATTGAGTCTAACTCACAGTGTTGTACTTTCTTCCATGCCTATAGTGTGCCTTAGTCATTCTTAATTATTACATCCACCTTCAAATGAATGTATCACATGTATTTTTGTATTTGTGTGTCTGATGATTTTGGTGCAGTTCTTGACAGCCGTTGCCTGTCATTTTTAATTGAATCCCTTAAAGATATGTCAAAATATGCATTTTTTCATGCCAACAACTTTGATCCCTGGTGGGAGTTTATTGGAACCACCATTTATAGTACTTTAGGGCATTTGTGGCAGTTATGTAGCATTGCCCTAAGTCACTCAACAGTATTAATGTCAGTGCCTCAAGGACAGATCCTGTACTTTCCTAGTGGCACTGTGAGTCTTTATATATATGAAGTATCAATAAACTAATTAAATTAAATGTAAGTGGTAGTTGGCTAAATTGGCTGTATTAAAACCTTCAATTATGCCCTGAGGGAAGAGGTCTCAAAGTTCCCATGAATTTTCATGTTTGATTTACACACCGAGTCAGAAGTTTTGGCATCATTACTTTGCTGGATTAGAAAATGTACTTATAAGTGCCCCTTTGAAGAAATACTTTCCCCATCTATTAAGTAAGATAGACCCACTGCAAATATTCCTGTTATAACCATTCCTAAGTCCTTAATTGCTTTGAGCACTGAGACCATAAAATCCAGTTAATATATAAGGAATACAGCTCGCATTTGAGGGATCACAAAAAAATGTCTCTTGATGCTTACAGAAATTTTAATTTTAAAATTTGAAAACTTTTATGAAAACCACTTGGTCTATGAAAATATATTTTAACAAAGAGTTAATGGAAACTCGAATTTTACTAGGTATTAGCATTCTTGACATGAAATTATGAGATGAAATGAGTTCTTTTGACAGCATGTTTAGGGGAAAAATTAGGAAAGTGCAGAGAACTTCAGAAGACACATTTGTATTCAATTGAATGCAGACTTGAACATGTGTATAAAGGAACAGTTTATATATTCCACATTGTTAGGACAGGAAACACAAATTGCCCAAGTATACCATTAGTACTGGGTATAAATGGAAGTACATTTGCACAAAAAAAAGTGTCCTTGAGCCATGTTTCTAGCATATTTGTTACACAAGCAAAATACAATGCTCTTTGAGCAAAGTTAGATTTGGAGATGCTTCAGTCTTATGGAAAACTCTCTTGGAGTGGTTGTGTTTGCTGAGCCTCATTAGTCCAGTTTAATGTCTTAGCACAGCAGCCTCAGAGTAACAATGGCTAAGACCATTGCATTTTCTTTTCTTTTTCATTTCAGGTGTGCATCTGTATCCTTATATGGTATAGCCAGCTTCCTGGTAGAATAATGCCCATTTTATAGGAAGTCAGTAATCCTGAAGTCTAAAAAGTAATGGTGCTAGTTGTTGCACTGAAGAAGAAAAGGCAAAACCACTAGACTAGGTATTTGAAACACTGATAAAATACTTGGTCTTCCAGGACATAAGGACCTAACAGACAATATACTACAGAGATGTTGGTTGGCTTGTAATGGGCTAGTGTCATAGTTGGCACTCCAGATTGGTTCAATTTTGAACATTTATGACAGTAGTAGCTAATGTGTCTGTATTACTAGGAAGATAGATAGCAGATAGCATTCCTAATTATGGTGTGTGTGTGTGTGTGTGTGTGTGTGTGTGTGTGTGTGTGTGTCTGTGTGTGTGTGTGTGTCTGTGTGTGTGTGTGTGTAATGCCATCCTTAATGGTGGGGGATCACGAACAAAAAGGCTGGATGACTTCCATTGGGTTCTGTTTATAATCTGGTTAAATGACTTTCTGGTGGACTCTCATATGTATTCCCTTTTATTTACACACACACACACACACACACACACACACACACACACACACACACACACACAGAGCCCTGACAGACACCTCTGAAATTTCAATGTATTCTTGTATTCTGTTTGGTGCTTCTGATCAGTCCTTAGGACATTCTCAAATGAAATACTAACTTAGTATTTCCAATGAGAGTTTATATAGTTCTGGGACTCTTCCTCTCACCTAATGAGTGAAGAGGGGGCATTTTCCTTGCCCCTTCCAGTGTCACTGTGTTTCATGGATTCCATTATATCTGTAATACAACCAGTGTCTCTTCTTGACTTGAATTCATACCATGACTTAAATCTTTTTTTAATAGAAACTCAACCTTTCCTTTAGCTAGTAACATAGGGACTTGTTGATGGCCAACATATGAGCTTAGGGGACAGAGTCAGAGTGTCTGTGATTAATGATAATGAAGTCCTAGATACTGGCTTATTAGACTTGTGTTTCTTTTTTGTCCTGCTTATGCTTTGTCTCAGGTGTACCTTTATGATGAGTTCTGCTTTCTAACTTAGTGGGTCTTATAGATCCAGAATCATGCTGAGCAATTATGGAGAAATGTCACATGTTTTCCTGTGGTGAAGTCTACCATAGCTTGTAAGTATGTCATATGGGCTGTTTTATAACATGCATATTCAGAAACCAGCACTTCTAGTTCACTTTTAAGGATACCCATAAACTCCACACTACACATCTTTTCTGTTGTAGCCATTTTGTTTTGTTTTTATCATGGAGTCTTAACAAAGCTGTAGATCACTGATAAATATCACTGAAGAATCAACTTCTCTTGGCTTTCCCATAGACCCTGTTCATGTTTTAGTTTTAACTAAAAACAGACAGCTTCTGTATCTCCTAGTAACATAATCCATAATCTACTGTTAGGTATTAGCATTCTCCCTAGAATCCAAGGAACAAATATTATATTCTCTTCTTTATCATATAATATGCAAAATGTAACTTTTTAAAATTTTACTTTGGAAATTTTGAAAACTTACTGCCAATGACTACTGGATCACAAAATTTGCAGTTACTTGAAACTTCAAAAGCAGTATCTTCTACTTTTTGTAGTGTATGTTTTACCAAAGCTCTCCAGTATTTTGGCCATTTGCTGCTAATCAGCCTGGTGCTCAAATTATTGATGTAATGTTTCATATGGCAGGTGGATGTACCCGTCTTATTAAAATAGAAACACAGAGCCAAATACAGAGTTGAGAGCCCAAGAGGTCAGAGCAATAGCTGAAAGCTAAAACCACTTTCTTACCCTTAGTGTTGCTGCTGTCCTTCCCCTCAGCAAAGAGACATACTTCCTGTGTCTCTGTCTTTTTATTGACTTTCTGTTCTGCCTTCTCATTGGTTGTAAACCCACGACCTCCTTGTCACTGCCTGTTTACACAGACCTCCAGGTCTTCTATGTTTGGTATTGAGATTAAAGGCATATGTCTCCATGCTGGCTGTATCCTTGAACACATAGAGATCTGCCTAGCTCTACCTCCCAAGTTCTGGGATTAAAGGCATGCACCATCACTGCCCAGCTTCTGCTGTGGTTTGCTATTTGCTCTGACCCCCCAGGCAACTTTATTTATTAACATATAAATAAAATCACATTTCAGTACAAATAAAATATCACCATAATGGTATTTAGATAGTTTCTCTTTCCAGTTATGATAACAGAGACAACCTGGTTATCAACTGTGCGTGAGCTTTATTTCTGGTCTTCTGTGACTAGAATAGACAAAGTTCATCTGAAAGTCAATGTCTGTATATCATTTACTTGAGTAAATTTTTCTCTTCTAGTGAAATTCTATCTCTTTCAAGACTGTTGAGATAATGATACAGTTCACTTGAACTTGACTCAATCTACAGTCCTCCTCTACTATCCATGTGACTGTTGTGAGGGCCATCCTGGTGAGTCACATGTGTCTGATCTATTTCACCTTTATTCATAATTCCTTACTTCTACTCTTTCAACATTTGCAAAACTTGCATGAATTTTCACAATTCACTTGGTAATATGTTACTAGTTTTGATTTATTGTCTTGGAAGTAATATAGGATGTTGCTTCAGAGGCTTCTATTGGCTCTCTCTGATACTATAGTTCTTACTTCACAAACCAAACACTTGGTGCTAGGTGTCTATGAGTGTCAGATATGTTCATCTTAATTGTAGCTTTGAGGATAGAATATTTTAGCATTGGGTCAACGTGTACAGCTGCTATGGTTATACAAGCCATCTTTTGATTAGGAATTCATCTGTTACCTTTCTCCCATATTGTCCTGCTCTAACTGGAGTTCATGATGACACTGGGTACCAAAAACACTTGAACTGTAATGCCTTTAAAACATCTAAATGTTTTCTCTCTGATGTACAGATCTTGAAAAACTAGATGCAGGTTTGTCTGTGGAGAAATGAGGGCAAATTCCACTCTGGACTTGCTGTTCTGTGACAAGTTTTACTCTGGATGTTAGTTCACACCTCAGTCAGTAGATTCTTTTCCAGAAACCCAACTCAGGCCCAGTTACTGGACAAATGAGCAAAAATTTTATTCAACTAAACATTTTCTCATTTTGCTTATATGTTAGAATTTTCTTTCCTTTACATTATCTGTTGTAAAACATGTAAATTACATAAAATTTGAAGTATTTTAAAGTATAAATTATTGGCATTAAACACACTGACTTTTTTTTTCAATCAATACTATATCCATCCCCAGAACTTTTAAACATTATAAACAGGAACTTTGTACCCCTAAACATAACCCCCCTCCAATCAGAAATGAATAAACATTATTTTAATGTTTTGTCTGTTGCCCACACTTGATATGTATATTAAACAAGTACCTTCAGGGACCACCAACCCATGTTGGTTTCAAGGTTGCCATGTTATGACCACCTTCCTCACTCTTGGATTTTGGTGACTATGAAAATAACTTCAGCCTTCTCATTTCCAGCAGTTGAAGCACGCAGCCTGGCCTCTGTTTCTTTAGAGCACTAGAAGCATTCTTTTTTGCTAACAGAAAGCTGATTTCTGCAATAATTTCATTATTAGCCTGGACCCACAGAGAAGAGCCATCACTAGCATGTCCCATGGCCTCAGTAAACAGTATGTCCTGCAGGTTTTCTCAAGAAAGATAATGCTCTTTGGGACTCTGTGGCTTCACATAACATAGCTATTTTAACAGAACCAAATCTCTGAGTCTGTAAAATCCTTCCTCTACCATCTGCTACCAAAATTTGGACATTAAAAACACATTCATCCTGGTTTGTGACATTTTTGGGATTTTCCTGGAAAGCCTAGTAGTAAATTTGTTCTAATTCTGGAATGTTTGCAAGAATGTCAAATCTTTTATCTAGAGAGAGTGGTTCCAAGACATTTCTTATCCAGTGTTACAGTATACCTCCTTTGAACATGTTCACATGTTCTTCCCTGGTTCAATTGTACATGCCTTCTATGTATCAACTACACCTTCTTTTGGAGTACATTCCATTTTCTTCATCATTGCCCATCCCCTTCTTCCACCTCTCTCCTACCTGCCTTGTTTGACTTAACATTAAATGTAGGTCTGATGGATAAGAGAAGCATCCAAAGAAGTTTCAGAGAAGATACCTGTTGTAAATATTGAGAAGAATAAAACAATTTCTATTTGATCTTTCTACATAGCAGGAATTTTAATGCTTAGAGGAGATTGGGAACAGTCTGTGCATTAAGATCAGAAACCTGTAGAGAGGGAAATTCTTCACCCATGTAAACTGTTTATAGCATCATAACATTTACCAAGTAAGTACTCAGCTTTGGCATGAGAGTTCTGCCTTGAAAATTTAGTCATTTTAAAATTTACAACATTAGATATTGTTCTTGATTTTTCTTTTTCTGGTTATTCAGCAAGGGGAGACTTACACACACACACACACACACACACACACACACACACGCATACGCACACGCACACACACACATACACACACTTAAATATAGATTCTGCATATGAGAGAAAGTGTGCTATTCATTTTTGACTATGTGTTATTTTACTTAAATTCATTACTTCCATTTGCATTTATTTTCCTGTAGTTTTCATTACGTAATTTCTTCTTATGGCTGCACAAAATTTCACTTGGTCTAAGTAACACATTTTCTTTAAACACACACCTATTTATAGACTCCATTTTCTTGTTATTGTGGATGTTGTAGCACATGGACCTGCAAGTATTTCTACAGTGTGTTGATTTGTAATCCTTTAGATAGCTGGCCAAGAGTAATATAGCTGACCTGGCAGATCTATTTCTAGTTTTTTTGAAGAGCCTCCATATTGATGTCCACAGTGGCTAAACAACTAATATCTCATTCATATCGTTTATTCTGTTCATTTCTCCATTGTCTTGTGGCATGATATAAACAAGTTTCTTTTGTTGAAGTATGTGAGCAAGAGGCAGTTAGTTACACTAACATGCACCACTACCACTAAGAATGTGTACCTCTGTTGGTCTAGAGGGAACTCCCAAAAAAAATTTTATCTTGGAAGAAAGTCAAGTTGGTGACACTGATTTTTACTCAGCTTTAATTGGCCTTTGGCTAGAACCCAATTGTGAGGGCCTAGTTTAGGCTCAAAAGCTAAGGCAGTCCTTGAATCAACTAACTCCTAAAGGTCATCAGCTCATCCACTTGTCATAGGTGAGAAGTGAATATATTCTTCAAGACAACCTTGGGGGAACATCACTATTTCTGGAAAGCTTTCATACTCTATGCATTGGTTTGTGAATATTTTACTAATGTTCATGTATTAGAAATTTGAAATATTGTTCTCGCTGGAAAGTATTTTCAGTCTTTTATGGAAAAATTAGGCACATATAGCATGTATGTGATACTGTTATACTGTGAAGGAAAGGCTCAAGGGGAAATGTGCTCTTATACTCTGCCTGCCATTATCTTATTGACTCTTAGTGTGTGTGTTTTGTCTTAACCTATTGTTTGCCCTGTTATTCATTTGGATCTTGATGTAAATGATAATGTAGAGTTTGTACTAGGAGGAATAGATGCTGTAAGGTACCTTACACAGAAGTTATCTGCTAGGCATTTTGATTGCTTAAAAATACCATAGATAATTACTTCAGTAGAGTCAAGCCACACAGATCCATTCTCTGCTCAGTGCAGAAACAAATGTATCCTTCTCCCAGTTTTTCATACATCTCTATTAATCAAAACTAGTAAAGTCAAAGAGCTACCACACACTTATGTACTGGCAGAATTCCTGCTTAGTAATTATCTGGATACTTCAATCTCCTATTTCCACACTCAAGGTCATAACATACCTGGGTCTGAGTCATCTATGTTGAAGGTGAACGAGAACATTAACTTGAAAAAAAAGAAAAACATCTTCATGCTTATAAAAAATGCATTCCAACACAATTGCATAATTCCTGATAAATGTAAGGGGCTATTGATTGTTTTCTTTGTCTGTAAGAACCTGTGTAGTTTGGTGCAATTCACAATGGTTTACTGCTTTTTTCATAACATGTGACTTAAAGATTTGTGTAGAAAATATTTTACCAGTTTAGTCATGAAGTGTCTGACTGCTAAAAAAGTAGATATTTTAGACACACACTACACATTTCCAATACAAAACATTAGATTATTTGGTTGAGAAAATAACTGTAGAGAAATACTAATAATCCCTGTACACATATGAATGCATCTTTCCTGTCTACATCACTGCCATTCAAGTAATGTGGTAATTTAGTATTAGAGTAGTATTGTATTTTTCTGTTCTTTATAAAAAATTATTTACTAAATGAGTACTTAATGAAAAATATTGCAGACAAACAATCTCATTTAAAAAGTCTTCCAGAGGGCAGCAGCTTGGTTGGTCCTTCGCCATGCTTCTGGGGTAGATGGGACTCAACCAAGGGCAGCCTAGCTTGGGGTTTCTAGCTTAGGCCAGGGAGAGGACTCCAGCAACACCTCTGCACCAACCATGAGCCTGCCCAGCACAGAGGTGCAGCAGGGAGGTAAGTTACTATTATGACCTTTTTGTGGTGAGGAAACATGGACTGAGGAGTTCCTGGTCCTCTCCTGGGCAGCACAGATGAGGGTATAGTGGTGAACCAGCCCAGAGAAGCCCAGCAAGGGAGATCTGGCCAGCCATATGGTGGAGTGGTCAGGAAGAGATGCATCCCCACCCCCACCTCCTGTGGCAGGTCAGAGAGCTCTCCTGAAGGTCATAAGAGTAGGAGAGCCATCACTGCCCCTCATCCACTGCAGCATTAGAGAGTGGCCTCTGTACCTGTCTGTCCCTGATCCTGTCGGTGTGGGAGAGTTGACCCTGAATACCCTAAAGCCTGAGAATTGGCCCTAGCCAGGGCAATGCTGGAGAATTCACCCTCATAAAGGGGATATTGGAGAGCCATCCAGCTGACCAACCCTGTAGCTACCCAGGCCCTGAAACATGGTTGTGAGTTGGCCCACCCTAACATCCTCATCTATGATCTGCTAGTGCACGTGAAGGGGGCCAGTTCTGCAGACCCAAAGCTGCAGGATCTCTATGGCACAGGGCAACAACAGCATATCCAAGAGACAACCCAGTGAGGGCACAGCATTGATAGTGTAGCGGAAACCTGAGAGCTGGAACCAGGCCAATGACTCTGCAATGAACAGCTGCGAGTAAAGATATATAGACAAAAGGATTTATTGTGTGACTCACTGATGAGTCATGAGCTTCCATGATGAGATTTTTCTTTCTTTTTTTCCTTTTTCTTCTTTTTTCTCTTAAAGTTTATTTTTTTGGGGGGGTATTTAGAAGGGCAGAGGGCAGATACAAAGTGATGAGGAAACCAATGGGATACAGATGCGTGATGTGAAAGACACGAATAAATAAAAGAAAGTTATGTATAAATATATGTATATAAATATATATATATTTCTTCCAGAGGCACACAATTTAATTATACCATGTTCATCTTGAATATTTATTATAATTTTTGATTAAAGCATTTCTCCAAAGACTTCTGCTATCCTGTGCTATTATACAAGACCTGAAGGTGTCCTATATATTTGAATGTAAAGATACTTAAGAAAAACATAGTGTAAGGTAATAATTTTACTAGTCTAAATTGACTAACCCTAACTGTTGAGTATAGAATTGAAGTAAAATTTTGCTCAGAAATTATATAAATAAGACAATTTGTTAACCATATTGGCTTTGTGGAATGAATTATAACATTGTGAATTTAAGACTGTTAAGACCTGCTTAGCTCAAACAGACAGGCAAATAGATCACAGGGTTGATGTCAGCAAAATGGCTATCTAAACCAGCTGCTGTACAGAGAGAATGAATACCATTCAATTAATTTCTTTTCTACTGAGTTCTTTGATGGATCTGAATGCACAAACGTAAGTCTTGAGCTGAATTTCAGAGCAGTGCTGTCAGGGTCATTTCTTGTTCTAGAAAGGAGAAAGTGAGGATGGGGAGTTTGGAATAGAGAGGGCTAAAAGTCATTAAAGTTAGGAAAATTAAGAATTCCAAGTGAAAGATCAGGATCAGTGAAAAGAACAGATTTCTGTGATGGGGTGGGAATAAGATAAGCATTAAAAGCATATTTTTCCTGTTGTTTCTATTTCTTTATTGTAAATTTTGTTGATTTTGCATATCTTTAGTAGAATTTCACACACACACACACACACACACACACACACACACACACACACACACCCTGTAGCATGAATCTTAAAAGGTCTTATTAATAAAAACAAACCCAGGAACCAGATATTGGAGTGAACGCTGAAAGATCAGGGAAATAGAACAAGTCACAGCTAACCTCAACTTGCCAATGCCTCAGCTGATCCTGTTTCCTCAAACTGGAAGCCTCTGTGTCCTCATCTGAATGTATCTCAGCTAAACTATTGCTAAAAGCACCAAAGCTTAGTTCCTGGTCCTCATGCCTGATATACCTTTCTCATCCCTGCCATCACTTCCTGAGATTAAAGGTGAAAGTCACCATGCCTGGCAGTTTCCAGTGTGGCCTTGAACTCACAGAGATCTGGATGGATCTTTGCTCCAGAATGCTAGGGTTAAAGGTGTGTGTGACACCATTTTCTGGCCTCTATGTCTGTCTAGTGGCTGTTCTGTTCTCTGACCTCAGATAAGTTTATTAAGGTGCTCAATATACTGGGGGATACAATATCACCACACACATGTTATTTAATAGCCAGAGTATTTTCTTGTGGTTGCTAGATTTGATTATATATATTAAGGCAGTGTAGAAGGAGAATGAGGCTTTTAACTCCATAACTGAACAAATACAAATCAGAGAATGTATTCAGTTAGAAGTACTCCCAGAATTAATCCATCAGGAATCAGAAATAAATCTTAGTCACTTCCAAATACACCCTCTCCCTCATACCACAACTTAGCAATTAACAGAAATCTTGGCAAATCCTTAAAATTGTCTATATAATGGAATTATAATTCAAGACTTTGGAGCAGATGGTCCGTTTAAAAAGTGAGTCTCATGAGGATTCTGGAGTCAAGCATAGGAAAGTTCTCAATAACATTGAAACCATAAAATAAAACTCTAGGAAATACTTGTCCTCAGGGGTTCAAGTTATTCTGGGCACAATTACCTTTCCCTTACTTTCCTGAAGGCCTTCTCCATATTCTAGGCATCTTGCCTTCCAATAAACTGCCTAGGAAGAATGATGGAACTTGCTGATCTCCAAATTCCAATATTCCCAGGAAATATATATATTTATGTTGGTTCCACATCACTTCAAGTGCTCTCTTCGTTGCCAGATGTGTCACTGTATGGCAGATTAGCACAGCCTTGTTTTCATTCTATTCATTATTTTTTCTTTACTCTGCTCATCTATTTGTTCTTATAATATATGGGTTAGGAGCGCTGTGTGCCGCCAGTTACAGGTATTTCGATACACTAGCCACAGAATATTAGAAACTGCCTTTCCTAGTCATAAATCACATCAAATTTGAAAAACAACATTTACTAGGAGAATTTATGGACAAGGCAGAAAATAATTAATAGAACAATTGGGACAAGGGGAAGGATGCACCTACTATAGTCAGGGATAGTTGATTAATGACAGAGCATATTTTCTATGAAGAATTTATGTTGCACTCCCAAAAGACCATCTGGAAAACATCCTCTCAGTGTTTGCTTGTGTAATTTCAGTCTAAGAACAATTTTAGACAAGTTTTAATTAATCACATCTGTCAAATTATGGTGAAGATGATCCAACGAGATCTCTTCAAGGACAGTTTTGTTTTATTGACTAATGGCAGATTTCACTCACTCATAGAAAAGAAAAACATGGTACATGTTGATTTTTTCTCTTCTTATTTCCTATTTGGGGTTTCTACATCTGTGCCAAAACACTATGACGAAAAGAAACTTGGGGTGGAAAGAGTTTATTTCATCTTATAACTCTCAGGTCACACTCCTTCACTGATGAAAGTTAGGGCAGGAACTCAAGACAGGAACCTGAAGGCAAGACCTGGAGCAGAGACCATGGAGAATCCTGTTTACTGGCTCACTCAAACTTCCAACCAACCAACCTTCCTTCCTTTCTTTCTTTCTTCCTTCCTTCCTTCCTTCCTTCCTTCCTTCCTTCCTTCCTTCCTTCCTTCTTTCCCTCCCTCCCTCTCTCCCTCCCTCATTCCTGCCTTCTTTCCTTCCTTCCTCACTCCCTTCCCTCTCTCCTTTTCTTTCTTCTTTCCTTGGGTTGGTTGTGATGGCACATCCCTTTATTATTTATCTTTTCTTGAAAATAGATTTTCTTCATACAATATGATGATCTGATTATTGTTTATCCTCCCTTTTTTCCTCCCTTCCTATCTGGATCCACAGTCTTTCTGTCTCTCCTTAGAAGACAAAGAGGCATCTAATAATGATAAAATAAAATAAGATAAATCAAAACCAAACAAGTCAGAGTATGAAAAAAACATCCAAACAAGCAAAAGAGCCAAAGAAAAAGCATAAGAAATGAATATAGATCTAGGGAGACTTACCTTCTTAGACTCAGGAATCCCATAAAACCCCAAACAAGAAGTCATAATATATACACAATGAAACTGTAATGTAGAAAAAAGAAACAAACAATGACCCTGTCTTCACATTATGATGTTAAGTTCATTTTGTGTTGACCTTTTACTGCTGGACATGAGGCCTACCCTTAAGAGTGTACTGTTTCTCCAATAAGGTCTCCCTTGGAGAAAACTAATTTTTCCTTTTCTAGTGGCTATCAACAAGGGATAGATTCTGGATTATGGATGAGGGCATGTGTCCACTTCACCTTTCAACCCTAGGACTCCATCTGGTGCAGACCCATGCAGGCCTTCTACATGCTTCATCAGTCTCTATATGTTTATATGTCCTTGATTCCTATGCTAAGAAAACCTTGATTCCTTGGTAGCTTCCATTCTCTGTAGCTGTTAAATTCTACCTCCTCTTCTGCAGAGTTCCCTGAGCTCAGGGGGGGACACAGATTTGATGAAATTATTCCATTTAGGACTGTGTTTTCCAAGGTTTTGTGTTTTCTGCATATTGTCTGGTTGTAGGTCTCTGCATTTGATTCCAACTGCTATAGGAGGAAGTTTCTCTGATGAAGGCTGAACAAGGCACTGATCCATGAATATGTCAGAATGTTGTTAAGAGTTGTCTTAGGGTTTCTACTGCTGTAAAGAGACACCATAACCAAGGCAAGGAAAGGAAAATGTTTAATGGGGATAAAAAATTCAGAGATTTTTGTCTGTTATCATTGTGGCAGTGAGCATGGTGGCTGAGAATATCGTGGCAATCAGGCAGACAAGGTGGTGGAGGAGAAGATGAGAATTCTACATCTTGATCCAAAGGCAACAGGAAGTGAACAGTCTCACTGGGTGTAGCTTGAGCATAGGAGACCTCAAAGCCCACCCCCACAGTGACATATTTCCTCCACTAAGGCTATACCTACTCCAACAAGGCCATGCCTCCCAATAATGCAACTCCCTTTGGGGACCATTTTCTTTCAAACCTCCACAGGAATTGTTTTGTAGCTATATTATTTTAGCTGAAGAACCATGTTTGAGTTTTCCCTAGGTCCCTGGCCTAAGTAGTCTTAGGATCTTAGCAACACAAGCAGGGTTGAGTCTGGGTTATATCTCATGCAGTAGACCTTAACTCAAACCAGATATTTCTCAGTTTCTCCCACATGCTATCTGGCACTATTGCACCAGCAAATCTTGCAGGCAGGTCACTCTTAGGGATCAATGAGTTTTATATCAGGGTTGGTATTTACATTTCTTCTTTGGTTGCTACAGAGTACCTTCTATTACCATTAATACGGTAGGGATGATGGCTCTCTTTAGGCATCTGCTTACATTTCTATGTTCAATGAACTGTATAGGTGTTGTCTGCAAAAACAGGACTTACTGTCAGTTTTTGGAGGGCCACCAAATAGCCTTGGCAATTACCTAGGATTATGATGTAAATTATGAATGGAGCAGCAATGAACATGTTTGAGCAAGTATCTCTGTAGTAGTATGAAACATCCTTTGAGTATATAGCCAATATGGATATAGCTTGAATTTGTGGTAGATATTTCCAGCTTCCCAAGGAACTGCCACACTGATTTCCATAGTGGATGTATAAACTTACACTTCCACCAGCAATAGATGAGTATTCCCCTTACTCCACATACTCACCAGCATGAACTACTTTTTGTTTTATTAATGTTGGCCAATCTGATTGGTATAAGATGAAATCTCAAGGTAGTTTTGATTTGTATGTCTCTGATGACCAAGGATGTTGAACATTTCTTTAAGTGTTTCTCATCAATTTGAGTTTCCTCTTTTGGGAATGCTCTGTTTGAATCTGTACCCCATTTTTTGGTTGTATTGTTTGTTTTCTTGTTTAATGGGATCCTTTGGGTACCACCCTCCATGACTCCTTTCAGGGTCTGGAAAAAGTACTACAACAAGCCAAAGAAACATAAGGCTCTGAGGGTGAATGAATCAGCTCACACCATTCTGTTTCTCTGCACATCTCTTTATTGTGCTGCCTATTAATCTAATTTTTCATGTCCTAATTCTAAGTCCTTCCTAGTTTCTTCACCTCAAACTTAAAATTTCTTCTTTTTTTTAAAGAGACTTCAAGCAAAGAAAAATTACAAGTTACTTCTCATTGGTCAAAAGCAAATTCCTAGGGTAAATGGTAAGGACAGAGCCATTTACCATGGCAATACAAGGTTTCAAGGTCTCAGGACCAGAAGAAGGGGATGCAGTGCCCACTGCAACAGATTCTGAGACATAGCTCTTTATTAGTAGACTTGGCAAGTGAAGAACTGGCCTGATTTTCTTAAGGTGCTTTATGTGAATAACCTTGGTTGGATCCCTGCAACTATGACCTTGTGCATAATTGTAAAGTTTTAAACTTATGGTCTATATACAAAGTTCTTTCGTCTAGTTTTAACTTGCCCTGAGGTAAAAATAAGCTAAATATGTGCAGTTAGTCTGAGCAAAAGGAACAAAGCTGGTTTTTAAGGGTCTACAGTCCTCGTGGGACAATATATCTAGTTATCAAGCATATCTTAGAGTATTTTCTATATATCAAACATGTACAGCTAATGAAAAATCATCTTCCTGACTATCCATGGATATATGTGCGCCCATAAGGTTGAGATGCAATCATGAAATTATATATACACATTTCATGAAAGTACATGGTAATGGGGAGATGTCATAACTGTTATTTCACAAGAAATTATAGATGGAAGCAAAAGTATTCATCAGTGGTTCACAAGCCTTTCTTGACAGGTATCTCATCTGAGAACCATTCGTCTGGTGGGTTGACATTTGAATTATCAATTGCTATAAACAATACTTGCATTCTGGCCCACAATAGCTTGTGACAATGGCTCCTGACACTTTTCCAGTTTTTTTGGTTCTCTATATATTTGAATATTATCCAACTATTGAATGTACCAGACTACTTCATTGTCTACCCCAGGACCACTACTCCAATGATGAACACCATCTACAATGGTCTAGGTCCTTCTACATCGTTCAGTAACTAAAAAACTGTCCCACAGTCTTGACTACAGGCCACTCTTTGATTGCATGTTCTCAATTATGGTTCCCTCTTTTCAGATAACTTCAGGTTTTCTGGTTTACAAGAAACCCATAGGGAAACTTGATTAAATACTGTAGGCTATAGACTTAGGATATTTAAAAACTTGTGTGTGTGTGTGTGTGTGTGTGTGTGTGTGTGTGTATGTGTGTGTGTGTGTGTAGACACACATACATATATAATATTTTAAATTAAATGCCCTGTATCATAAATATTATCTCTTATTTACAACAGAAACATATTTATAGTTCATGAAAACTAAATTACGTTAAATGATATTAAATTTTATTTTCTAGATGTGTTAGAAATGGAACAGGGAGGATAATCTTTTCCCTTTCATTGGTCTTACAGTACTTGCCTTGATTTTGCATTTTGTTGTACTTTCTCAAATAATATATTAATCCAATTGTCTTAACAGTTTTCTGTTTTTCTTTTTCTTTTTTTCTTTGCATGAGTGTCAATCAGTAAGAATTGGTGGTTGACATTGATTGGGTGCTTGGATCTATAAGCTCCCCAGGACCATGACTGACAAAGGTCTATTAGCTTATATTTGACTCATCAAATCACACTAGATGTTCTCAATGTCCAGTAAATAAGGTTTTGCATTACAAATAAATGCTTTGCATTTGAAAACACTTTAAGTTTTGTTGGTCAGAGGTAGTCACATGACCTTATGCAACTGCAATAAGAACTTTAAGAGAGCACATACATTAAGAGTGAGCTGCCTTTGTCCTAGGATATTCAAGATGATTTGTTGAGAAAAAGAAATTGGACTAATGGAATAATCAGGTTATTGGAACAAATTTCCCCCTTGAGTCTGTTTTCTCTGGTATGATCAGCTTCTGTAGATCAAACTGAAAAATAATTCTTAGTGGTTTTATTTTAGAGATTATTTTTATTTCAACTCTCCTGATAGACAGATGTATATGTTTTCAGGGTGGACTGCTTGGTATGCAATAATTAATTGGATTTCTCCTGGGGATGACTATTTTCTCTTACTATCAGCATCCCGTGGATCCCATGAGTTCTTTGTCTAGGGCTATGTGTCCCATGAGATTCCCCCCTTCTATTTTAGCATATCTGTTGTTGTCATACTTGTTCAAGTGTCATGTAGTCTGAGCAGATTACGTTTATATATTTAGGAATATATAATATAGATCAACAACAATTAAAGTGCAAGAGGTCAGAGACCATGAGTTTGAGAAAGAACAAAGGGATGGTGGTTCTATACAGAGTGTTAGAGGAATAAAAGAGAAAGGAAGAAAATAATGTCATTACATTTTAACTTAAAAACACTAAAAAATAAAACACACCATGAGATGGTGTACAGCTTTGCTGCTCATCTTGCAGCCCAGAGCCCGACTCTGTATTCCCTTCAGCACATGGACTGCATATAATATAATCCAGTTTTCCTTGCTTTTCCACTTGCTATGACTATATATAATTATCTCAACTCTCATTTAGTACCCCCTCTTGGGGCACATACTACAAATGTACTACAAATGCTGAGATACATGTAAAATAAAAGTGACAAGAAAGAGTTTATCATGATGTGTTAGAATAATGCTTGACTAATGTCTTAGTTAGCATTTCTACTGCTGTGAAGAAACATCATGTCCAAGGCAACTCTTATAAAGGAAAGCATTTAATAGGGGCTGGCTTACAGTTTCAGAGGTTTAGCTACTGGAAGCATGGTAGCATGCAGGCAAACATTGTGCTGGAGAAGGAGCTGAGACTTCTACATCTTGATGTGCAGGCAGTAGAAGGAGATTGCAATACTGCAAATGGCTTGAACATATATGAGACCTCAAAGCCTGCCTACACAGTGACACACTTCTTCCAAAAAGACAACACCCATTGCAAAAAAATGACACTTCCTAATAATGCCACTCCCTATGGGTCAAGTATTCAAACACATGAGTCAACAGGGAGGGATCATTCCTATTTAAACCACCTCATTCCACTCCTTGACACTCATAGGCTTATAGCTATACCATAATGTAGAAATACATTTAGTACAACTTCCAAAGGCCCCATAGTCTGTAACAGTCTTAAACTTGCTTAAAAGTCCAAAGTTTAAAGTTTTTTTTCTGAGATTCATGTAATCTCTTAACTACAATCCTCTATAAAATCAAATTAAAAAGTAGATTACATACTTTCAACCTGCAATGGCACATGATCTACATTATCATTACAAAAATAAGTGTAGTAAAGAAATACTGGACCAAAGCAAGACCAAAAATCAGCTGGGCAAACTTTAAATTATGCATGTCCATGTCTGATGTCAAACACTCTTCAGATCTCCAACTTCTTTCATCTTTGTTGACTACAACACATTTCTTTCTCTTGGTCTGGTTCTACTCCCTGTTAGTAGCTCTCCTTTGCAGGCATCCATGACTCTTGGGGTATCCAAAGCTTCACCTTCACAGCTTCATACAGTTATCTCACTAGGATTCTATTCAGGGACATCCCTGACACATGCCTTGCCTCAGTGGCTTTCTTTTGTCACAGAAGGAGATTCCATCACTCCTTCCTTCTAGACTTAACTGTAAAGCCAGAACCAAATGACTAAAGCTGCAAAGTTCTGCTTCTTCCTGGGGCTGGAACATGCCCCCCTTGTTTAATCATTTAATTACATCTTCACCAGCTTTCTGTTTTTGTTGTTTTCCTTCACTGCCTAGGCTATACTATCCTGAAATTTACTCTGTAGACAAGACTGGCCTTGAACTTAGAGCTCTACCAGATTCTGCCTTTTGAGAACTGGGATTAAAGGCATGTACCACTATGACTGGACCTAAGCTTCTCTTTAAATCTTTTTCATAAGTTGGAAGCTTGGCTGTGTAGGATCTTGCTCCCTTTATTCTATGTCTTAATCTCTTTATCTCCTTGAACACAGGACTTAGATCCATTCCACTTCCTGGTACCCCATTCCTCCTCAATCTATATATTTTGTATTTTCACTTGATCAGCTTGCTCATTTTCATTATTAATATTCATGAGAGTAGATACCAAAACTAGGCTGATTTGGAATTCCTCTGCCAATGGAATTAATCCAAATCTCTTCACTTCCATCTCAGGCTGACTCTTTGGACAAGGGTAACAAGCAGCTACATTCGTCAACAAAGTATCTAAGAGTGGATCTCTAGGCAACAAACTAAAAATTCTTCTCTTCTGAAAACTCTTTGTGTATGGGAGCCCACAACTTGACTCAGTTTCCTAGTTGAATCTGAAGTCTATTCTGAGTCAATAGAGTTCAGGCTTGCTTGCTCCAAGACAGTGAGAAAATCCTGATTAACTCATAGAGTCTCCGTGAAAGGCTATGAGAAAGTCCTGATTAGCCCATGGGAAGGAACATACTATCTAACTAAATGCAGGCTGCTGATGCCAGCTGGAGGTACATTCAGATAAAAAATGAAACTGCCTGCTCCTTGACTTGAGGACAGGATAGATGATAATTAAATGCCTATACTGTGCATTGTTCTACTTCTGTTCTTTAAGACTCTATATATGCTGACTATAAAATAAACTCAGGCACTGTCCAACATTGACTAACAGTCCTCTTGACTCTGTTCTGTCTTCTTCATTGTCTCTACAATCCACATGACTCCACCCAGCTACCCAGTGGACTATTTGGCAGGTTCCAACACTTGAGGCAGGCCCATACAGATCACATCATCCTCAGCATCACTGTCTTCCATACTTCTACTTGTATGACCCATTGAGCCCCACTTAAAGCATTCAACTGCTTTTCTAATCCAAAGTTCCAAAGTCCACATTTCTCCAAACAAAAGCATGGTTAGACCTATCACAACAATATCTCACTCCCTGGTACCAACTTCTATCTTAGTTAGAGTTTCTATTGCTGTGAAGAGACACCATGACCATGACAACTCTTATAAAGGAAAATATTTAATTATGGCTGGCTTGCAGTTTCAGATATTTAGTCCATTATCATCATAGAGGGAAACATGGCAGTGTGCAGACAGACACGGTGCTGGAGAAGGAGCTGAGAGTTCTACATTTTGATGCACAGGCAACAGAAGGAGACTTTCATACTTGGCACGGCTTAAGCATATATGAGACCTCAACTTGCCTACACAGTGACACTTCCTAATAGTGCCACTCTCTATGGGTCAAGCATTCAAACACATGAGTCTATGGACGCCATTCCCATTTAAACCACCACCGCTAAATTTACATCCTAAAATTGATTTGAAAATGATACTTTCTATTCTCCCCTATCACATAAAGCAGAACAAGTTTCTTATTAACTAAACTAATATTTTAACAAGTTTAGCTACAAAAGTTTGAAAGCCAAATTCTTCAGCCAAATGCATCTCAGAGACATTTTTTTCAACTGATCTGAAAAATTTTACTGAAATTAAGTGAAAACTTAAGTTTGGAATGATAAACCCACTTCATCTAGTTTTACCCCAAAATATGCTGTCATATTTGAACTCTTAACTATTTCATCTCAAGGGTTGGGGTTTTAGCTCAGTGGTAAGAGTGCTTGCCTAGCAAGCACAATGCCCTGGGTTTGATCCTCAGCTCCAAAAACAAAACAAAACAAAAAAACAAAAAAAACCCCTATTTCATCTCTAGCTTCATACTGAGGCCATTGCCTTAAGTTATCTGGTGCTTGAGCTGGATAAATGTATTGGGGAAGACATGTAAGAGTTCTAAAGAAGTCTGTATAGAGAAACAGTAGATAAAAATGTACACGAAACAATTGTTCCTATAATGATTTCTAAGTGAGATTTATTGTATAAGGAAAACAAACCTTAGATGTCTGCACATTCTTAGACTATTCTTTACCTTTTATCTCTATTTTACTTGTAAAGAGGTTTGTGAGCTAATGGATACTTATGTCCTACTATTTATGGAAAATGCCTTTCCTCTTTTTAAACTTTGTCCCAAAAGAATCATTTGTGCTGGGAAAGAATAACACCAAAAGAGAAGATGGTGAATATAGTGGGCAGACATAACAAATAGCATTATCATTTGAGAAACAGCAGGTGATTCTTTTGAAAGGTAAATAATGCAACACTGTGCTATATTATTTTCACTTAATAACAGTTTATGAAGTAATCTAAAAGAAATGTGCTGGTCTTAACATCTATACAATGTCTAGCTATTTAATAAAATATGAAATGTTTTTGCATTAGACTCAGTAGCAGCACAAATTACATTCAGAGAGAGTTCTATTCTCTGGTGGGGAGTCTTGTAGAGTCTCATATATGATGGTTCAAAGTTATTTTTGCTTCATTGAAATACAAATGTATATTTACATGATGATATAGGATAAGAGCATGCAATAGCATATCTCTTGGTAATTATTTTTCACAAGATTCTTAAGCATCTAAATCACTGTTGTGGGATCTTAGAAGTGAACCATCTGTCGCAAATGAGAATCAACATTTATTTAAGTTATTAAGATGGGAAACACTGCTTGCAAAAACCACTTATGCTATAAAATTGGACATTGGTGAAACTATTACCCACAGAGGCCCTTAAAAAAACAGACTAAGAGGTTTGTCTGAAAAAATAGTTCTGACTTTTGCAAATAGGTAATTATCTCACATTGAAGAAACACTAAAAAGGTGGAGAATTCATGGGGGAAAGGCAGTGGAACAGAGACGGGTGAGGAGAGGGGTATGTGTGTGCTTATTTGCCAGGAGATAGGCCCAGAATAGAGAGGATACAACCTTTGTGAGTGGTATAAAAATTCAGAAATGAAGCCAATGTCAGAGGACTTTGTAGTTTGTGATCCAATTGCTCTGCGAACTCATTCAATATTTAGTTAGATTACCAAACAGGTTTTTATAGCCAGTCTATTTATAGAAACCGCAACAAAGGCTAATTCTTAATTATCAAGGAGTTGAACCACTGTGCCATTTTCAACACAAAATTGAGACAAACAAACCACAGTCTATAGATTTGCAGAACTTATCATTGCGTGATAAGCATACAATAAGGAATTATATTTCTTCAAGTTACAGACCATTGGCAAGCCCCAAATGAAGTATGAGCTGTACATGAGGACATGACATACTGTATCATGCTTTAGTGCAGGAGATAAAGCCAGAATAAAACATGTAATTATGCAATACATTCCTCTAAAGTTCATAGTTCCTATAACTTTCAAAATTAGACAAGTCCATTCAAATGGTGCTGTGAATAAAAACAGAATCTGGGACAACTGTTGAGGTGTTGCAAAGCATGTTAGTCAGAAATCCTACACTTATTTTCAAATTCTTCCGTCCTCACCATTCCCAATGGTTAAGCAGTCCTTTTAAAACAATTTCTGTGTTTTTAAACATGTTTTTCCTTTGACTCAGTTTGGTCATAAGTTAATAATATTGAACAATTCTTACTTGCTTCTATTTTATAAGGGCTATGTTATTGATTTTTCTGTTGTTTCAGATGAATATGTGTGCTTACAATTTTCTGGAATTTATTGTATCATTTATACACCATTTGAAAGCTGATGTGAATTTAAATACAATCCAGTGCCACTTGAAGGAAAGAGAGAGATAAATGAAAGACAGAGAGACATACAGATAGACAGACATACAGATAGATTTTAGACTCCAGAAACATCTTGTTTTAATTCTTTTGTTAGTTTGAAGAAGTGTGATGTGGTCTGGCCTATATTTTGGTTATTTCTAAAGTAAATGTTACTTCAAATGCTGTCTTGTTCTTTTTATTGTTCCACAGTACATGAAGTATATTTAGTACATCACAAGGCTAACTATTAACTCTTAATCTATCATTGTCAGTAGTAAGAGTGAAGCATTGTCTGCTTTTAAGATGCAGGGATGATTGTATTTCCCTCTGGACAGTCCCAGTATTTTCCACTCTGAGTATTTCTAAGAGGGAGGAGGTAATCTTTGTTTCTACTTTCAAAAACAAAATATTTTGAAATATTTCCTGTAGTGTGCACTATGAGAACACTAAAATTTATAAATATACTCACGTGAGCTACGGAGGAAGGATAGGTTATTTATAAACTGTTTCATCCTTGGTCATCCCTTGGGTATCTGTGGGTTTTGTGGTGATGCATATGTTAGGTAGAATGCAAATACGTGCTATTTACTTTTCTTCCTTTAAATTAATGCAGCTCAGGATATTTGCTGCATTAATTGGTTTCCATTGTGTTGTAAAGATGGTGGGAACATTTCTTCCCTCTTAAAGTCTCACTTTAAAATCAGAAAATACTCACAAGAAAGAGAGTCTTTGTGCTGCTTTGGAGAGATAAGAGGGGGTGGTGGAGAGTGGTAGTGGTAGTGATTCATATGGCAGAAAGAACAGAATAACCTCTAGGAGAGAAGAAGGGACCTTATTGACAGCCTAGTAGGTGAGGTCTTTAGTCCTACATCTCAACAACTAGATTTTACAAATAACTAGTCATTCTGGTACATAATTCCAAACTCACATGAGATTACAGTCCTAGTCTGCTCCCTACAGTGATTATAAATAAGTGAAGTATATGGAATGTACCAGACTCTTCTCTTAGAAAAACATGGGATTAGATTGAAATAATATCTTTTTGTTCTGTTTCATGAATTAATCTGGGGATATTAGTATTAGAAAAGTAAACTTATAAAAATATAACTCTTCAATTTCAGTGCTAATATTTATTGTCAAAGAAATTATGGTTTGAATATTGAAAAGTATCACTGAATTCATTCATTATTTTGTGTATTCAATTCACCAATTCACCAAAGGTTTTTTTTTTTTTTTTTCTGAGACAGGGTTTCTCTGTGTAGCCTTGGCTACCTCAAACTCAGAAACCCACCTGCTTCTACCTCCCAGGTGCTAGGATGCACCACTACCTCCAACACAAGAACTTTAATAACAAAAATTTCCAGCTATAGACATTAGTTGTAATTCAGTAAGATTCTTTAACATTTTTAAATATGTATGGTTTGCAAACATGTTCACTTTATCAATTTTTTTTACATTTAAAAATGTTTTAATTAATTCTTCGGGAATTTCATAAAATGTTTTGATCATATTCACTCTACCTCAACTCCTCCCAGATCCACCTCGAACCCTTTAACTACCCCACTTCATGGGTCTGTTTTTTGAGCCCATGATAATATTCTCTGGGATGTGAGGTTTCTCTGGAGTGCATCTGCTGGAGGTCATCCTCTTAAAACAACTAGACTCTTTCACAGCAGCTACCAGATGACAAGAGATCCTCAGGAGTGGTGTGCACTTCACACTTTCATGTTCAGATTTTGTCTATATTGAGCATGTGCAGATCACAACCCATGTAATTTTGAATGTGTCATCTGTCCTCTTGTAGTCACCTACCCCATTTGGCTTCTACAGTCTTTCTGCTTCTTTTCTGATGTGTTCCCTGAGCCTTGGGAGAAGGACTGTGACATAGATGTCCCATTTAGAGCTGAGAACTACACAGGCTTGTAGTTTTTTACACATTGACTGTGGCGGCTCTCTGTGTTAATTGGCATGTACTGCAAGAAGCTTCTCTGATGCGGGTTGAGAAATGTTTTCATCTGTGGGTGAAAAGACATCAGGAGTCATTTTAGTGCTCTATCCATTCAGCAGGATAATAATAGTATTTTACCATTTGAACCTATGACCTATATAATCACAGGTTCTTGGACCTGATAATGGTGGCAAGTGTCAGTTCCTTCTGGTGTAGCATGCTTTAAATCTCATCAGAAAGTGATTAGGTACTCCATCACACCAATGTCACTGTATCACCAGGACACACATCTTGCCGGGATAGTCTTTATCATGCTCAAAGGATTCACAGCTGGGCGAAACTGATGATTACTTTTCTCCTCTGGTAGCAGGCATTAACTTCCAGAACCATGAAAGCTAGACACAGCTAAATTTTTATGAATTATCTATTTAAATATTTAGCATTTCAATAGAAAATTATAATCAATTTGAGCATATTGAATTCACTTTGCAGTAGAGATGAAGTTTCCACATCAACACCTACTTGATTTCTTCATGTTTTATAAATGATGTGTGTGGTGTCTTTATCCGTAGGGTTTTATCATCAGAGTCAGAGTCATAAGTGCAAAGACTATAACTTGCATTGCTCTGAGTGCCTTCGGGGCCTCCACAGTCAGTAAACCTTGCCTGGCCCCGAGGTTTTCATTTCATAACTCATGTCTTCTTGGAAGCAGAACTGCTCACCCCTCTTGAAAAGAAGGGTGCCTCTTTTCAAATTCTGTATACTTTAAATATTTGTTCTTGACTGTGCTTTACTTTGTGTCTGTGATGTTTTATACTATTATGACATTGTTCTGATGTTCTTGTAGGGCACTAAATCTCCTAAAAATGATGAACTTATTCTTTCTAATTCATTTCATATATAAATATTATGGATTTATTTTGTAGGGTTTTGTTGTACCTAGAGTCCCCCAAAGACCACCAAGAAACCAAATCTGATGCACAAGCAAAGAGTCTTTGTATGGTTACAAGTTAACTTGGGATTCTCCATCTGTCTGACTCAGCAGCAAAGCAGGAGAGACCCTGAGTAGCAATGGGGCAGGATTTTTAAAGCATTGGGGTCTTGGGGTCTACAGACTATATAGGAACAGATTCAGAATTGGTTTGTGCAAGTGGCAATTATCTGAGTAATTTTTAACTGGCTATAGTAGTTATGGATTACAGTTACCATTTGGGGGCAGGCCTGGATAAGTCCCAGGCTCTGTCCTTGAGCTGCCATGTAGGCTGGCTGGCCTAGCACATACTGATTGTGGGGGCTGGCTCAGTGGCCCAGGCTGTCACATTGACCCATGCACCACATAGCTCTAAGTTGGTGAGGGGTCCCAGACAGTAAACAATTGGCTGAACCTTGAGCTGTCAGAGTACATGAAGAAAGGGAGCTACTGCAAGGACTATGCTTTTGTTCATGGCCCTCCCAGAAACTGCTAGCTCAAGTCATGAAACTGAAATTGAGGCCTGATCTCTGAGAGAAGACTGAATAGAGTGTTATGGCACTGCTTGGTCCTTTCAGTTTAAAATTATTATGGTGCTGTATTTTTCAATTCACTTTAAAAAGTCTTATCAGCTAAGTGATTATGAGTTTTTTTTTTATTATACTTGAGAAATCAAAGGAAAGTTTGACATTAGTTCCCATGTTTCCCAATGTCTGTAATCAAAACACAGACAGAGCAATTTAATGTATCCTTAAACAAGCATCATAAGGAATTGCTGGGTTACTCACTATTACGAGAAAATTTCAACTATAAAATATACTATCTTTTTTGTTTTTGTTTTACTTTAGGTAAAGATTTGATTACATAGATCAAATCTTGTAACTAGAATACAAGATCAAGTGTTGCTCAGTGTGTAGGTCCTTGTTTAATTACAGAAGAGTGCCTTCTGATTCAACATTGTAATATGAATTATTTCATAAATGACAGTTTCCTGGATTATATTTTAATAAATTTGTAATAGTAAGGTTTTTTTGTTTGTTTGTTTGTTTTTTTGTTTTTTTGAGACAGGGTTTCTCTGTGTAGCTTTGCGCCTTTCCTGGATCTCACTCGATAGCCCAGGCTGGCCTCGAACTTATAAAGATCTACCTGTCTGTCTCTGCCTCCTGAGTGCTGGGATTAAAGGCATGCATCAACACTGCCCGGCTAAGAAGGGTCTTAATAATGCAGCTTTTGGGCTGGGCAGCTGTGGCACATGCCTTTAACCCCAGCACTCAGGAGGCAAAGCCAGGTAGATCTCTGTGAGTTCAAGGCCAGCCTAGTCTACAGAGCAAGATCCAGGGCAGGCACCAAATCTACATAGAGAAACCCCATCTCAAAAAAAATGCAGCTTTTGAATATAAAAGTTGTGATACCTATTATGATTCAATGGAAGTTTGATGTTATTGAGACTGCATCACATCAGGCATTAAGGGAGAAAGTATTTCAAACATAGTCTGTAACCACACAGGCATTGCTGGTTTACAGAAGGATCATCTACAGTAAGAAGTGCATCTCAACCAGCTTCAGGCATTCAGACTTTCCAGCTGGTTCAAGAGTGTCATTCACTGCCTAACTAACAGTAAGTTTGTCTGAGGAATCTAAAATAGGAGACACTAGCACTCATTTGTCATTATTATTCAAAACTCAGTGTCTAACTCATGTAAAAATGAGGTACATACTGAGTGTAGCTGAGTCTTTGCATTGACTCTTCATATTCTGGATGTTACTCATAACAATTCTATTTCAGAATTGCTAAGAGGAATATTTTCTTCAAATGGAGATGTAGGGATGCTTTCTCATAAGATTTCTATCTGTAGCCTTATGTTCATATTTTTGAATTCTCTTCTAAACTAATATCCATAGTCAAAGAAAATACAGTAAAACAGTATTAACTAAGATTTGACAAGAATTTTTTGATGATCAGCTTCCATTTTTTATCATTATTAATGCTTTTGTGTATTAATAACTTAAAGAGGATGATATTCTGTTCCTTTAAAGTATATCAATGAGGAAACTGCTTTTGCTGTTTTTTGTATTGAAGGTGATTTTAATTGTAGCTAACTTAAAGTTATTTTAATCACAACTTGTAGGGTTCATATAGTCTGAAAATATATTGTCTGGTAAATACTACATATATTCCTTAAGAGCCTAAATATACTGTGTAGTAAACTTATTCTAAGGTATGTGTTCACTGGAAAGTCACATCCTCAATTAATATATGTACATTTTTTTATGTTTAGATATCCACTTTGACAATTTTCCCACTTAGATTTTTCAAGGTCACAGATAAACTAGAGGAAAGAAGATGAATCTAAAATAATTCATGGAACATTGACTAAACATCAAAAAATCTCAGCCAACTCATGTTTACTTCAATATAGCTAAAGATGGATAGGCTTAATAAAGGTATGGATATCTGTATACAATAGCGCACATGTATGTTCTCAAATTTCTATTCTTGAGAGTGAATAGAAGTGATTCCATATCGGAACACTGAGTATATCCAGATCCAGTT
Source organism: Onychomys torridus (assembly GCF_903995425.1). NCBI lineage: Eukaryota > Metazoa > Chordata > Mammalia > Rodentia > Cricetidae > Onychomys > Onychomys torridus. Next base: position 50,457,536 of record NC_050445.1, on the reverse strand, counting down.
CAGAATATCTAGCGTATTTCCAAATGCAAGGAACTACTTAGAGAAATCACTTATTCCAGGGTCGGTCAGAGAATACAGCATGAGGCTGGAGCCTGGTGTTTTGCTTTAAGGTTAAGTAAATATTGCTGTGGATTATGATCATTGTTCATAAACAAGTGACTGGCCCGTAGCAGGGCAAGACAGCCTGATGCAGAGAGAATGATGGGAGGGAGAAGGGCAGAGTAGTCAAGAGAATCAGGGGGGATGCCAGCCAGATGCTAAGCAAGCAGGATGTCTGAAAAATGAGCTAACAAGCCATTAGCCATATGGCAAAGCATCAAAGAAATATGGGTTAATTTAAATGTAAGACTTAGCTAGCAACAAGCCTGAGCTATTGGCTGAGCATTTATAATTAATATTCAGTCTCTGAGTCAGTTATTTGGGACTGGCAAGTCAGGACAGAAAACATATGTTTACAAAATATCTCTACGGTACTGCTTGGGGCTCTCTGGGGGATCTTCTCAGGAGAGAAATAGCTGGTTCATAATGGCAGTTCCCTTTCCAACTTTTTGAGAAATCTCCAAACTGAATTCTAAGTGACTGTAATAATTTGCAGCCCCCACCATTAGTGAATGAGAGCTCCTTTCTCCGTACACTTTCTAGTATTTGTTGTCAGTTTTATTGATGATTGTCATTCTGACTAGAGTGAGGTAGTATCTCAAAGATTTAGTTGCATTTTCCTGATAGCTAGGCTTATTGACATCTTTAGAAATAGCTATTTGCCATTTGTCATTATGTTTTAAAAGCTATTTAGTTCATCTGCACACTTGTTGATTGTATGTTGTGTTTCCTTGTTATTTAACACCTGCAATTCTTTCTAGGTTGTGGATATGGGTTCACGCACATGATATCTACCCATTATGTTTGTTGCCTATTAACTCAGCTGGTCATTTCCTTTGCTACACAGAAACATTTTATTTTCATGTAGTTTCATCTGTTGACGTTTGGGATTTGTTCCAGTGCCATCCATGTTCTGTTTAGAAAGGTCTTATGTGGTACCCCTTATGAGACTTTTAAAAATTCTAGTTTATGGTTTTAAATTAAGGTCTCTGATACATTTTTATTGACTCATTTATTTTTATTATTATGTGTTTTAATTTTATACATCAGCCATGGGTTCCCCTGTCCTCCCCCTCAAGCCCCCCCCACCTTCCCCCAGCCCCTCCCCTCCATTACCATGTCCTCCAGCACCAAGACACCCCTGGGGACTCATATACACCTAGTGGATTCAGTAAAGACAGGTCCAGTCCCCTCCTTCCAGGCTGAGCATGTGTCCCTGTGTAAGCCCAAGGTTCCAAACAGCCAGCTCATGCATTAAGGACAGGTCCTGGTCCCACAGACTGGGAGCCTCCCAAACAGATCAAGCTATTCAATTATCTCACTTATCCAGAGGGCCTGATCTAGCTGGGGGCTCCACAGCCTTTGGATCATAATTCATGTGCTTCCATTTGATTGGCTATTTGTCCCTGTGCTTTTTGCAACCTTGGATTCAACAATTCACGCTCTTGCAGTGCCTCCTCCTTCTAGACAGTTGGACACATGGAGCTCCACCAGGCGCCTGGCCAAGAATCTTTGCATCCACTTCCATCAGTTATTGGATGAGAGTTCTAAGACAACTGCTAGGGTGTTTAGTCATCTGATCACCAGACTAGGTCAGATCGGGCCCTCCCTCGACCACTGCCAGCAGTCTACAGAGGATATATCATTGTGGATTTCTGGGGACCTCTGCAGCACTCTGCCTATTCCTGTTCTCATGTGGTCTTCATTTAACATGGTCTGTTATTCCTTGTTCTCCCTTTCTCTTCTTCATCCAGCTGGGATCTCCTGCTCCCCTAAGCTTTCTTTCCCTCAAATATTGCCCTTCATTACTCCCACTGTTGTCTAGGTTGTGCATGTAGATCTCATCCATTTCTCTCTCATTGGGTGATCCCTGAGTCTTTCCTAGGGACCCGTTTTCTAGGTAGCCTCCCTGGAGTTGTGTATCAGTCTAGTCATCTTTGTTTTACATCTAGTATCCTCCTATGAGTGAGTACATACCATGTTTGTCTTTCTGAGTCTGGGTTACCTCACTCAGGATGATTTTTTCTAGATCCATCCATTTGCCTGCAAACCTCATGTCATTGTTTTTCTCTGCTGAGTAGTACTCCATTGTGTATATGTACCATATTTTCTTTATCCATTCTTCAGTTGAAGGGCATCTAGGTTGTTTCCAGGTTCTGGCTGTTACAAACAATGCTGATGTGAACATAGCTGAGCAAATGGCCTTGTGGTATGATTGAGCATTCCTTGGGTATATGCCCAAGAGTGCTACAGCTGGGTCTTGGGGGAGATGGATTCCCAATTTTCTAAGGAAGTGCCATATTGATTTCCAAAGTGGCTGTACAAGCTTGCATTCGCACCAGCAGTGGAGGAGAGTTCCCCTTGCTCCACATCCTCTCCAGCATAAGCTGTCTTCTGTGTTTTTGATCTTAGCCACTCTGACAGGTGTAAGGTGGTATCTCAGAGTCATTTTGATTTGCATTTCCCTGATGGTTAGGGATGTTGAGCAATTCCTTAAATGTCTTTCAGCCATTTGAACTTCCTCTGTGGAGAATTCTCTGTTTAGTTCAATAGCCCTTTTCTTAATTGGACTGTTGGGCATTTTGATGTCTAATTTCTTGAGTTCTTTATATATTCTGGATATCAGCCCTCTGTCAGATGTGGGGTTGGTGAAGACCTTTTCCCATTCTGTAGACTGTGGCTTTGTCTTGTTGACCATGTCCTTTGCTCTACAAAAGCTTCTTAGTTACAACAAGTCACATTTATTGATTGTTTCTCTCAGTGTCTGTGCTACTGGTATTATATTTAGAAAGTGTTCTCTGGTGCCAAAGTGTTCAAGAATACTTCCTACTTTCTCTTCTATCAGGTTCAGAGTAACCAGATTTATGTTGATGTCTTTGATCCACTTGGACTTAAGTTTTGTGCACAGTGACAGATATGTATCAATTTGTACCCTTCTACATGTTGACATCCAGTTATGCCAGCACCATTTGTTGAAGATGCTTTCTTTTTTCCATTGTACAGTTTTGGCTTCTTTGTCAAAAATTATATGTTCATATGTGTGCCAGTTAATGTCAGGGTCTTGAGTTCGATTCCATTGGTCCACATGTTGGTTTTTATGCCAGTACCAAGCTGTTTTTATGACAGTAGCTCTATAGTAGATCTTGAGGTCCGGGATCGTGATGCCTCTGGATGTTGTTTTATTGTACAGGATTCTTTTGCCTATCCTGGGTTTTTTGTTTTTCCATATGAAGTTGAGTATTATTCTTTCCAGATCTGTGAAGAATTGTGTTGGTAATTTGATGGGGATTTCATTAAATCTGTAGATTGCTTTTGGTAAGATCGCCATTTTTACAATGTTAATCCTGCCTATCCATGAGCATGGGAGATTTTTCCATTTTCTGACATTTTCTTAATTTTCTTTTTCAGGGACTTAAAGTTCTTGTCATATAGGTCCTTCACATGCATAGTTAGAGTAACCCCAAGGTATTTTACATCATTTGTGGCTATTGTAAAGGGTGATATATCTCTGATTTCCTTCTCAGCCTGTTTGTCTATTGTATATAGGAGGGCTACTGATTTTTTTGAGTTGATCTTGTATCCTGCTATATTGCTGAAGGGTTTTATTAGCTGTATCAATTCCTTAGTTGAATTTTTGGGGTCATTCATGTATACTATCATGTCATCTGCAAATAGGGAGAGCTTGACTTCTTCCTTTCCAATTTGTATCCCCTTAATCTCTTTATGTTGTCTTATAGCTCTGGCTAGTACTATATTGAATAAGTATGGGGAGAGGGGACAGCCTTGCCTTGTTCTTGATTTTGGTGGTATTGCTTTGAGTTTCTCTCCAGTTAATTTGATGTTGGCCGTTGGCTTGTTGTAGATTGCCTTTACTATGTTTAGGTATGTTCCCTGTATTCCTGATTGCTCCAAGGCCTTTATCATGAGGGGGTGTTGGATTTTGTCAAATGCCTTTTCTGCATCTAGTGAGATGATCATGTTTTTTTTTTTTTTTCCTTGAGTTTGTTTATATGGTGCATTACATTGACAGACATTCATATGTTGAACGCCCCTTGCATCCCTGGGATGAAGCCTACTTTATCATGGTGGATAATTGTTTTCATGTGTTCTTGGAGTCTGTTCACCAGAATTTTATTGAGTATTTTTGCATCAATGTTAATGAGGGAGATCAGTCTGTATTTCAATTTCTTTGTTGCATCTTTGTTTGGTTTAAGAATCAGGGTAATTGTAGCCTCATAGAAGGAGTTTGGTAATATACCTTCTGCTTCTATTGTGTGGAACAATTTAAAGAGTATTGGTATTAAGTGTTCTTTGAAGATCTGGTAGAATTCTTCAGTGAAACCATCTGGTCCTGGGCTTTTTTTTGTTGGGAGACTTTTAATGACTGATTCTATTTCCTTAGGGGTTATTGGACTATTTAAATGGTTTATCTGGTCTTGATTTAACTTAGGTATGTGGTACCTATCCAGAAAATTATCCATTTCTTTTAGATTTTTCAGTTTTGTGGAGTAGAGGTTTTTGAAGTATGACCTGATGATTCTCTGGATTTCCTCATTGTCTGTTGTTATGTCCCCCTTTTCATTTCTGATTTTGTTAATTTGGATGCTCTTTCTCTGTCTTTTGGTTAGTTTTGGATAAGGGCTTGTCTATCTTGTTTATCTTCTCAAAGAACCAACACTTTGTTTCATTGATCCTTTGTATTGTTCTCTTTATTTTTATTTTATTGATTTCAGCTCTCAATTTGATAATTTCCTGGCGTCTGTTCCTCTTTGGAGACTTAGCTTCTTCCTGTTCAAGGGTTTTCAGGTATGCTGTCAAGTCACTAGCATGAGATTTCTCCAGCTTCTTTATGTGGGTATTCAGTGCTATGAATTTCCCTCTTAGCACTGCTTTCATAGTATCCCATAAGTTTGGGTATATGGTGTATTCATTTTCATTGATGTCTAGGAAGTCTTAATTTCTTTCTTTATTTCTTCCTTAACCAATTGGTGATTCAGTCGAGCATTATTCAGTTTCCATGAGATTGTAGGATTTCTGTAATTTTTTTCTGTTGTTGAAATCTACCTTTAAACTATGGTGGTCTGATAGAAAACAAGAGGTTATTCCAATTGTTTTGTATCTGTTGAGATTTGCTTTGTGGCCAAGTATGTGGTCCATTTTAGAGAAGGTTGCATGGAGTGCTGAAAAGAAGGTATTTTCTTTTTTGTTTGGGTGGAATGTTCTGTGGATATCCATTAAGTCCATTTGAGCCATAACATCAGTTAAGTCCATTATGTCTCTGTTAAGTTTCAATTTGGCAGATCTGTGGAGAGGTGAAAGTGGGGTGTTGTATTCTCCCACTATTAATGTGTGGGGTTTTATATGTGATTTAAGCTATGGTAATGTTTCTTTTACATATGTGGGTGCCCTTGTGTTTGGGGCATAAATGTTCAGAATTGAGACTTCATCTTGGTGGATCTTTCCTGCAATGAGTATGTAATGTCCTTCATCATCTCTTTTTATTGATTTTAGTTTGAAGTGTATTACGCTGGATATTAGGATGGCTGCTTCTTAAGACCATTTGATTGGAAAGTCTTTTCCCAGCCTTTTATTCTTAGGAAGTGTCTGTCTTTGAATTTGAGGTGTGTTTCTTGTATGCAACAGAAAGATGAGTCCTATTTTCGTATCTATTCTGTTAGTCTGTGTCTTTTAATAGGTGAATTAAGTCCATTGATATTAAGGGATATTAATGACCAGTGATTGTTCTTTCCTGTTGTTATTTTTATAATTTTGTTGGTAGTGTGTGTGTCCTTCTCTTCTTTGGGGTTTACTGCTGTGGTGTTATCTATTGCCTGTGTTTTCATGGGTGTATCTGCCTTCCTTTGGTTGGAGTTTTCCTTCTAGTGCTTTCTGTAGGGCTGGGTTTGTAGATAAGTATTGTTTAAATCTGGTTTTGTCTTGGAAGGTCTTGTTCACTCCATCTATGATAACTGAATGTTTTGCTGGGTATATTAGTCTAGGCTGGCATCCATGGTCTCTTAGTGTCTGCATTATGTCTGTCCAGGTCTTTCTGGCTTTCAAAGTCTCCATTGAGATATTGGGTGTTATTCTGTTGGGTTTGCCTTTGTAAGTTACTTGGCCTTTTTCCTTTGCTGCCCTTAATATTCTTTCTTTATTCTGTACATTTAGTTGTTTAATTATTATGTGGCAAGGGGACTTTTTTTGGGGTCTAGTCTGTTTGGTGTTCTATAGGCTTCTTGTATCTTCATAGGCATTTCGTTCTTTAAGTTGGGAAAGTTTTCTTCTATGATCTTCTTAAACATATTTTCTGTGTCTTTGAGTTGGTATTCTTCTCCTTTCTCTATCCCTATTATTCATAGGTTTAGTCTTTTCATGGTGTCCCAAATTTCTTGAACATTTTTGGTCATGACTTTGTTGGTTTTAGTGTTTTCTTTGACTGATGAATCTATTTCTTCTAACATATTTTCAACACCTGAGATCCTCTCTTTCTTCTCTTGCATTGTGTTGGTTATACTTGCCTCTGCAGTTCCTGTTTGTTTACTCAGATTTTCTATTTCCAGCATTCCTTCTGCTAGTGTCTTCTTCAATTTTTCTATTTTCCTCTTCAGGTCTTGGACTGTCTCCTTTGCTTTTTCATGATTTTCTTTCAAGTACTTATTGTTTTCTTCTGCTTTAATTGTCCTTTCCTCTAGTTATTTTTTTCTTTTTTATAGTGTTCTTCCCATTTTTTGGTTGTCTGTTCCTCTACTTCATTTTTGATTTCTTGTATATAAGGCTCTAGCCTCTTCATGATGTTACTTATAAGGTTGTTTTCTTCTTCTTCTTCCATTCCCTGATGTTCAAGTCTAGCTGTTGGAGAAGGCCTAGGTTCTGGTGATGCTGTATTGCTCTTTATTTTGTTGTATGTACTTCTGCCTTGACGTCTGCCCATCTCCTCTTGGGTTCGTTTTTGGTCTTATCAGCTTACTTGGTCCAGAGAGAGCTGACAGATTTAGGGAGCCTCTTTCTGGTCCAGATGGAAGCTCTGGGCCAGATGGGAGTGCTGGTCCATATGCAAATGCTGGCTGAATAGGAGCTGGGGTGCTGGATTTTGGGAAGTCCCTGGGGGTCTCCTTATTTTGTCCAGATGGGAGCTACTCTTGTCCAGATGGGAGTTCCTCTGGTTGCTTGTCCAGATGGGAGTTCCTCTGGTCTGTGGTCCAGATGGGAGTTCTAGGGCAGGATAGAAGCTGGGGGCTGGTCTCTGATTCTCAGGAAGTGGCTGGGGTCTCTGGCAGATGGGTGTGGGGGCAGGGTTTGGAGACTGCAGTGTCTGCCTGCAGTCTTGGAAAAGGCGAGCCTTCCTGCAGGGCCCACAGATTTGTCGGAAACTGGGCCAAATTGGTCAGGTCCTCCCGGGGTGACCTGTGTCCAGCGGTGGGACCCAGGGGCAGTTGCCTTTCTGGCTATAACCCCAGGCAGTCACCTCTGATCCAGATGGGAGTTTTGGGGCTCGACTTTTTTATTTTTTAAAGATTAATGTTATTTATTTATTAATCAACTAATCAATTTTTCCCAGCCTGATCACAGTTTTCTCTCCCTCCCTCCTCTCCTCCTCACAACCTCCCCCATCGACTCCCTCTCCCTTTCCTTCAGAAATGTGCAGGCCACTTTCCGTATATATCAGACAGCCATGGCAAATCAAATTGCAGCAAGAATAGACACATTCTCTCTTATTAAGGCTAGACTAGGTGACCTAGCAGAAGGAAAGGGTCTCAAAAACAGGTGACAGTGTTGCAAACAGCCCCCTCTTCCTCTGCCAGGAGTCCCCCAAGAAGACCAAGGAACACAATTGCAACACATGTATGGAAGGCCCAGGTCAGTCCCATGCAAATTGGCTAGTTGGTAGTTCAGTCTCCATGAGCCCCCATGAGCCTAGGTTAGTTAATTCTATGGGTTTTCTTGTGGTGTCCTTGGTTCCTCTGACTCCCATTATCCTTTCTCCCTCTCTTTCTCCCTTTCTTTTCTTTTTTCTTTTTGTTTTGGTTTTTGAGACAGAATTTCTCTGTGTATTTTTGTGCCTTTCCTGGAACTCACTCTGTAGCCCAGGCTGGCCTCAAACTCACAGAGATCCTCCTGGCTCTGCCTCCTGAGTGCTGGGATTAAAGGCGTGTGCCACCACCGCCAGGCTCTCCCTCTCTTTCACAGAATTTCCTGAGGTCTGCCTAATGTTTGGCCAAGGGTTTCTGCATCTGCCTCCATAAGCTCCTTGATGAAGTCTCTCTGGTAACAATGGTGCTAGGCAATGATCTATGAGTATAGCTCAATATCATTAGGAATCATTTCATTGACTTTGTTTTTTTGCTAGTCATGTTTTGTTTTACCCTAGGTCTTTGGGCTGTCTAGCCTCTGGGTCCTCTCCCTTTAGGCATTGTCAGTGTAGGTTTCCTCTCATAGTATGTGTCTCAAGACAGACTGGTCATTAGTTGGCTACTCTCATAATTTCTGCACCATCATTGTCCCAGCATATCTTGTAGGTAGGGCAAATAATGGCAGGTCATAGGTGTTATGGCTAGGTTGAGGTCCCAATTGCTCAGTTGGAAGTCTTTTTACAGGAGAACTCCAGTTCAGGCTCCATATCTCTCATTTCTAGGTGTGGTAGTGAGGGTCAGTTGTGTAGTTTCCATTGCACCACACAGTCATCTCATTAGATGCTGAAAAAGTATTTGATACAATCCAACACCTCTTCATGATAAAAGTCTTGGGGAGATCAGGGATACAGGAAACATACCTAAACATAAGAAAGGTAATATACAGCAAGTAAAATACAACACCAAATTAAATGTAGAGAGACTTAAAGGAATTCCACTAAAATCAAGGAAAAAAAAAAGGCTGTCCACTCTCTCTGTATCTACTCAATACAATACTTGATGTCTTAGTTAGAGAAATAAGACAATTAAAGGAGATGAAGGTGATACAAATTGAAAAGGAAAAAGTCAGTGTATTGCTATTTGCAGATGATATGATAGTAGACATAAATGATTCCAAAAATTCTACCAGGGACCTAGTACAGCTGATAATCAGTTTCAGAGAAGTGGCTGGATACAAAATAAACTAAAAAATTCCTCCTATATAAAAATGATACATGGGCTGAGGAAGAAATTAGGGAAATACCACCCTTCACAATAGCCAAAAATAATATAAAATACCTTGGTGTAACCCTAACTAAGCAAGTGAAAAACCTATATGGCAAGAACTTCAAGTCTTTGAAGAAAGAAATTGAAGAAGATATGTCAGCAGATGGAAAGATCTCTATGCACATGGTGGGTTGGTAGAATTGAAATTTTAGTTGACTTTTATACAAGGGTTTCTGCAATAGAAATCCAGATTTGCTGGCACAGTTTGTTGAATTGGCTATATTTTTTTCACCAAGTTTGTTTTCCTCCCTTTGTAAAAAATTCAGTGCAGAAAACTTAGCCATTTTTTGTCTTGGTCCTCTCTTCTATTCCATTTGTCATCTTGTATATTTTTATGATGGTCTCAGTCTACCATTTCACTAAAGCTCAATAGTATAATTTGATCTTGGATATTGTTTTGACTTCAAATACCTACAGCAGTGTTCTTACTTCCAAGGATTATTTTGGCCATGAAAGATCTCTTGTGGTTTTCATGGTCCTATATTAATTCTTACATTCTTTTTTCCTAAACTTGTGAAATATGAAATTGGGATTTTGTTAGATATTGCATTAATTCTATATGCAAAATTTCATAATATAGACATTTCCACAATATTTATCCTGCCTATCTAGGAACATAGATTATTTTTCTATTGTCCAGTTTGTTCTGTAATTTCCTTATTCAATATGTTGAAAATTTAAATGTAGACGTCATCCACTTATAGTAGATGTATTCCTAAATATTTATTTTTGGGGGACTTATATTGAATTGAAAATACTTTACCTAATTTCATTCTCAGAGAGGAGACTTTTATAGTATACATGACATGATGGCTATGTTTTTATATTGATTTTGTATCCTGAATTTTTACTCTAAGTGTTTATTAGGCCCGAGAGTTTTCTAGTGGATTTAGTAGTCTTTTTAAAATGAGGACTCATGATACCTGCAAATGGGAATAGTTGACTGCTTTCATTATTATTGCTATCATTTTATTCTTATTCTTGTCGAATTATTATTGCTAAGACTTCAGATACTAGATAGAATAAGACACAGGAGTGTGGACATCCTTTTATCATTCCTGACTTTAGAGAAATGCTTTATTATAACTTAGAAGACATACTTTCAGTATGGCTTCATTTAATATAATTTTATCTATATATTTTTTATATGTATCCTTTATTCTTTTGAGGCATGTTTCATCTATCTCTAAATTCTCCAGAACTTATATCATAAAGGCATATTTAACTTTGTCAATGTCATTTCAAAATCAGTTCAAATAATTACATGTTTTCTGTCCTTGGGTTTTTTATATGGTGTATAAACTCTCCCCAGAAGGAGAATTTGAAGCTATTGATTCATATACTACTTACCTTTTGTGCTGTAGACTTGGTATTGTCTTCTAATGAGCACAGTTTGGAATGAGTAAAAAGTGTCTTACATAGCAGAGTAATATGATAAACACTAACATAAAATTTAAATTATAAGTGATGTTTGTAGCATGTGATTCCATGTAATAGAGTTGTTACTTTTACTTCTGTAGTCTTTCTCAAGTACCCATCACCTCCATCGATTAGTGTGGTCATCAAGGGCTTGGAAGATGCAAGAGTGATGATTTCTAGAACATTCATTCAATGCTTCTATTTGCCTGTGAAGAAGGCAAGAGAATCTTGGAGAGGGAATGTTGATGACTGAAAGCTTAACTAAGATGTATTTTCAATTGTAGTTGTACTGAGTTCTTTAATGTGTGAGCAAGTGAACAAACTGATATTCAGTAAGCATCTATCGAGATGGTATTTTTTTTTTTTTTGTAGCTAGCATGGTGAGAATCCTTTAGTAATCTACTTCAAATCCATGTGACCTGTTTGATCTCATACAATATTTAGTTCACAGCAACTGTGATTGCATTTCCCCTTTTATAAGACATCACACTCATTTATGACAGTTTAAAGTGGCATCTTGATACTTTTAACTTGTTGGTAGATATCTTAATGTCAAAAGATAGGAAATAAATTTGATGAAGATATAGTAACATCCCATCTCAGTCAATATGAAACATATTAAGATATTCTTCTTTGAAGAATAAGACTAAGTCTGTGTATCTGACTCTTTTTCCAAACAAGAATTAGTCATAACATAGCCAAATGGGCTTACTAGTAATGTAGAGATACATTGAGATACTTTACTAAAATAGGTTACTCTGGCCCATTTACACAATGAGTTTTTTAAAAAAGCTGCTAGTTTTAAGTAGGTTCTTGAATAGAGGATGACAATGTAACTGGCACAGGATGCTATGCAAGCTGTTTTCAACTTGGTCCAGTAGTTCCTGAGGGAGTGGCAGTTAAGAATTCCATTTATAGCTTTTATCTGTCTTGTAGTTCAAGAAGAATAGAGGTGTTGGATTGTTTTTTTTTTTTTTTTGTTTTTTTTACTTCATAGTCTTAATCCCAGCTGCCAGCTTTTATTTAAATTACATTTTTCTTACTTAGAATAGGGTATGATTACATCAGCTACACTCCGATAACTTTGTGAATGAAAAAAGCCAGGTAATTAAGGATAGTGGGAATATCTCACTGTTAATCATCTAATTTCAGGGAAAAAACTTCCTTATAGCAGGAATTATGTTTCATAAATTATCCTTATATCTAAACAAACAGAAAATAGGAAATTAAATTGTTTACTAGATACTGTGTGCTTTTAATAGCCCATCCCTGGTAACACTTCATAATCAAGAATGAGTTAGTAGGCTAACATGAAACCCTAGCCGTCATGAACAGGTAACTACTCTCGTTTTAAGGCACAATTATTGTCTTAGTAGTGGACTTTGATAGAAACTGTTGGATCATGGATCACCATATTTCCATACATTCTAAGATTCTAATTATGAACTGGTCTTGTCTTGTCTACAAAACAATACAGGTAATATGCCGTGGACTGGATCTCAGCTGGACCATCAGACCGAGGGAGAACGGGGTGAAGGTACTCAGGATAAGTGGGATTCGGCGAGTGACAGACAGACACAGACACAAGAGTATGCTGTGGAGCTGCTGCAATTTTACTCAGACCAAGCAGTGAATTTTATACTATTTTGTTGTTTTTTTTTTATGCTATTCTCTCTCTCTCTGTGTATGAGTGTGTGTGTGTGTGTGTGTGTGTGTGTGTGTGTGTGTGTGTGTGTTTGCTTTTTTGTTGTCTTTTGGGAAAGAGAAAGAAAGGATATTGGTATGGTTGGCTGAGGAGGTGAGGAGAGTTTCGTGTTGAGGATTAGGTTTTTAATAAAATTAAAAGTGTATAAAAATAAAACTGAACACACAACCATCTCAAGAATAACAACAACAACCAACCCCCAGAACGGAATGGTTTGAGAAACCAATACTACACTAGCAATGATTAGTCACTATACTTAAGTGTGAAATGAGACAGTTATGTTTAGAACTACTTTGGCAGTGCAACATACATGACAGATATGAGCATCTGAATATGAATATCAACTGGGATACATAGATTACTGTCCTAGGTATAATGGCAACAGGTTTCTTCTGTAATATTACTCTCAAAAAGTGCATATGGCTGGCTTTACTGGTAATACTTGGAATGATCCCAAACCAAAAGCTCATGTCACTATCCCAAAGAACAAATACTTGGAAGAATAATATAAATGATTGGAAGCTGATATGGCAGTTACTTCATTTAGGAAGGAAAGATTGAGTGCTGAATTTTGAGTGTTTGACATCTGTTATGTCTTAGGCAAGGAGCTCATTATATAAATGAATTGACTGAAGCATATTTCTATGACTTGTACAAATTTTGTAGACACTTCACCAGTATGTTTTATAGCTAAAGTTCACATATAGTTACTCAGAATATGATTAAATACTGGATAAATACAGATAAAAATGAGGATTTCCCAAATATAATGCACAGTGAAGTTGTAAAAATTCCAGAGAGAAAAATAGTCATCTGGTGACACTATTCTTAGAGACTAAGGATGTCAGTCACTAGTAGAGCAGGTAGGTCATGGAAGACATGGGTTCACTTCCCTGAATGGCTTAAAATGAAAAGTTATTTGAGGAAACATGGCAATCGGCCAGTAGGGTGACAGACATAGAATCAACACAATTTTTCTCAGAATGACTAACAGATCTCATGAGTACATCCTTTATTTCCCCTTTTGTGATTTCTCATCCAGACAGAGAACATTATGGCCCTAGCTGTAGCTTTCCTCCTACATAATTATTAAACATTTGTTCTGTATCAAAATTAAACCTATCCCACCATAGTTCTAACCATGGTCTTATATGTGTGAAAATATTTAACCTTTACCTGTGGGTGAGAAGGCACCAGGGGGGTTGGGACCTAGCTAATCTTTCCCTGAATTGTAATTTATGTCATTCTGTTTTCATACCATTATGATTCACCCATTGGTTCCCATGTTTATCATAAGCTCCCGTGAAAGGTAATGGTTCTAAATAGTTATTATGTCTAGGAATAAAGTTAGGGGGTTGCCACCATCACCCCTTGATGAGAAACTCTATTTGTCTCTGGATAATTTTCGTAGGAATGGCTAATTCCTGTAACTGCTTCCTCGCAGCTGCTGTCGGCAGCGCATGTGGATTGCCTATGAGTGCCTGAACCTTTACTTTTATTCTCTCTGTGTTAGAGTCTTTGTCCTTTTGAATCATAAGTTCTTTTTGTTTTAAATCATTATGAATTTCCCTAAACTTTTGGGACCCTCTTGAACTGTTTGCCTAAGAGCTTAAGTCATAGGTGGGGGTATTGAAGCTACTTTTGCGGAATCACAACTCTCTTTATGGGGCATATCAGGAACATTAAGGGTTAACTTCCTGGAATCAATACACAAGGAAACAGCAATAACCACAGCTGCAAAGAGAAGAAGGCAGAGTGTCAGCCAGCCTCTGCAAGCAGATCTGCGTGGTTCCATGTAGCCTGGCACCATGAGTCGGGCAGATTGATGAGGGGTCGCCGGGGGCATAGACCCGTGGGCCACGAGCCCCCCTTTCCCACGTAACTACCTCTTCCAAGGCATTTGTCACGCAGGCAACACCATCGTGGGCGTGGCAGTAATATATAGATAAATATTCTTTTGTCAAGTAGCATATATGTTCTTAGGCCCAAATAGATTCTAAAGGCAAAGTAAAACAATTGGCCCAAATACTCATGGTGCCTGCTCCTGCTACACCCATTCCACATCTATGGGGAATTCTTTGTGATGGGTTGACAAGAGGAAAGGAGAACAAGGTGTACAGATGGTTCTTCACAATATGTTGACACTCCTAAAAGTGAATAGACATAACACTGTAGTGCCATTAGTGATTCAAAGTCCCTGAGGGAGAATTAGGAAGGAAAACCATCCTGGTGCATGAAACTTCAGGTGTTGAACCTGGGTGTGCACTTTGTGACAGAGGAGAAATGATCATTTGTCAATTGCATGCTGATTCATGGGCTGTAGGTGAGTATTTAGCTATGTGATGAGGGACTTAGAACATAATTGGAAAATGGTGACAAGAAACCTTTGGGGAAAGACATGGTTAGACAGATTTTTGTTTTGTTTCAGATTCTTTATGATTAATGCCTTTAGAAGTTATAGTTGGTTTAAAAGCAAAGTTAAGACAAGAAAAGGGAATCTATAGCAAGAATGTCACTCCTAACAATGATATAATAATATAAACATTTTCATTTTGTGTAACAGTGCTCATCTTGTTGTATTGTGCCCACTGACTCATAGATTACCTGATATATTAGGAAACAGAACAATTCTCACAGCTATTATATTGAATAAAAATGACATCTTAGGACAATACCTTCACATAGAAAAGTTCAAATTATGAGAGACCTGGCCTTTGCTAAACAAAAATGGGGGATGGTTTAGGGAGTAGGAACAGAGCAGGGTAGAGGGGAGGAACTAGGAGGAGAGGAGGGAGGGAAATTATAGCTGTGCTGCAAAACAAACAAACAAATAAATAAATAAACAAATAAATAAATACATTTAGTTACTTAAAAAAGAAGCAAATGTTTGAATTAGAATTACAGAGTTCTTTGTTCAATCCAAACAAATATATTTAAAATTTACAACAACACATTGTATTTTAATTTAGGATTGAAGAACAACCTGGTGAGTGCATGGTCCACAGATTTTATAGTTAAAAATCACCTGACGGTGAAATGTGAATTTAGATATTGAAGATAGTCATCCTAATAGTTTAGCATGAAATTTTTATTAAAATGTCTGACTTCACAATAAAAAGACAGGAAAGAACCTGCCAATTGCAAGGATAGGTCCAGAATTTCTCTGACCTCCATTATTCTTAGATGACTATTGCAGACAGTGTGCATCCTTAAAAAGTTGTCTGTAGCACACTTACCTATTTTTGGAGTATTTCTCATTGTGAGCTAAAATCTTTCTTTGTAATTTTAGAGTTGACAGCTAAAACACAAGATGACCGTAATATATTTGAAACACAAATATGGCCTAAATTATTTATGTTTATCTGAAATTCAGTTTCAACTAGATACTTTATCTGCTAAAATTAGCAACCCTGTTCTTATACACATTGGCTAAAAGACATGTTATAGAAGCAGAGTCAAAGTTTCTTCTTTCCTTACTGTAACCATGAATTCTTCCATCCATCCATCCATCCATCATCACACATATCAAAGGACAAAAGTTTGTATCAGATCTTATATGTAAAAATAAACATTACTAATATCAATTCCTGAAAAGTCAAGAACTCACTAAACACTTCTGTGATGGAATTACATTAAACATTTTCACACATGCTCATAGAGGAGAGCCCCTAGTCTCAGGGGAGAACTGGGTGTGTGAAGCACAAGTTAAAGATGGGGTGGAGGGCTCTTCCTGGTGGAGAAGGGAAGGTGAGGGCTTAAAGCAGAGCTGATAGTTTATAAGGGACTGAAACAAGTGACAGTGACATATAAAGGGAAAGCAATTCACATCCATCTTCCCTCTTCTTGATTGCTCAGTGTCTTATTTCATTCATTATCTGTCATAATTTTTTTATTTTTAGATTTCTTAGTTCTGGTAAAAAGCATTTTTATATGACAAAAGTTCAGTTTTTAAGACGGATGAAAATAACTAAAAAAATCTAGAGTGTTTCAAATCTTCTTTGAAAAAAGTACTATTAAAGGTAACTTCTGAAAATCTAAATGGGTGTTGCTGCTGTTCCCAAGTGCTGACGCCAATCTTTACAATGATAGCAACCAACCAGATGTTACCTTTTTATTCTAGAAACATTATACTCATGCTTTAACTTTGCAACATAAACTCTAATTGGTAGGATGAGAGATTCTTTTTGATGAGTAACATGTGAATTATAGTGATTTCTAGATGAAACTCTCAAGCTCTTTGTATAGTGGAAGGATTGTGAAGATATTTAGCAGCATGCTTCCACTGATTAACTGTAATTCTCAAATCTGACACACATCAGCCATCTGGAGTGCAAGAGAACACTCCCATAAACTCATTCCCATTTGCTCTGCTTCTCTTCTGAATCTCAGAAATCATAAAGAAATGGATGGTTGTGGGTAATAAGAAAGGAAGCTGGGGTGATCAAAACCAGTATGCAGTGGGAGGCACCTTACCATAGTTAAGTGACGGCTGGAAGTTTATGATAACATTAGTCATATGCCATTAACTTTTTCCTTGTGCACACTAGGAAGTTAAAAAAAAGGGTAGTCATTGAGTCCAGGGATTCAGAGTAACACCAAAATTGATCACAGCTTCTGCCTGTAAAAGATATCATTTTTTCCTCATAATATGGGCCCCATACAGGGTGAAGTTAATAATGACCAGTAAAGATTGTTTGAGTGTTATGAGTATTTCATCTTCACACACAAGTCTTATGGTCTTTAATGTCAATAAGAAAACTTCATACAGCACTCTGTTTCTACGACAATTCTTCAGTAGTGTACAATTTGATATCAGTACCCCATAAACTAATTGGTTTTCATGAGCAAGAGTATAATTTAGTTCTTCTTCAGTGTAGTTTCCTAGTTTTAAATTTGTATTTGTGTGGCTCTAGCCTTGAGCATGTTACTTAGCCACTTTGCACTCTGCTATTACCACTGAGCTAAATCCCCAACCTTATGTACTTTTAATAGTATACATAGGTATAGTATCAAGAAGTCTTAAAACAAATTGGGTATCTTGAAAAAAATCCCTGTAATAGAAAGTATGTTCATAAGTATAGGAGAAATAAGGTAAAGAGAAAAAGAAAGCAGGTTACTGTGTCTATCATGGCCTGGTCCTGAGAACATGACTGGGGTGATGAAGCAGTGGAGTAAGTACAGACAGAGACATTTGTACAGGAAAGTTGGGATCGGATGAGTTCTGCTTGCTCTGATGGAGGGGCATCAGACACACAACAGTCCAGAGACTCAGCCTGTTTAGTATAAACATCTCAGGAGAGGAGTTAGCTGCTCTCTTGTAGAGGAATAGTCTCATGTGGCAGTCATCCTGGAGCAGGAGGCTGAGGATACTAGGTTTTACACATACTTTTGCCATCCCCACACTCACCAGGGAAGGCTTTGCCAATTCTTGTGAGTCTGAGGCATTGGTCCTCGATGATGACAAAGAGTCATTAGCTCTCCCTTCACATCTTACACATTGACTAAGGGCCTCATCAGCTCCCCATAGCAGTTTTGGGAACATAATCTGATAATATTTTTAAAATTATAGCCAAGATTGAAGATTTTTTTTTGTTCTATCCTCATGAATAGATCATAGTTAGAAGGATAGGCTGTGAGTTTAAGATGGAGGATAAAACATAGGTCAACTCATAATTTTATGTTAAATTTGAAGTCTCTGGTGATGTTAGTTATTTTTGTGATGCGGAAGTCTTACTGAAGTTGCATGTACAGTTGTAATCTATCTGCAAAGTCAGTAAGAAATAAATCCTTTATTATTATATTGTTGTTGCTAGTAGTAGTATTAAGATAGTATTTTAATATTCATACATAATAGACATTTTAATTCCTAGGGTAAAGTAAACTAAGTAGCTTCCTTAATACTGGTTTTACCATGGTAGTAATGAGCATCAGGG
This sequence comes from Onychomys torridus, assembly GCF_903995425.1. Lineage (NCBI taxonomy): Eukaryota > Metazoa > Chordata > Mammalia > Rodentia > Cricetidae > Onychomys > Onychomys torridus. The sequence goes on along the minus strand of NC_050445.1, from coordinate 50,439,204 downwards.
CTATTAATATATTTTACTGAATTCTTATATTAATTCCTATGTATATTAGCAGTTTCCCATTTCCAGAATAAGAAATTGTAAGTGGTTCAAGATTATGTAACTGATAAAAGTTTAACTTATCCTAAGTTTATTAATATTTAATAAGGATATAATTGATCACTTTTTGAAAAATATTTTATCCTTTTAGAGAAAGTAAGTAGGAGGAATCATGGTATAAGTACAATATGATCTCCAGGTTAAGGAAACCTAGACAATTCATGTCTCTTTTCTTCTCTTCCTCTCTCCTTTGAAAGTCCTTTGTCTTTAGTCCCACTGAAGACATGGATGACTGACGGCAGGGAATGAATGCTAAATGCCATATTGTAAATCCAGATTCCACACTGACTTCCTATGTAGTAGAAACTTGCCAACCACACACTAGCTTTCAATCTTCCGCTCCTTGTCTGGGCTTCAGAGGGGAGGACGAAAGACCACATGGCACCCAGAATCATAGAGCTGCCTGCCAAGCTTGAACCAGGTGTTGATGTTACAGAGAGTACTGCATTACACACAAGAAAACATGAGTGACAATACCATATTCTAAGCATCACTGCAATTCTCTAGGGCTATATTTAAAGCCACCAGAATGGAAGATTATTCATATAACATCTGTTGTTTATCACAAACAGATGAAACTTTATTTATAAAAACAAAAAAATAAGTAAACATTGATAAGAAAAAGTGAAATCAAATAAGAAAGGAGCTAAGGCAGAGTGCAGTGGCTTCTGGAACTGACTTTTCAGACACAGGGAGCAAGGAATGAAATAAAGCCTTGTGGAGTGGGGATAGGAGGAACTCTTGTGGGCCTTAATATATAAAACTTTCCTGAAGGCCAAGACAGCAAAAGACTCATGAGTTTTAATGATACTCTGAATCCAAGAATAGTGTATTGAACTTTTAAAATTATGCATAATTTCAGAAAGATGTGAGATTTGATTTGGAAGGAGTAAGTTCCAGTAGTACTGGTGTTGAAATCAATGAAGCAATAAAAGGTATGCTGTTCAGTCTTAAATCTCTCAGCAATATTTATAGAGTGTTAGTGTACAGACTGGGAAATGGACATTTCTATCGTGAACCTGTGTTCCATTCTGGAAGTGGTATATTAAATGAAGTTGTAGTTATAGCACTGTGAGATAATTGAGAAGCCATATTCACTCAGTAGATGTCCCTCAGATTTGGAGGGTCCATGTGAGTGACATGTTCAGGAAGCTGTGAAAACTTCTTTGAGAGAAATGAAAGCAATGGAATCACCGAATCTTAAAATAGCTGAAGGAAAACCAGTGATAAGAAGTGATGGGTTTAGTGTTTTCTTACAATAGAATTCTGCATCATTGTCTCTGTCTGGGCTCATTTAAGGGGATACTGGAAGCCACTGAAGATATTATCTATCCTTCATTGAGATACATATTTTTATATTATTAAAGTGTGGTGGTTGTTTTGCTCTTGTACTTAACTTTATGTCTACTTTGAGTGTGCTCTACTGGCATACTGCTAAGGGGAGTGGTGACTTCAAATTAAGTTATGGGGATGTAAGTTTCAGTTCCTTATTTTTAAAGCTGTCCAATGATGTCTAAGTCTCACAAATTCTGGCAAAGACAAGTGGAACTACCAGTGTGGTAAGGAACCATCTCAGATAGGTACGTTTGAAACATTCTACACAGTGGCAGCTCCAAGGTTTGGATGGCCACAGCCAGTTTCCATTCTTATTGCAAGTAGTCATCTAATTCTCCCATTGGAAGAAACTGGGATCCTCTGACTACAGCTTTTTTTTTCTTCTTCTTTTTTTTTTTTATCTTATGTGCCTGCATGTATGTACGAGTGATAGTGTCAGATCTTGGAGTTCCAGACAGTTGTGAACTGCCATGTGGGTGCTGAGAATTGAACCTGGGTCCTCTGGAAGATCAGTCAGAGTACTTAACTGCTGTGCCATCTCTCTAGCCCCACTCCGACAACAGCTTTATGCTTGTTCATGACTAAATTAGCCAGGGTTAATTCAAAGTTCCTCATTATCACTCTAACTGAAAACTTTTGATCTAAAATCTGTAGCCAGATTTTAGTACTAATATATGTGAACACAGTAATTTGAGAAACTACAGTTAACATCCATATACAAATCATTAAAATGTTACAATGTAATTTAAAAATCATTTTGAATATATCCATTAGACATTTTGATGTAATTTTTTTCCACAGTGAGATGCTAATTTCAACTTTTCATATTAGGAAAAATATTTGTTTTAGGAGCAAAACATAAATGAAACTTATTCATCCCAGAATCAAACACACACATACACACACACACACACACACACACACACACACACACTCACAAATCAAAAAATAAAATAGAAAACCCAACCTAGAGACTTAAAGTGAAATAATCTCAACTATTGATAATTATGTTAATTTAAAACTATGATTTATAGATGTAAAAAAATGTTATGTTTTTTTTAAATATATATACCTGGTTGTATAGATGGTGTTTTGCGTGAGACCTTAAGTTTTATTTGACTCATTTTCCTCCCAGAATCACATAAGAAAAATTAGTCCCTGCTGATGAGTGAGCTATCATATCAGCAAGCAATCTCTGGGGATCTTCCCATCATGGTGAGCTGTCCCACTCAAGGTCGTACCTTTCTTAGAGTAACAGACTTCCAAGACTGAATTGAAGATAGGCCATTTGAGCTTCACATGGACCACTCTGACAGGCAGTTTTAGCTTATGAGTTCCCTGAGGAGTTGCCTGGAATGCATAACAACACATCCCTTATTCTGATCAACAGGTTTCTCTCCGTCTCTTCTACAGTTGTGAGTACCAAGGGGATTTGTTAATAAACACTCTTGCCACTAAATGTCATCTCAGAATCTGCTTCCTGTAAAGTTGTGTGTATCCTGCTTTCATTGTTGTTATTTTACTGTTGGTGCCCCCATTTATATTTTTTAAATGAGTATACAGCAAAAGAAACAATTTAGGAAAGAGCCTGCAGAAAGCAGAAAAAAAAAATCTTGCTAGCTACAGATTGGGCAGAGTATCAATCTCTAGAAAGTACAAATAACTAAAAATGTACCCCAAATTCACAAAGCCCAACTGCAAATGCACTAATGAAATGGATGTTTCTTAGAAGGTGGAGTATAAATGTCTAATAAATACATGAAAAATAGTCAACATCCTTATCCATCAGAGAAATGTAAATTAAATCTACATTGAGATTCTGTCAGTCAAAATGGCAATCAAGAAATAGAAACTGATTCTAACCGGAAATTGGGAGAAAAGTGAACCCTCACATATTGCCGGTATTAATATGGCCCCAAACCTAAAAATAGCAGTGCCATTGGATCCAGCTGTACCAATTCTTGGAATATACCCAAAGTCAGCACATGACACATCCATGTTTGTTGTGGCGCTATTCAAAATATACAGTTTATGGAATTAGCCCAGGTCTGTACAAAGAGACAGATAAAGAATACATAGTATATATACACAGTGAAGTCTCATTCAGACATAAAGAAGAATGAATGAATTATGTCTTCTACTGTAAAAATGATGCAAATAGTAATCATATTGGATGAAATAAATCAGACTCAGAAATATCCACATCGCATATTTTATCTCATTTGTAAACCCTAGATTAGACGTAAGTGTTGTATGCATGAAAGCAGAAGTTAGAGCATTTGCAGGTATGAAGGACAGTGGGGGGATGAAGAGAGGGCGATGAAAGGGAGAATATGTGTGGTGAATATGATCAAAATTCAAGATACACTTAAAGGAAAATAGCAGAATGAAAGCCATCATAACGTATAATTAACAGGAGTCAACAAATTATTTTTAGGTATATAGTGTCCTTTAGACTTGAGAGATATGGACAAGTCTAGGTTTCCTGAAAGTAAACAGACTGTGGCACAAATCCGCAAAGGGTCATTCATGAAAACAATTGGTTAAAAGTAACAACTGTGGGACCAGAGATGAGTCAGTAGCTGTGGCAGTATTCAGTTTCAATTTCCAACATCCACATGGAGACTCACAACCATCTGTAACTCCAGCTCCCAGAGAGCCCATGCCCTCTCTTTGTCTCCAAACACACCAGGTACCTACCCGGTACACAGATATGCATGCAGACGAAACACCATACACATTAAAATGAAGAAGTAAATAAAAGTAAATATTAGTTTATTTTGTAATTTTATTTTTAGCTATCCCAATGAATTATGTTCAATCTTCTATTTTTATTACCTCCTGGGCACAAATGATAATAAAATATTAATGCATTAATTGCAAATTTATGGAAATATTTACAACATTTTGAATCTTGTAAGACTCATTGATAAAAAATATTGGGGTAAAGTTAGACAATTTATACTTTTAAAGAAATTGTTATGTAACTCCAATGAAACCACCATCCAGGGTAACTATTACCTGTTACTACTTTTCTTTCTATTTTGGAAGATAAGTTTCTGCTTCCTCAGCTTCCTGCCATTAGGGGATAGGTACTTGCTTCATACTTCATGCTGAAGTAAGGAAATGGGGAATAGGAAAGAGTGTGAGAAGGCAGAAGGGAGGAGATCATACTGAAATTTACCTGAACATTATCCTTTATGAAGTTCTGATTTTTAGAAATATGATCATGTGCACACACACAATTTATAAGGAGAATCAAACAATCTTTGAAATTGAATTAAATATAAGCCTAAAAGCATTCCAGATGAATGACATCATTACCTCACAGGGAAAGCGAAAAGAACTAAGATCAAATACCTTTTGAATATTGTACCTTGAATGTAAACTTTCAGGCCAAAAATGCCCAGTTAATATTTTTTTTATGGCTAACAAGCTTCAAACTGCTTTCTGTGTGTTTCAGGTTAAGCAGATTAGTAAACATATATGGACAACCTGGTGCAGATGTTTACTGTTTTATTAAGGATAGATTTACAACTATGGAATGAGGAAAGGAGGAGAAAGGGTTGATAGAAACAAGTGAGAGATCAAAGACAGGGAGATTGTAATTGCAATACATTTCATACATTATTAAATTGTCAAAGAATAAAATTAATTAATTAAAACAAAAAGGAAAGAATATACTGGCAAAATGATGAAATCTGAACACCAAATAAGGGAATAAAGTCTGCACTTTAATTTTTAAAAGTTCAAATTATATAAAAATATTCAAATAAATTTCCATCTCCAACATACCCTTTACAAAGTGCTGAATCCTTTTAATGTTTTCTTATGTAATTAATTTCACTGAAATCATTGTTGCCTTTGCAATAATTTATATTCATGAATTCACTTGATATTTATATTATTATTATATAAACATGGTATCTTCATTATTCTAGATATAGTTTTTAATTAACAAAATGTCTTCAGTATTGTATGTACGATTTTTTTTATTCATTTTACATTCCAACCACAGATGCCTCTTTAATCCCTTCTCCTGCTCCCCCTCCCTCACTTACTCCCTCACCCCATATCCCCTCCTTCAACAGGGTAAATTCTCCCATGGGGAAACAGCTAAGCCTGGTACATTCAGTTGAGCCAGGACCAAGACCCTTCCCACTTTATCAGGGGTGAGCAAGGTGTCTGACCATAGGTGATGGGATCCAGAATGCCGGCTCATGCACCAGGGATAAATCCTGATCACACTGCTAGGGGGCCCCTTAAACTGACCCAGCTACACAACTTTCTCCTGTATGCAGAGGGTCTAGTCTGGTCCCATGCAAGTTCCACAGCTGTCAATCCAAAGTTCGTGACTTCTTTTGAGCTTGGTTCAGTTGTCTCTGTAGATTTCCCCATCATGATCTTGACCCCCTCTTGCTCATGTAATCCCTCTTCCCTCTCTTTGATTGGACTCGCAGAGCTTGGCCTGTTGCATGGATATGGATCTCTGCATCTACTTCCATCAGTTACTGGATGAAGGCTCTATGATGACAGTTAAGGTATTCACCAATCTGATTCCAGAGGTAGGTCAGTTCAGGCAACCTCTCCACTGTTGATAGGAGTCTAAACTGGACCATCCTTTGTGATTCCTGGGAACTTCTCTAGCACCAGGTTCCTTCCTATGCCCATAATGTCTTCCTCTGTGTCTGTAAGTACAGACTTTTAAGAAATATTTGTTAAAGCAGCCACATAGGGGAGCATTGACTTGAGGCTGTCCCATAATCCACAACATTTACAACAGTTAAAGTAAGGTACATCCAAAAGAGCTGACAGAATAGTTTAAGAAAGAAATTTCTTTGGGTTCCTTGTTTTCTTGAATGCTGTTCATCATAGTGTGGAAGCCAAGGCAGATAGAGTAGTTCATATCACTTATAGCAAGGAATCTTCCTATGAAAGTATAATATTCCTTTGCACATGTATATACGAGAGAGATAGGATTTACTCTATTGTGTGATTTCAGATTTCCTTCATCTTCGAAAATTATCTTACACAACTTTTATGAGGATAAAAATTGAATAAAATCTTAGTGAAATCTATAACAAACATACATTCTGTGAGATAATCTTTAAGTATGTGACCTATTGGAATATTATGTCTATTTGAAAGATTAGGAAAAAACTCACAATCATTCATTAAATTTGGACAAAAAGAACTTTACATTTGTTAGTTTCTAGTTTTAGTCATGGCTTTGATACAGCCATACCACTTCTTAATTGCTTTAGTTAAAGTGTTGCCAACTATTCTGAGGAGATATCATGAAAGAAAATTGGTTTAGCTGTAGGTATGCTTATGTTAGTTGAGATTATAGTTAAGGAAAAAGTGGATTCAGTTTTTATAGTAAAGACATGGCTACTTCACCACTAAGACAGTGAGAGCATTCCATCCTCACAGTTTAGTTTTGGAGTTTGATGTAGTATGTACATGGAATTACATGTATCCTAAGCATAAAGCTTGATAAACTCAACACACAAACCAAACCCTGTTTAAGAGAAAATGTTACAGCATGCCATGTCTGTGTCATGTTTTTCTTTTGTCCTTAGCTCCTGCTTTTGCACACACCCATCTCTCTCTACCATTTTTCAACTACAGCTATTCTGGTCAAGTCTACCACTCTTAATTGGCCTGTTTAAGAAATTCATATTAGGTTGACTCTTCCTTTCAATTGTTTGCGTCCCCATTGCCCACATTCGGTATCAGAAGTGCATCCATGTCTTTGAGTGACTTCTTTTTATTATGTGCTATTCTATTAATGAAAAATGTGACATTTAATTCACTGTATCTTTGATGAATATTTGGGATAAGTGTTTTTTTGATGACTATTGAAGTACAAAGTATTGCTAGTAATGAAGAATTCAGTTCACATCCTTGGGTACTGAACAAGTATCAAAGGGAAAGTTTTTAACATTTCATAAACATAAACTTTCATTGGCAATGCACAGTAATTTCAAACTCTTGACAACAAATGTAGGCAATATTTTAAATATAACTTTTCTTTTGAGTTCATCATATAAGGTCATAGATAGTTTCAATTTGTATTTTGCTAAAGATTATTTTCATGTTTATTATTTATGGTATATCCTATTTTGAAAGTGTCCGTGCAACTCTTCTGACTGTTTTTTAATTGCAATCTTTATCCGTTTTGATGTATATATTATTTACACACACAAAATGATTCCTTTGTTAAACAAACACAGGGTTGATTTCCACCCCTCTTCCCTCCTGCTCATACTCCTCAACATATTCATTGTCTCTTGAGACTGTTCTCATTCAGCAGTCCAGGCTGGCCTCAAAGTCAAACTCCCAGTGATTCCCCTTCCTAGGTCTCTCCACTGTTAGGGTTAGAGATGAACCACTAATCCAGGTCAAATTTCCCCTTCTATTCTGTAGCCTGCTTTTCATTCTTCTGTTTGCTATAATGAGCAGAAGCCTTTATTTTAGTGAAAATAGAGTTTGGGTTGTGTCTTTTAAATTTGACTGTTACTTTTTGTATCCTAAAAATATTTGCATATCACAAATAAAAATGCAACCTGCTATAGGCTTCACACACACACACACACACACACACACACACACACACACACATATGAAACTTCTTTTTTTTTTCTTTTCTTTTCTTTTTTTTTTTTTTTTGAGACAGAGTTTCTCTGTGTAGCTTTGGAGTCTTTCCTGGAACTCACCCTGTATCCCAGGCTGGCCTCGAACTCACAGAGATATGAAAGATATGCCTGCCTCTGCCTCCCGAGTGCTGGGATCAAAGGTGTGTGCCACTGACTTTATATATTTTTAACCTTTCACATTCATTTCTGTGTCCTTGAAATTATATTTTTGCTGTGTAACATAATTAGAAGGCTGACATTAATTACTTTTTTTAGCATAGGTAGAAGCTGTTTACATTTTCCTCTCCTACTTTATGCAGCTTTTGTATTTTCTTTTTTATTTATTTATTTTTTATTAAATTTTTAATTTTATTTTACATACCAACTACAGTTTCCACTCCCTCCTCTCACTCAATTCCCTCTCCCTACCTTTTTTCTACTCCCCTCCACTACTCAGAAAGTGTGAGGTCTCCCATGGGAGTCAACAAAGCTTGGCATACCAAGTTGAGGCAGGACCAAGCTCCTCCCCTGTGCATCAAGGCTGAGTGAGGTATAGGAAATAGGTTCCAAAAAGTCAGCTCATGTGCCAGGGACAGATCTTGGTCCTTTTGCTGGGTGCCACAAATAGACCAAGTTTCACAACTATCACCCACGGGCAGAGAGGGCCTATGTTGGTCCCATGCAGGCTCCCTAGCTGTCGGTCTAGAGTCCATGAGCTCCCACAAGCTCAGGTCAGCTGTCTCTGTGGGTTTCACCATCATGATCTTGACACTCTACCTTCTGCCCTTGGCTCCTACAATCCCTCCTCCCTCTCTTCATCAGGACTCCTGGAGCTCAGGCCAATGCTTGGCTGTGGGGTCTCTGCATCTGTTCCCATCAGTTTCTGAATGAAAGTTCTCTGATGACAATTAAGGTAGTCACCAATCTGATTACAGGAGAAGGCCAGTTTAGGCACCCTCTCTACTGTTTCTAGGAGTCTTAGCTGGCTTCATCCTTGTGGATTCCTGGGAATTTTATTTTCAATAGGCAAAAAAGTCTGATAAAAGCCACAGCATGTTAGGCTTAAATAAAATTGCCCATATAACTTCTTCCCATATCTTTATTTCAATAATAACATTAATAAAAATGAACCTATCATTAACACAAGACCAAATGATTTGTGAACGTAGCTATGTGTAATTTTATACGTCACTATTGCTCTTATGTCTCTCAAAGATATTTCTTTATTATGTTGTTATCTTATTGTCAAGATTATTTTTTCAAAGGTACTTTCTTATGTATTCATAGATAGCACTTAAGATTAATTATTGTCATGTTATCACTATTATGTTAATATTATTTTGATCTCTGTATTGAAATTGAAATCTAAGAAAAGAGTATAGTCTTGCCTACTTGATGTATAAAAATCTGTCTAATAAACATCTTTGTTAAAAAAAATGTGTCAATTTCTTTTTTAAATGAAAACCAATTTTCATTATTTATTTATTTATTTATTTATTTATTTATTTATTTATTTATTTATTTTTGAGGCAGAGTTTCTCTGTGTAGCTTTGTGCCTTTCTTGGAACTCACTTGGTAGCCCAGGCTTGCCTCGAACTCACAGAGTTCCACCTGCCTCTGCCTCCCAAGTACTGGGATTAAAGGCGTGCGCCACCACTGCCCGGCTCAAATTTTATTTTTTACTTTAAGAAATTAGTTACATTGTACTCCAACAAGCAACAAAGTTCTATCAAATTTCATGTCATGCTGATAATAACCTTTTAAAATATTGTGACAGATTCTTGTAGATTACATTAAGTTAACAAGTGCCCTATATTACAATCTATAGTCTATGCTAAATAATTTTTGAATATTTTTAAGGAAGTAAACTTGGATAGAAATTGTGTGTGTATGTATGTGTGTGTGTGTGTGTGTGTGTGAGAGAGTGTGTGTTGATTTTAATTGTTCCATATTATTTATCAAAATTAGAATTTTATCTTTTGTGAAGTCTATTTTTTTTAGTATATGTAATACACATATATTAGCACCTCAATCAGTAAAATATCTATCATGACAATTAGTTTTTTTTATTAATATTCCTAATTGATTTTGGCCTAATAACAGTTATTAAGATTTGAACTTGGCTTGAAAGAAGACTCATTGTATGTGTTTTATAGTGAATGAAACACATTATCTACAATGCATTTATATGACCTAGGTGGCCACTGAAATGATCTCAAGTCTTTTTCTGCTGGATACAAAACTGGCTGGTGGTGTCCACAGCTGCTGCTCTTGTCCCATCACTGTGCTCTCACTGAAGACACACTTTCTCTGAGTCACTCTCATTCAGTGTTGGAGCACAGCAGGAACACTAATGCATTTGCTGAAAGGTAGCTTTCAGAAAAGGGCAAAATTCTGACTCCCATACTAATATAAAATAGACATGTGTTAAAGATTTCATTTAACTTAAAATGATAGAACCCATTCAAAGGTGAATTTTAAGAATGTACACATCTATGAGTTTTGCTGAAATAAGGGTCCATTTTTGTTACATCTGACAGGAATTGTCTATGGGTCCAAAGGCAGAATTATTCTGCATTAATGTTAGTACTTTATAATGTTGAGGTTATAAAACACTTTTGATGGAGGTAGAATGGATAAATGAGGATAGGTGTGTAACAGAGTGCACATTTTCCTACTGAAGAACAACATTTCCCTATGACCTCTCTTCCCAATATTGGTTATAATGTAAGCAAACATTCAAATAGGATTGGTCTCAGTAAATTAGGTCTGATCTTTTCTATATGTGAAAAAGTACTGAATTATAATCTATGTCCACACAAGTTTGCTTTGCTGGACATTTCCCAGTCTCAAAATGGGATTATAAAGCACCTATGATTTGCTTTCCTGGGACTAGAGAGCTGAGCTGAAGAAATGCTGTCCATGAATTGCACCAATATCTATTTATGTTGGGGATGCAGAATGGTGCAGTCACTATGTAAACAGTATGGAGAGTTCTGAAAACTCAAACTGTCACAGAAACTGATTCTCCTTATAGGTACTTAGTGAAAATAACTGAAATCCATACCTTGTAGTCCATGTTCATTAAAATTTAATTCATAATAATATAAAGATATAGGAACAACCCAAATGTCTACTGTTAGATGAATGGAAAAAAGAATGTATGATATGTACATGCTGCTGAATATTAGTCAGCCTTTAGCATGAAGGAAAAGTGTTACAACAATGTAAATGGGCCTAAAATATGTATGCTAAGAAAATGGGCTAGTCAAGACAACAAATATTTCATGATTTCACCTAGATTAGGTCTTTAAAATGGTCAAATTCATAGAAGAAATAGAATCATATATCCCAAGTGGCAAGGAATTTTATATATATATCACAACATCTACATCTGCATCTGTATCTATAGCTATATATATTTTCGTAGGTGTAAAGATTCAGTTATATAAGGTTAATAAGTTCTAGTGATACACCGTACAACTCAGTATCTAGTACTATTGATTGTTCATCTTAATATATGTTGAGGGTAGATTGTATGTATGTATATATGTGTTTGCATATTTAAATTTTAGTAAGGACAGAGAGCATCAATATAAATCTGAACATACTATGAAATAGCAATAATGCAAGATTAGGTTGATTTGGTAAGTGTTTTAAAAGTTGAAATATATCCAGTGACCTGAGCTGTATAATTTTCTTTAAAAATGAGCATAACTGAGTAGTGACAACTTGAATCTTTGCATGTGGAATGTCCCTAGGCCAGGTAGTATTCAAAATTTAGATTAAGTTATAGTTTCTACCTAAAGCCCCTGTGTTATAAAGTTGCTTTCATCCTTTGGAAGTTGTTCACAGTGTCAGGTGTCTCCATCAGACACGTGCCCAGAGGACGTTAACTAAGACAAGTTTGTGTCACTCTTAAGATTTCGTGCTGCTGACGCCTCAGGGCAATGCCTAACTATTCTGCATATGGGAGGATAAAACGAAGCGTCAGTGTCTTTGATTGATGCCTAAGTTTGACAGTAGTAGAGAAATCCTTTTTATATTTCTACAGTGTTTAAATAGTAATTTTGTAGTCTTGCCTTTAACAGATTTGGCTCTTGCAGAACCTTAAGAGTATTGACCTGTTAGCTACTTGCTCCAATATACAATAGAAAATATAACTGAAAGACTCAGTGCTATCTTCCATAAAACTAATTAGCTGCTCAGTCACTTTAGAACTTTAGAAGCTAAAGTTTTAAAACCTCAAGTTAATTTCTGTAAGTCAATAAGGGGAAATTCCCATGGGATCCCACTCTAGACAGAGAACTATAGGCAACTACTGACTGCTGAGAGAGGGAGAATGAACTCTCCTGGGGATGAGCCCCTAACTGGTTATCTAATACAAAATAGTCATCCCTGAAACTGTACACACACATACACAAAAAGAACCTCAGCAGGTGGCATTTATATATTTTTGCATACTTATACATATATTTGTACATATATGTAACAATAACAAGCAATTATTATTTAAAGTGCATTAAAATAAAAATGATTTTCAAAGTGTTAATTAAAAAAATTTTGGCCTTAACTTGTAATATCAAAATAATGTAACAATAGAAACCAGCTCTTTGGGGGCTTAAAAGCATGTTCCCCAGTTTTCTTCTTTTTCTGGGCACTGAATAAGTGTGATTTGCTTTGATCTGCTGTATTTAAAGCCTATGTTCAAAAACTCATTGACCAATGTATAGTTTCCTCAAAAATATATATTAGGCCTCAGACTGGATTTCCACACACATGAGTAGGGTCATCAGAACTAACATGCCTTTAGAAGTATCCACAACTTTTGCAGACAGCCAATATTTCTGGTTTTTCTCTTCTCCCATCCTGCCCTGCCCTTCCCACCTAAAAGTACTAGTCTTCCAAAGATTGCATATTTTATGATGCTTTATTATCATGGAGATAGGCAGTATGAACTTGTTACATATATACACATGCTAGTTTTAATTTTATTTTTAAATATGCATGTATGTATGTATGTATGTATGTACATGTATATGTCTTATCTCCTTTTTCTTCTCTCTCTCTCTCTCTCTCTCTCTCTCTCTCTCTCTCTCTCTCTCTCTCTCTCTCTCTGTGTGTGTGTGTGTGTGTGTATGTATGTATGTATGTGCATTGCTACAAGTACCTTGATTTGCATGCTAATGTCAGAGACCAGCTTTCTGGTGCTCCTTGGTACTCTCTTCCCATCATGAAAGGTCCAAAGGTTAAACTCAAGCCATTAGGCTCAGCAGGAAATGCCTTTACTTGATGAGCCTTCCAGGCCCTCAAACGTTAATTTTAAAACCAAAATGTTGTTTACAATTGTATTCTTGAGAAGTTGGTTTATTGCAATATGAACATATTTAAATACCTTTGTGGTTGATAATGAAAGGACATTCATTTTACACCCAGACATTTTTAGTCAACTTTATTGAATATGAATTCTAATCACAAGTGGCTGGGGATGGAGTAGTCCCCAGGATGAACTAAACGCTAGATACTCAACGTCAAACAATTATACCAGTGGCTTATTTGCAGGTTTCACCTGATAGAAACATCAACAACTTGGGAAAAATATATCATATTGAATCAAAATTTTTTTTCCTTAGCAGAGAATGTTTCATTGTGGTATTTACAAGCAAGTACATAACGTACTGATTACAATCCATTTTTCCCATTACCCTCTCTTGTCTGCCTAATCCACTTCTTACCAGTTCCCTTCTCCTTCCCTAAATGTCTTTCTTTTATATTCACATCTTCTTTTTATTTTTAAAAATCAAGATTTTGCATGTGAGTAGAAACTTGATACTTGCCTTCTGCATCTGACTTGTTTTGTTTAGCGCGATAATCTCCAGTTCCTGCCACTTTCCTAAAATACAACTTTTGAACTTAGAAATATTTTTCCCAAGAAGACATCACCCATTCATTCACCTGTCATACAGATGTACAGCTAAGGCAAATACTCTGATGAAATCAGAGTATCTGAATTGCCAGTTGAATTCTTTTCCATATCTGATTCTGTTGTGATTTTTTTTTCTGGAAATGTTTTGATTAGCAAAAGGGAAGAACATGTGCAGCAAAAATGAGGTGAATTTGGATGATATGGAGACTGGGGCTACTGCCTGCTGCCTGCTGAGTACACTTTACGGGCCATGGACTGCTATATGTGCCTGAAATAATTGAAATGCAAATGTGGGCATGCTTGCCTTCAAAATGCTTGGCTAGATTAAGGGCTTGATTGGGACAGCTTTTCAACAAGTTGGAGTAAGCACATAATCAGGGCTTTGGTCTGGGAGGCCATATGGTCCATCTCAAATATCATAGGGAAAATTGGTTCTAATTTATCCTCAATTCAGTGTCCAAGAATCCAGTTTCAGCTTATTAGCTATGCAACAGAACCCAGTTCACAACTTGGGAGACAATGATATGCTGACTTTGATGATTTGGGGTGGACAGGGAAGATGAAGTTTTCAACAGATATAGATGTCAAGGCTACTCTTTCAACACAAAACTTTCTTCCTTTGAGAAGCTGTTAAGCAGACGTGTGTGTGTGTGTGTGTGTGTGTGTGTGTGTGTGTGTGTGTGTGTGTGTAACTTGTCTCAACAAGAGCTGCAGATGGAAAACAATGCACTTGAAAGTAAACTCTCAGAGCTCAGCCGACATTATGACCTGTAATAGCGGCATCTCTTTTCTGGTGAATTATATACTTGCACATTTCTTTCTGTAGCCTTGCTGCTCCTTCACTTCTACCAGGCCTCCAGATAAGTATGTCTTTTAGCCACCAGAATAAAGGGAGGAGAACAGAAAGAGATATTTTTTTTTGAAGGATTTTGGTTAGCAACAATCTAAAGAAACTTAGCCTATTAAATAAGCTATTGTTTTTTCATGTTGTGAACAGGATGCAACTTTTGTCCTTAAACAGGAGAGAGCAAGATGGAAAGCCCAAGCCTACAGATGTTGCAGACAATCTTCGCAGAGACTCAGAAGGAAATTTGCCTACTGATATCAGAATTACATCCAAGGTAGAGCTAAAAAAGGGGGCTCAGTAATCTGAGCAGTGAAATAGGTCAGCAGTGAAAGAACAGGGGCAAAGTTCCATACTCCCACCCTGAAGGGTTCTCTTAATCTTTTAAAGACTCCAATGAGGCAAAGCCAGCATTAAGGCTTTGACAGAGAAAAGAATGAATGTTGGCTTTCCAAACAAGAGCTGAAGTTTGTTAAAAAGTGTTTAAAATAAACTTCAAGTACAGGGTCTTAGAGGAAAAAGACAGTTTGGAAAAGAGGAAGTACGTGTATGGGGTTCTCAAAGAGAAGTTGATGGAAGTATGTAAGTGTTAGCCATAGTATCATTTTGATGCCTTTCAACTTCTCAAAGCATTTTTAATAAACATTTTCTGATCCCTCAAGTTCCCATGCCCTGGCAGCAGTGGGTGCATAGCCTGAACTGGCCATTCCCTGTGATAAGATTGGTGAATAAACAGACTGTTAGCGGAGAGCCTGCCTCCAGTGACTGATGGAGGCAGATTCAGAGGCCTAGGCCAAAGATTGGGCTGAGCTCTGGGAGTCCTACTGAGGAGAGGAAGAAGGGATTCTAGGAGCCAGGTGGAGGCTTCATGGACATCAGAGAAAAACCCACAAAAAAGACTAGCCTGGCTCTTGGGAACTCACAGAGTCTGAACCAATACCCAGGGACAGATCTATTAACTCTGCATACATTTGACAGGATTGTAGCTTGATCTATTTGTGGGACTCCCAGCAATGGGAGCAGGGGCTGTCCCTGGTGCTTTGGCTGGCTCTTGGGAACCTATTCTTCATGCTGGATTGCCTTGCCCAGCCTGAATACAGGGGGAGGTACTTGGTCTTATGGCAGCTTGATATGCAATGCTTTGCTGGTGTCCATGGGAGGCCTGCCCCTTTTGGAGTGAATGTGGAGGAAGGGTAGCTTGCAGGGGTGATCTAGAGGAGGTGAAGGGAGGGAGTGCGAAGAGAGGAGGGAGGGAAGGCTGTATTGAGTTGTAAAATAAATAAATAAAATTAAAAAATTCCCCATCTTTCTTTCTCTTTTGATGTCTTGGATGAAGTTTTTATCTGTAAAGGTAAAATTTTTTCTTCTCCACCAGTGAGAAAGGCATTACCCAGAATTCTGGGCAAAGAAATTCTTTTCTCTAATGTCTCAACACCTGGTTCTGTTCTCTCCTGCCTTGGCTACATCACAGAAAATGGTGTTTGGTGTGTACATGTTGATGTCTATAGAATGAATCTGGCCTTTATTTGAAAATGTTTCAAACTCTGTATATACAATAAACTGAGAAAAGATGGTGGTGAATCAGCTATGGCTTTGTGAGCACTGAGTGTGGCTGCAGAATTCAACTCAATTTAGTTGTCAGGATTTGTCTTGGGGATTTGCCTTTTTCATAGGGGATTAAGCAGTAATGCAAGCATGATAGTTTCACCTTTGTGAGATGGGTAGTGGATAGTTCGACAACACATGTGGAACCTAAAACATTTTTAATGTGTAGTGCAGCTTTACAAATTTTCTTCTTGAAAACAATTGCAATATTTTGGAACCTAGAAAGGGCATTTACAAGTATTGCTATACATTTTTAATTAACACTGATGTGCCTGTACAAATGGTTTATATCATGTATTTGGCTGTAAGATTGTTTCTATAGAATTAGTAATGAATTGTAGTAGCGAGAAAACAATTAACTTTCCTTGTTCACACTTCCAGAGTTTTCTGTTCAGTGTTAGGACAGTTGATAAAATTACTTTTCCACAAACACACATTTTAACTGGATTTCCACTATGTAAATTTCTGGGTATTAAAAATCCAATGGAGTTACAGGTCTCTCAACTTTTTTTGAAAGTTAGTTTCCTAACAGAAACATCAGTGTACTTATTCTCAGGATGTACTTATATCTCATCAATGTACTTATATCTTTATCACATTAGGTGCCATATTGACATAAAAATGGATGAATATTTTGAGTTTTTAATTTTTGCAGTTCTTTATACACATAGCTATAGTGTCAAGGGTGTAATAGAAAGGAAGTACTTTAGAAACAGAATCTATCAATGTAATCTATCATATAAACAACTAAAAGAAAGCCTGATCTGACCTAGTGTGGTGATCAGATGGCCAAACACCCTAACTGTCGTGCTGGAACTCTCATCCAATAACTGATGGAAATGGATGCAGAGATCCTCAGCCAGGCCCCTAGTGGAGCTCCAGGAGTCCAATTGTTGAGAAAGAGTAGGGACTGTAAGAGCGTGAATTGTTGAATCCAAGATTGCAAAAAGCACAGGGACAAATAGCCAAACAATGGAAGCACATGAATTATGAACCAAAGGCTGTGCAGCCCCCAGCTAGATCAGGCCCTCTGGATAAGTGAGACAATTGAATAGCTTGAACTGTTTGGAAGGCACCCAGGCAGTGGGACCAGCCCTGTCCTTAGTGCATGAGCTGGCTGTTTGGAACCTTGGGCTTACACAGGGACACTTTGCTCAGCCTGGAAGGAGGGGACTGGACCTGCCTGTACTGAATCCACCATGTTTAAATGAATCCCCAGGGGTGTCTTGGCCCTGGAGGAGATGGGAATGGAGGGGAGGACTTGAGGGGGAAATTGGGGGCTGGGGCAGGAGAGGGTAGAACAGGGAAACCCATCGCTAATGTGTAAAATTAAAACACAAATATAATAAATAAAAAAAAGAAAAAACAGAAAAAACATATCATCTCATTAAACGCTGGAAATGCCTTTGACAAAGTCCCATACCCTTCATTATAAAAGTCTTGGAGAGATCAAGGATACAAGGGACATGCCTAAACATAATAAAGGCAATTTACAGCAAGCAAATTGCCAACATCAAATTAAATGTAGAGAAATTCAAAAAAATTGCACTGAAATCAGGAACAAGACAAGGTTGTCTACTCTCTCCATATCTTTGCACTTGACGTTTTAGATAGATCAATGAGACAACTGAAAGAGATCAGGGGGATACAAATTGGAAAGGAAGAAATCAAAGGATCATTATTTGCAGATGGTATAATAGTATATATAAATGACTGTAAAAATTCCACCAGGGAACTCATATAGCAAATAAATACTTTCAACAAAGTGGCTGGCTACAAAATAACTAAAAAAAAAAAAACAAAACAAAACAGTAGCCTTTCAATATACAAACAATAAATGGACAGAGAAAGAAATTAGGGAAACAACACCCTTCACAATTGCCAAAAGTAATAGAAAATATCTTAGCATAACTATAACCAAGCAAGTGAGAGACCTGTATTGTAAGAACATCAAGTCTTTGGAGAAAGAAATTGAAGAAAAGATCAGAACATGGGAAGACATCTCCTGCTTGTG
Source organism: Onychomys torridus (assembly GCF_903995425.1). NCBI lineage: Eukaryota > Metazoa > Chordata > Mammalia > Rodentia > Cricetidae > Onychomys > Onychomys torridus. The sequence continues at coordinate 50,420,746 of NC_050445.1, read as the reverse complement.
GATCAGTAAGATTAACATAGAAAAAATGGCCATTTTACCAAAAGCAATCTAGAGATTCAATATAATCCCTATCAAAATTCCAACACAATTCTTTACAGACCTTGAAAGAACAATACTCCAGTTCATATGAAAAAACAAAAACCGAAGATAGCTAAATTAATCCTGTACAGTAAAAGAACTTGCAGAGGCATCACCATCTCTGATTTCAAGCTTTACTATAGAGCTATAGTAATAAAAACTGTGTGGTATTAACATAAAAACAGACAGTTTCATTAATGGAATCAATTCAAAGACCCAGACAGATTTATATACCAACGGACACCCATTTTTTGATGAAGCATCTTCACATATACAGTGGAAAAAAGAAAGTGTCTTCAACAAATGGGTGCTGGTCTAACTGGATGTCTGCATATAGAAGAATGCAAATAGATCCATATTTACCATCCTGTGCAAAACTCAAGTCCAAGTGGATCAAAGACCTTAACATAAATCCAGATACACTGAAACTGATTGAAGAGAAAGTGGGAAATAGCCTTGAAAGTAGTGGCACACAGGAGACACCTTCCTGAACAGAACATCGATTGTAGAGGTACTAAGACTGGCAATTAATAAATGGGACTTCATGAAACTGAACAGCTTCTCTAAGGCAAAGGACACCATCACATGGACAAAAACAGTAGCCTAAAAATGGGAGAAGATTTTCACAAAATATATAAAGAACTCAAGAAATTAGACATCAACAAAATAAATAATCTATACGGAGAATCCTTAAGAAAGGAAACACAAATGGGTGGGAAACACTTAAAGAAATGTTCAACTCCCTTTGCCATTAGGGAAATACAAATCAAAACTATTCTGAGATTCCATTTTATACCTCTTAGAATGGCTAAAATCAAAACCATAAGTGACAGCTCATGTTGGAGAGACTGGGAATAAAGGGGGAACACTCCTACATTGCTGGTGGGAGTCCAAATTTGTACAGCCACTTTGGAAATGAATATGATTGTTTATCAGAAAATTAGCAATTGATCTACCTCAAGATAGAGCTATACCCCTCCAGGGCATACACCTAAAGGGTGCTCAATCATACCATAAGGACACTTGCTTAATTATGTTCATAGCAGCTTTGTTTGTATCAACCTAGATGTGCCTCAACCAAAGAATGGATAAAGAAAATGCAATATGTTTCAACAATGGAGTATTACTCAGAGATTAAAAATAACATTATGTAATTTTCAAGTAATGGGTAGAACTAGAAAAAAAAAAACATCCTGAGTGAGGTAACCCATTCTCAGAAAGAAAATCGTAATGGGGAGCCTAGCATAATCATCATCAGAGAGGCTTCATATAGTAGTAACTGATGAGAGCAGGTGCAAATACTCACAGGCAAACATTAGGTGGAACTCAGGGAATCTTGCTGAAGAGAGGAGGAAGGATTGTAGGAGCCAGAGGAATCAAGGACATCACAAACAACCTCATAGAATCAACTAACCTGGGCTCATAGTGGCTTAACCGACAACCAGGGAGTGTGCATGGGTCTGACCTAGGTCCTCTGCTTATATGAGCAGCTTGGTGTTCTTGTGGGACCTAAAAGTTTCTATCTCTGACTTTTTGTCTGCTTTTCTGACCCTTTTCCTCCTACTAGTTGCCTTGCTCAGCCTTAATCTGAGGGGATATACCTAGACTTTTTGCAATATGGTATACCATGCTTGGTTGATATCCCTGGGAGGGTGCCCTTTTCTGAAGGTAAATGGAGGAGGTGTGGAACTTTGGGAGAAAGAGGTGAGGGGAGCAGATGGCCTGGGAGGAAAGGAGGGGAAGTCCAGTTGTAGTATATGAGAGATAAACAAACAAACAAACAAACAAAGAAAAAGATTCCACTGGACATGCCAAAGTAGATGAGGAAAAGCCCATGAGGCTTCAACTCTACACAAAGAACTGTAGGCAACTGAGAAAAACTAGGGAAGTGAGAGGTTGTCTCGGCCAGTGTTCCATTGCTGTGAAGAGACACCAGGACCTCAGTGACTCTTCTAAAAGAAAGCATTTAACTGGTGCTTGCTTACAGTTTCAGGGGTTTAGTCAATTACCATCATGGTGACAGGGAGCATGGCAGCAGGCAGGTGTGGTGCTCCAGAAGCAGTTGAGGGCTACATTCTGATCTACAAGCAGAGAAAGGGACACTGAGCCCACTATGGACTTTTGAAATCTCAGAGATCACTCCCAATGGTACACTTTCTCCAACAAGATCAAACCTTCCAATCCTTTTAAATAGGGCCATTCCCAGGTGACCAAGAATTAAATCTATGAGCCCAGGGGAGTCATTCCTATTTAAACCACCACAGAGGTGGTCTTCCCCAGGGAAAGCACACCAATGGTTCCCCAGTAACAAATTATTAACCTTAAAAACATACATACAAGCAACAATATACAAATTGAACAGGTTATAATTAGGAAAATACACCTGTGTAATTTTTACCATCTTAGTTTCACAGAAAACCGCAATGCTCAAAATTACTTCTAAGTATGCCTGTCTTTTCCCCCCATGCTCACCCTCACTTTAACTTTTACTCTTTGCTCTTACTTTCTTGACTGATTTCTAATCATGTTATATACCAAATCCCTGGAAGACCATATCATGCATGTGGAGATCAGAGAGCAACTTGCTGGAATGGGTCCTTTTCTAAACAGTGTGCATCTCAGGAATCAAACTCAAGTCAACAGTCTTAGGAATGAGTGCTGTGTACCAGCTGAGCTATCTCTTCTGCCCATGTTTGATTGCTTTGAATTAAACAAATTTTATTTCCTTTTATTTTTAACTTGATTTTAGCAAATAAAGTACCTTGCTTAGAAACTTTGTTTTTGCCTCTAGATCTTTCTAACCTCAGGGAGACAAAACAGTATTTGTTTGCAAACCTAGTCAGCTTACAATCTTCATCACAGATGAGTAACTGTAATTCCTATTAACTTCTTTCAGATTTGAAAAAAATGTACAATTGAAAACTGTGGGTTTCTATGCTGACATGGATTTTCAAATTGTTCTGCATTTATAATTGTGACATATGACAGCCTAACAAATATTTCTAAATTGGCAATATTTTGTTCCCTTTCCTATTTTAGAAATTTCCACATTCTATTACTCAAATATTTTAGGTTGCTTCCTATTTTGGTTTTCCAATATACCTGAGGAGATAATATAAATTGGGAGAGCAAAGGTGACATGCTAAAAAGCATCCAGAGAAGCCCAATGACTGATTTCAGCAACTTTGCTGGAAGGGAACTAATAGTGCTATAAAATTGAATTCTTATATGAAAAGAAAAACAAATAAAGAAAATAGTATGAACTGTTCATTTCTTTGGCAGGTATAGTAATGGATTTGGCAATTTTGTCATGAAGTCATAAACCCCCAATTATGTCCAGGGCACTAGAACCATTTTAAGATAACAAATTGGGGCTTCATTCACTTACTGTCAAATCACTCAATGTCCTCTCTGAGTCAATGCCTAGTTTAACAGTGAAGGTGGTAAGTGGGGACAATTTGTATAACTTGACACCATGTAGACATCCACAACAGAATTATAATTGTAGCAATATTGTTTAATGATGGAATATATCAAGAGTGTTCTTGTCATTAATTATATTCATGTCATTTTTGAAAAGGAAATTGATGATTAGCAAACCCTGAAGGCTTGTACACAGACAGAAACTATGCCCATGTTGGAGGGGGTACAGTTTGCTTTGTTCTAAATCACAGAAAGAGAAATAATGATACTAATTTACCAATATAAGTTAAATGAAAGCAAATATATAATAATTTCCAAAATGTCATTTCTGGTATTTGCTGCAATTTTCTATTAAAACATTTGTTTATACATATCTAAAATCAAGAGGCTAAATGTTTAATACATGCCAGTTTGTACAACTGAATTAGATCCAATGATAACATGTTTTAGTATATGATAATATAAAGTTGTTTTTATTGATTTATAGCCCCTGGCTCTTCTTTATTTAATTCATAAAGAAAAACTTAGAGCATTTTAAGAAAAAACTTGGTACTAATTAATAATTACCTGTGATTTATCTAGTAATGTCCTTCATTTGTTCTCAGAGAATTCCAGACATTTAGAGGTTGATAGAATGGACATATTTAATCATACTTTAAGGAAGGGCTAGTAGGGTACCATATATGAAGCATATTCATGGGAATAAAAGCCTAGGTACTTCTGTAGGTCTATTTTTTTTCTGACTGTTGGATCAAATTGGTCTAACATTAAACAAACCATTTGATCCAGCCATGAAATAAGATATATACACATTGTTCTGTCTCTTCCATTTGAATTCTCATTCCTCATGAACCCCTACTAATTTCCTAACCTCTATGTCTGTTCCAAGTGAAGTACAGATGTCTGAAGAGTCAAAGCTAATTTAACAAATGTGAGAAAACATGCATCATTAATCTTTCTAGATTTGGCTTACTTCATTCTTAATCATTGTTTCTACCTCCATTATAAATTTCATACTTTTACTTGTATTAATAGTTGAATAATATTTCACTGTGTTAGTATACCATTTTTGTATTTTCTATTCATTGGTTGATAGATATCCAGGTTGCTATCATTTTCTGCCTTTTTTTAATAGGGCAGCAATGAACATGGATGAGCAGATATCCATACATACTACTGTACATAGAGTCCTTGGGTATATCAAGAGTGGTATTGCTGGAACATAGGGAAATTCCATTTTTAGAATTTTACACAACCTCCAGATTAATTTCCATAGTGATTGTACCAGTTTCTACCCCTACCAGTGGTGAACAAGTGTTCTGATTTTACCACATCTGTGTCAGCATTTCTCATCATTAGAGGTCTTCCTTTCTCTTCCTTCCCTCCTTCTCCTTCTTTTCTTCCTTCTTAATCTTAACTATTCAGAGTGAGTTAAGATGAAATTTCAATGTGAATGATTTTAATTTGCATTTCCCTGATAGCTGAATATGTTGAAAATTTAAAAAATTTTTCTTAATTGTGTTCCATCTTCTGAGAACTGTTTCGTTCATTGTACCACTTTAAAAATGGTTTGCTTGTTTTCTTGATGTTCAAATTTTTAAAAATTCTAGATACTAACATGCTGAAGGATACATAGATGCTGAAGATTTCTTTTCCATTCTGTAGGGTGACCCTTTATTTGAATGCTGGTGTCATTTGCTGTGAAGAAGCTTTAGTTTCATGAGACCTCATTTAAACAATTGCTGACCCTTATAGCTGAGTCAGTAAAATACTTGCTTTGAAAGCATCAGAACTTGAGTTTAGTCTTTAGTACCCATATTACAAAGCTAGATGTAGTTCCACACTCCTGCTATTCCACCACTAAGAAGTTGAGGCAGAGGATTTCAGCCAATCTAACACACTCAATAAATTCAAAATCAGTAAAAAAGCCTTTCTCCTAAGAAAAGTAGACTTAACCTGAGTAACAACACCTCAGTTGGTTCTCTGGCTTCCATGTACATGCACATATATGTACACCAGTAAATAATGCACATACATGCAACGACAATAAATAATTAAAATTATGAAATATGGTAATTGAGAGAGATTAAAGAAATTTTAACTTCATCATTTTTATTGTAATCCAATCAGTGAATACCAAAACTGTCATCATAGAGCCTTTCTCCAGTAACTGATGAAAGCAGATGCAGAGATCCACAGCCAAACACCAGGCTGGGCTCCAGAAGTCTAGTTAAAGAGAGAGAAGAGAGATTCTATGAGCAAGGGTATCTGATTATTGGGGTAGGCCAGTTCAGGCACCTTCTCCACTATTGCTAGTAGTCTAAGCTGGTGTCATCCTTAGGGATTCCTGGGTACTTTCCTTGCACCCAGTTTCTTCCTATCTCCATGATAACTCCCTCTATTATGGTATCTCTATCATTGCTTGCCCACTCCATCCCTGTTCCAGCTCAACCCTCTCATTCCCTTATGTTCTCATCCCTCATCCCCTATCATCCATTGCCTACCCCTCATCCGCAGTGTACTCAAGGAGATCTCATCTATTTCCCCTTCTCAGAGAAATATATGCTCCCCTCTTTGGGTCCTCCTTGTTAGCTAGCTTCTCTGGAGCTGTGGTTTGTAGTCTGGTTATCCTTTGCTTTACATCAACTATCCATTTATGAGTGAGTACATACCATATTTGTCCTTCTGAGTCTGGGTTACCTCATTCAGGATGATATTTTCTAGTTCCATCCAGTTGCCTGCAAATTTCATGATGTCATTGTTTTTCACTGCTGAGTAGTACTCTATTGTGTATATGTATCATATTTTCTCAATCCATTCTTCAGTTGACAGGCATCTAGGTTGTTTCCACGTTCTGGCTATTACAAATAATGATGCTATGAAAGTTGTTGAGAATATGTCACTGTGGTATGATTGAGCATTCCTTGGGTATATGCCCAAGAGTGGTATAGCTGGGTCTTGAGGAAGAATGATTCCCAATTTTCTGAGAACTGCCACAGTGATTTCCAAAGTGGCTGTACAAGTTAGCACTCCTACCAACAGTGGAAGAGTGTTCCCCTTGCTCCACATCCTCTCCAACATAAGCTGTCTTCACTGTTTTTGATCTTAGCCATTCTGAGAGATGGGAGAAGGTATCTCAGAGTCATTTTGATTTGCATTTCCTGGATAATTAGGGATGTTGAGCAATTCCTTAAATGTCTTTTAGCCATTTGAGCTTCTTCTGTTGAGAATTCTCTGTTTAGCTCTGTAGCCCATTTTTAATTTGGATTATTCAGTATTTTAATGTCTAGTTTTTTGAATTCTTTATATATTTTAATGATCAGTCCTCTATTAGATGTGGTGTTGGTAAGATCTTTTCCTATTCTGTAGGCTGTTGTTTTGTTTTATTTACTGTGTCCTTTGCCTTACAGAAGCTTCTCAGTTTCAGGAAGTCCAATTTATTAATTGTTGCTCTCAGTGTTTGTACTACTGGTATTATATTTAGGAAAGTCTCCTGTGCCAATGCATTTAGGACTACTTCCTACTTTTTCTTCTATCAGGTTCAGTGTAACTTGTTTTATATTGACCAGTTTTATATTGAGATCTTTGATCCACTTGGACTTATGTTTTGTGCATGGCAATAGATAATGAATCTATTTGCAATCTTCTATATGTTGACATATAGTTATGCCAGTACCATTTGTTGAAGATGCTCTCTTTTTTCCATTGTACAGTTTTTAACTGAGCAAGTGAAAGATCTTTATGACAAGAACTATAAATCTCTTAAGAAAGAAATTGAAGAAGATATTAGAATATGGAAAGATCTCCCATGCTCATGGATAGAAAGGATTAACATAGTAAAAATGGCAATTTTACCAAAAGCAATCTACATATTCAATACAATCCCCATCAAAATCCCAACACCATTCTTCATAGACCTGGAAAGAATAATACTCAACTTCATATGAAAAACCCCAAAAACCCAGGATAGCTAACACAGTCCTATACAATAAAGCCACTGCTGGAGGCATCATCATCCCTGATCTCAAGCTCTACTATAGAACTATAGCAATAAAACCAGCTTGGTATTGGCATAAAAACCCACATGTGGACTAATGGGATTGAACTGAAGATCCTGACATTAACCTACTCCTGTAAACACCTGACTTTTACAGAGAGAGTTTGTTTTTAACACAGATTCTTGCAGCTCAGACTATACTTACTGTGTCTGCTTGAACTCCTGATTTTCCTGTGTCAACCTCCAGAGGTCTACATGAACGGACCACACCGCCTGATTCTTTGTGATGCCAGGGATTGAGCCCAGGGAGCTGTATATGCTAGAAAAGCACACTATACAATTTATTTTTACTTTAAAAGTTTGTTTTTAAAGGCCTGTCTAGCTTTAAACTCATAGGAAAGTCCGATATACTCTTCTGATGAAAATGACTATCTTTTCATGTACCAGTATACACTGAGTATACCTTTAATTTTATTTTTCCATACAGATCAAATAGTTCCTATACAACTTGTTGGCCAGATTTGTTTCCACAGTTTTGAAATGGCATATTTGAACTACATTCTCATTTGTTCTTACCCAGTGCCATGTCCTGACTATATTTTCTCATTTACTCCAAACAAGTTTTATAATTCATATTTCAAAGGTTTAACTGTATTTTAAGTTCCCAAGGAAATTTAGTGGAATTTTTTTCTAAAATTCATGTATGGATCTTTACTCAGAAACTCAACTATTAAACATATAAATGTGAAGCTATATTAATGGAAGGACTTGGGAGGGAAAACTACAAAAATTCATGTACTATTGCTTGGAATTACCTAAAATTACTTTTAGAAAAGTAAATGGCAAAATATATCTCATCTTTCAGATATTGTTAGCACTAATTACTTAGTTGAATTTTGCAAGATTTGAGACCTATGGAAAACTGGAACCAGATGGAAGATGAATTTCTCCTTAGGGTGTGAATGACCTTTGGAAATGCAGGTGTGGTCATTTGCTCAGAGGATGTCCAGATTTTCAGTGAAAAATTTTCTGAGCACATTCTTTTTGAATTCAAGACAAACATATTCTCTACCTTTAAGAAATGTGACTGTTTTATTTTTAAAATAATGCATTTGATGATATCAATATTATTTTAAGGACCATCTTTGTTAAAAAGTCATGCTGCTCTTATTAAAATGTTATTTCATAATATGCATTTTAAACACCTTTAGAAGCTTTTGATAGTCTTACCATATGCAAATCCAAATAATATCAGATAGCCTCTTGAATGTCTGGGAGAGTACAGCACCGAAATGTCAGACTTTCTTGGGATAAAAAGATTGCAGAAACATAAACACACCACATTGACTGCATTGAATGTTTGGGCACAGAGCAAAGCATAAGTTGTAATGGTTAAAGAAGGACTAGGCTCCAGCAAAAACCATCCCTCCCACCTTGTGTTCATTTCCAACTTGATTAATAATCTTTAGAATCTGTTTGATGCCTCAGGTATAAATACCAATTAACTCTCCCACACATGAAAACACAGCCTAATATCTGGGCAACCAAAAATGACTAAGTTGTGAAGATATACAATTTGTACAAATAGAAGATATCTTAACCTTTATAACATTTCAAAACAATTTTAGATAATATAGTATAAAACATAAGTAAGTGTTTAAAAACTTATACAATGTTTCTGTGATTCTCCAGCTGGTGTGGAACGTGATAAGCAGATTTTGCCTGAAAATGTATACTCTGGCAAAGGTGCCACATTGATACCAGCAATACAAAGCAGTAATTCCAACACACAGGTGTGCAATAAGCATACTAGGACATTATTAGTTTTATCAATTATTCATTGAAAAACATTTAAAAAAATCAGTGGAACATGACTTTAATCCCAGCACTTGGGAGTCATAGGCATGCAGATCTCAGTAAATTCAGGGTCAGCCTGGTCTACAAAGTAAATTCCAGGACAACCAGGGATACATTGAGAAGCCCTGTTTCAAAAAAACAAAACAAAACAAGAAAAAAAAAAAAGAAAAATCTCAGATGGAGTCCTTGCAAATATTGTAAAATTAATTTGCATATTATTAATCATTATATTTTATTCTTTAGCAAAACTACGTATAATTATGAAATATCTTAACAGTGATTACTCCATTACTTTTTTTAACAGACAGAAAAAAATCTTAGAGTTCCTTAGGCACTGGGAATGAGGAGTGATTGTTGGCAGGCATCTGTTTTTTGTTGTTGTTGTTGTTGTTATTTGTTTGTTTGTTTTTGTCCATTTTGCTGTCTCTTTTTCTCAATAGCCTCCTTTTAATAAGATTGCCTTTTAATTTTAAATATAGCAGTTTTAGGTTTATCTTATGTAAACTGTGAATTTTATCCAGTGTCAAGTGAAAAGGTGATTCCTGCAGAAGACCTACATGTACATGGAAGAGAGGACATGAGAGTAGGAGAGTTGACTGGGAAGAGGAGAGGCACTGGGACTGGAAGAGGATCAAGAGAGGAAAATGGGGTCAACATGATTTCAATACACTGTATATACACATGTATGAAATTGTCAAAGATAAAACATCAGTAAAGATGTGCCACTGACCTAAAACACTGAACATAATTTGCCTACTTACACTTGTTGATGTTCTTTTCCATGGTCATTTGTAACCATTACTTGGCTACAGATGGAATGCAAGATAAAGTAATATTAATATTTACTATAAATGTGTGAAAACAAAATCATGTAGGACAAAGTTTTATATAATAAGACAAATGGACAGAAGCTGCAAATATGCTTTTATCTAACATCTAATTTTATTTTGCTAGTTGAAATAGTGAACTAAACCAATTTAAAGGGTTGTAATCAGTCAGAGTTTCTCATAATTTTTACACAAAGGACAATTTTTTTCTGCTAGAAATATAATTAAACCAAGTGATACAAAGTTTATGTGTAAGGACAGAACACATGAATTTCTTCCATTAAAGAAGATTTTGATGGCCTATATTAAAAAACCAGTAACCTAGTGAGTAAAACCAGTCTAATACAGGAAAAATCATCACCAAGTACTGAAAGAATTTAAAAAAGTGCACAACAGAAAAAATTCCCACCTCTATAAACAAACAAACAAACAAACAAGCAACCAAATTCCATCACTGTCAGCCACAGACAAATCTGAATAGTGGAAAATAAGGTATGATGGCAATTTACATAAAATGAAATTCAGTATCAATCAATTGTTGAGAAATTGTGTCAGATACTGCATTAGATACTAGCTAAATCAGCATGAAGTAATTTTTTGAAAGACTGTACTCATGTTAAAAATATATATAAGACTTTTTGTCAATAGGTAGTGTAGAGACAGAGGAAAAACATCAGTGAAGGTTAGAAAGTAGAATGTAACCTTGTGAAATCTTCCCTGTCCCTGTTGGCTGTCATGGTGTAGGTCTTGTTTAGACAACCATATTTTTTGTGGATTCATACATGCTGTTTCCCTCTTATGTATAGAAGACACGGTCTTGCAGCAGGTCTTTTGACACTAAACATCTTCCTATTCCCTCTTCTGTGAGTTTCTCCTGAGCCTTAGGTGTAGGGCTTGTAGTGTAGATGTATCAATTGGGTCTAAGCCCCCCATGGCCATTTATTTTCTACATTTTACCAGTTGATGGTCTCTGTAATGCTCCCCATCTACTGCAACCAGAAACCTCCTTGATGAAAGTAAGGATACATATTTAAAATACAGTTTCTACTTATATTTATTCATGAAAATATAGATGAAGGTTCTCCTTTAGAGTTCTATGACCTCTCTAGAAATTGGTAGTTCACTCAGGTTATAACATCAGGCATTCCCATTGAGTGGGCCTTAAGTCTAATAAACCCCCCAATAAAAAAAAGTTTCAACAATTGCAACTTTGGAGTTAACTTGTTATTCATGGAATTACAGTTGAGTACAACTACTGATTGATTCTCTACTTAGCTGCTTTGAAGTGTCATGGATACTATGAGAACCAACCCTCCAAGAAGGCTTCTGCATCAGGTCCTGCTCTGTTTCTTGGAGCTCTGAGTGAATTGTATGGTGTCTTTAAAAATATGGTCTGGCCTTCAGGTTGAACAAATTCATCACAGAAGACCCCTTATCAACTTTTGAAGCATGAACTACTCCATACTTCACTGAGGCAACTATGATTTTATTAATAAAAGATTCTCTGCTTAAATGTGACAGTAGAATGAACCCTCTGACTTCAGCACCCTGGGGTTTATGTGAGTGTGCTGAGTTAGGATGAGTCCAAGCTTGAGGACATCCAGGTCTAGTTTCAAAAACAGACAAAACAAAGCAAAAACAAAGTTGGCTTTATTTCTTCTCTTCTCTTCTCTTCTCTTCTCTTCTCTTCTCTTCTCTTCCTTTCCCTTCCCTTCCATCCTCTCCTCTCCTCTCCTCTCCTCTCCTCTCCTCCTTCCTTCCTTCCTTCCTTCCTTCCTTCCTTCCTTCCTTCCTTCCTTCCTTCTTTCTTTCTTTCTTTCTTTCTTTCTTTCTTTCTTTCTTTCTTTCTTTCTTTCTTTCTTCCTCCCTTTCTTTCTTTGGCTTATTGAGGTAATATCTGGCTTTATTGGTTTCTTTATTTACTGCATAAAACCAGAAAGATAGGGGATACATGTTGTCTGAAATCTCCCAGGGAATGTTTTATGGATTTTGTTTCTTAAGAAGATCAGTGGTAGCACACGCCTTTAATTCCAGCACTCGGGAGGCAGAGCCAGGCGGATCTCTGTGAGTTCCAGGCCAGCCTGGTCTACAAAGAAATTTCCAGGAAGGGTGCAAAGCTACAGAGAGAAACCCTGTCTTGAAAAACCAAAAAAAAAAAAAAAAAAAAAAAATCATGCCCACTCTAGGGTGAGTATTACCACTCTTCTTTTACAATCCCTCTCCCCTTTTCTGAAGGTCTGTGTCTAAAACTGCATTGAAACATTTCTTAGTATGCTCCAACTTTGTTTCACACATGAGAGAGAGAGAGAGAGATGGAGAGGCGGGAGATTAATGCTATTGATGGCAGATGTTTATAGTATTTATGTTAGGATAAGCATTTTTCTTTGAACAGTGAGTGGAGTCTACCAATTAGACATGTTATTAAAGTTTTTGGTGTCTGAAGTTACACTGACAGCCTAGCTGGGTAGACTCATCTTCACCCTCAACAGAATAATTAAAGAAAACTAATACTGCAAAGCAGAAGAGTGGGATGTATTTAGTGTGGTTACATTGGAAAGATGAATGAGACAGTCCACTCAGTTCCACCCATATATGTGTTCAGGGTTCTAAAATAAGGTTGAGATTTAAATAGAAAGTGAGAAGTCTGTATAATAGGCAATCCTGGTCAAGATATGGTTCTTCTCCATCATTATTATCTTTGCTCCCATCTGTCTTATAAGATAACCTGGAAAGTTTTCAGAATGTGAACTCCTTTTTGGGAGACAAATTCCTCTTTAGCTTATGTAAGGTTTCAGCTTTTTCTTTCTCCCAGCCTTAGATTTCTGGGAAAATTGAAATTTCTTGGGTTCCATTGTTACATAGTCTGATAGCCAAAAAGAAGGACACAGTTGTGTCTTTGGTATATCTTCATTTTTGCCAGGGCAGTTACAGGTGGAGGTGAAGAGAAGACGTAACAGATCTAGATGTTATCATAGATGTCATCCAATAGATAAAAGGTATCAATAGAGAATATTTAAATAAAGGATACAATTTACTGAATAAATTTATTTGTTAGGGAAATTATATTTTTCAGTACAGATATAAATAAGAATAACTCATGGGCTAGCAAGATAGCTCAATAAGCAAAGGTACCTGCTGTTAAGCCCAGGTATTTGAGGTCACACAGTAGAAAAAGAGAATGCACTCCATCTAGTTGTCCACTGACCACTGCTTGCACAGCAAGGGACACTTGCTTCCTTCTAAATAAGTAAATAAATAAACATAATAACAATAGCTTATGAAGTTGAAAAGTTTGGTAGGCACAAAGGGACAAAAATCCAACTGAATATGTTTGGAATTTGTTAGGGAAGCTGAGCCATTTAGAGAATGGTGTGCTAAAGCATTTTTTCTAAGTAATAAGTTATACTTGGTTACAAGAGAGTCTTTGATTTAGGATTATCATGAAAAAAAAACGAGGCATTAGAGAAGAATCATACACTAACTTCTTTTTTCTTATTTATCATTTCTGTTTAAAATTTTAAAATATTAATTCTTTGAGAACATTTGGAAAAGTGTTTTGGTACTATACTCTCCTCCCCTAATTCTTTCCTCATGTTGTGCGCTGCCCATATGTCTTCAGATCTGTGGTCTTCCCATAATGGTCAACTTAACAGAATATAGTAGAAAACTCCTTCTTCCTGTTCAAATAGATATCAATTGCCAACAGCTCTTCAGCTATGGGTGGGGCATCGTTCCTACTTCCCATTTCCATATTGGGATTTGGTCCAGCTTATGCTTGCACAGGTCTTGTGAGTACTGTCACAAGTACAACAAGTCCATATGTGCGTATGTGATGCTACTTTGTTTTGTCTAAAAGGTATTGTTTCTAGTAGCCATCACTCTGTCTCTTAAATTCTTTCCTTGTCTTCTGAATGATTCCTGATCTTTGGGAGGAGGGGCTGGGATATAAAGTTCACATTTAAGGATGAGAAGTCTATAGTTTCTTATTTTCTATAGTTTTGACCAGTTGGGGGTCTTTGTGTAAATCACTATCTACTGCAAATAAAAGCTTCTCTGATGAGGATGGAGAGATGCATTAATCTATGAAGGTTAGTACTAAAACCAGTTAGTAGAATAACAGTAGTAGGTTTTACCCTAGTGCCTATAACCTGTCTAGTTTCAGGTTCTTGGCTCCAATAATGATGCCTGGTTTCATTTTGTGGAGCAAGCCTTAAATCCAGGGAGAAGGTTGCTTATTCATATTATATTTGTCCTAGTTTGCACCCATGGGAATATTTTGCAAGGCCAGTCATTACAGAAGCTCCAAGTGTTTACAGTTGACTAAGCTTCTAAGTCAATTCCAGCTTGATATCTCCATGTTCTTAGTCAAGCATGTTCTTCATGTTCTTAGTCAAGCATGTTCGTAGTCTCCATGTTCTTCAGCAATGAGGTCTTGTACAGTTGTCTTGAAGCTAGATAATTTATGGACAAGTCAGAATTTCAAAGATGATTTGAGAGGGTGAAGATGTTCATCTGCTACACTAGGAGATTGCTTAGTTGGTGAAACATTTGTCCTTTTAGACTGGTAAAATGAGATTGAATTCCCAGAATCCATAGAATATCTGGACACCATAGCATGGGTGTCTGCATTTCCAGTGTCCTCTATAGCAAGAAGCTAGGCAGAGATTGGAGAATCTTTGGAGCTGGTGGCTAACTAGCCTGCTATATGCAGCAGGGAACAACAGGGAAGACCCTGTGTTAAATGAATTGATGAGAACAGATATCTGGGTTGTCCTCTGACCTCTACATTTGTGTAGCACAGCACATGAACAGACACATTGAACAATGAACATACACAGATACACACACACACACACACACACACATGCAGATCTTAGAGAAAGGTTACAAAGGGAAGGTGAGAAGAAATTTATAGAAAAATGCCCCTGATGGTTCATTGTTGCTAATGAAAAACAGGAATAAACAAGGATAGATGGAGAAAGAAGGACAGACTGGAAACAGTTCCTGTTTTTGTGCCACATCTGTCTATTGCACATTTCAGAGGGATAGCTATTGCTTCATTTATCAGAAGCTAGCCCACTTTCATCTTCCAAATCTTAAGCACATTTTAGCTCAGAAGACTCTAACCTGGTGTGACCTAGGGAGATATATATCTTGAAATTTAATTTCAACATAATCAACATCACAGAGTAAAAACCTACTGCATCTTAATTATCCTTGAATTTTCCCAGTATGCACAGGACAGTCATTAGATACCTTGAACATGCAGGATAATAATACCATAAATTTTGATTTAAAAATGAAAGTCTGAACTTAGTGTGGAGAATGTATTCCAAGGATAAAATGAGAAATATTTTTGTATTATAATTTTCTTTATTCTTGACAATTTCATGCATATATGTAATGAAATATGATCATATCAACTCTCCACTTCCTCCTATGTTCAATCAAAGTTTCCCCAATATTTCTCCAACTTTATATTTTATTTTTGTTATTGTTGTTTTGTAGATGTAACCAGCTTGTTAAATAAGAAACACAGAACCGATTGCAGAGTTAAAAACCACGAGGTCAGAGCAAAAGCGGAAAACCTTACTGTTCACTGCTTCTGCCATTCCTCCTCTCCGCAAGAGACCTACTTCTGTGCGTCCTGTCTATTTAAAGACTTTCTGTTCTGTTTTCTCATTGGTTGTAAACCCAGCCACATGACCTCCTTGTCACTGCCTGTTTGTACAGACCTCCAGGTCGTCTATGGTTGGTATTGAGATTAAAGGCGTGTGTCTGCCATGCTGGCTGTGTCCTTGAACACACAGAGATCCTGCCTAGCTCTGCCTCCCAAGTGCTGGGATTAAAGGCCTGCCCCACTACTGCTCAGCTTCTGCTCTGGCTTGCTCTGACTTCAAGGCAACTTTATTGACATACAAATAAAATCACATTTCAATACAAATAAAATATCACTATATTTCCCCTTTTCTATTTTAATAAAAAGATAAAAAAGGAAAAAGTTATAACTAATATAAGAAAAACTATATACAAAAGTACAATAACTATATATACCATATAGACAAACAAATACCTAAGCAATGTCTAGTCCATTTGTATTTGACAAATTCAGAGAAAATAATTCCATTATCTATCCTATTTTGGTAAGTCCAGAATATACCTGAATCACTTTTTATCCTAACTTATATAGCTAACGGAACTGTCTTATAACGTCTTTCAAATTATACACTTACAGCTCTTAGTGAGTTTTTCTGAAATCCTTAACAAAGATAATTATAACTATAACTAACTGATCTTCAACTCCCTCAGAGACCCAAGAAGGAAATAATACTACCTAATAAAAAATAAAAACAAGAAGTGCATGCAAGCAGCTTAAAAAAAAAATGTGAGTTGACAGAAACAGCCAGCTGCCTTGACAGTCACCTGAGGTTTCTCCACAGTGTTGGGGCATCATCTTCAGCCTACAGGCTTAGTGTATCTGACAGACTCTTTTGTGAACTAAGATGTATACAAGGTCAACAGTTTGACCTCACATTTGGTGAGAGCAGTCCATGTACCAGAAACACCTGAATTCCATTAGTGTCATGTCATGATTCAGGATTTTAAATTCTGGAAATTATTGATGTCTTTTCAATTCAGCTGTCCATTTTTCTTGGCTGTGTATATGTGGCTTCATCTTGGCATCCTGTTCTTCTCCACATCTCTCTATTAAACACCAGTCTACTATTGAGAGAGGTGAGCTTAGTTATTCTTCAAGAATAACTGTTTCATCTGCTGTCCCATTGCATATCAGAAGCCATTGGCCCACTCCCTGTTCAGCTGCCTTCGAAGAAAAGGGCATGGTACCTTTTACAGATTGCAAAAGTCACTCACTTCAGGGATGGTGCCATTTTGTCCTGGCTTTAGAAGATGCCTTTTGTTAAAGCCACAACCACACTTATTTTGGCAAGAATTGGTAGTCCTTGGATTCATGTCCTGTCTGTCCTGTTCGTCAGCAGTTGATTCGAGGATACTTTGTTGTACAGTGGCTAACTTTTGCCACAATGAAAGTTAGCTCCATATGCAGTTTCTTCAATGCCCATATTTTCTCTGAAGTAGATTGGTACTGCCAGGAGCCGTCATGTCTCATAGTCATAGCAAAAAAGAAAAATTCTTAAGTTATTAAAACATTTTAAATGCCATATTCTGTAGATCTCTGAAGGGTTTGAAGATGACCTGTCTATCTAAAATATATCTGTTTGATCTTGAAAACACACCTAATATGACTACAAGTTCAATTGTAATGTCTAACCACTAATTTTCATTTCTATATATCCTAATAGTTGGTAATACTAACATTCAAGGATTAGCAAATTGCATTACATTGTTAAATGAACGGTATAAATACAATATCTCAAACAAGATTAGAAATACGTGTATGGTATATTCTAACAATCTCAATCTCAATAATAATAACTTGTATACAATATAAAACAATCCAATTGAATGTAAAGTATTTAAAACTAGTAATTGTCTTTTTCTTTTCTTTCTTTTTTTTTAACAAGCACCTTTTGCCTAGCCCTTTTCCTAACCCTTAACAACAACTTGTAACCAACCCTCCTAAACAATGAAAACTATCCCAGACCCAATACCTATAAAAAGACCAAAAAACCACCCACCCCACACCACCCCTTTGGGAATGTGGGCGTCGAATTCTTAAAATTGCTTCCTGCTGGGTCTGGGCGAAGTTATCTTTATTCTGAAAAGAAAAAATTTGGGTTAATTGACAAATTCTAGGAAAGATAACTATATTCTTTGTTATCCATAATGCCAAAGTTCAGGGTTTATCTCAAGTCCTTATTCAAGTAGTCTTTGAAACTGGATCATCTCAGCTAGCCATCTCAGAATTGCTCTAAGCACTTTGTAGTCCAAAGCTGATCTGTAGATGATGATTGTCAGCTTAGTGATATTATTTTCCACGTGGAATTGTCATTGTGGGGCCCCATCTTCTTCCTGGAGATTTCATTTGATGTTAGGCCTGGCCGTGATTTCCTGCAGAAAACTGAAAAGAGACTCGAACACAAAGACATGTATAGGCAGCTAATCGAAGCCTTTTCTCTAGAATTAATTAGACCATTATTATCTTAACAAAGTTTAAAATATATATATATCTTGTAAATTTTGATATAAAATTCATACTTTAAGAAAAGTTTAAAGAATCAGAATAGAGTCAAAGAATTGAGATTAGTAATAGAATAGTCCCTTAATTAATTTGGTTTTTCTCCTGTCCCATGTCAGAAGATGGCTCTTTCTTCTGGTATGATACAGGGAGTTTTCATTTTCCTTTTAACAACATGCTTGAGTTTAAAGGAGGAGAGGGCCATTCTCCAACTCCAAAATCAGCTTGAAGCTTTAATTGAACTGGGACTACAAGAAGACTAAGAGTATTAATTTTTTAGAGAAGAGCAGAAACAAACATTTAGGAAGATTTATGAAATTTTGTAGATGATATACAAATAGGCCATTTTATTCTTTTTACCTGGGACAGATGATTTGTCCTTTTTCTTCAGTTGTCTCATTTGTCCATTGTTCTTCAGATACCTTAGCCTTCATTCTCCTAAAAGACAAAAACAAAAACCCTTCCCCAAGACTAATTTTGGGGAGGTTCCCTTTTAGCAAGTTACATCTAATTAAATGAAAAGGCATGTATTGATGGCATAAGTGAGTTTAAACTGGATGGTCATGTTGGTTGATGAACTATCACCTCCTCTAATTAAGAGGTCTCTCTTGTTCAAATCGAACCTTTATCAGTTTTGATGGTACCCACAGCTTATCTTCTCCTGCAGAAACAAAAGCAAAACCTCGTCTCCAACGTAACACATATCCTGGTTTCCATTCTGAGGTCAGCACATCCTTGAAGTATATAGGCTGATTTAATTCTGTTGTTTTTTCTATTAACCAATGTCTCTCTGCAGCTGTTGTTCCTTTCTCATTAGCATTGAAAAAATTCAAAGTTAATAGAGCATTGTGCAGTCTATTTCTGGGGGTTTTTGTTATCCCTTTCTGTTTATTTATCATATCCTTTAGAGTTCTGTTGGATCTTTCTATAACTGCTTGGCCTGTAGGATTATGTGGTATAACTGTAATATGCTTTATATTATAATAAGCAAAAAACTGTTTCATTTTAATAGAGACATATGCTGGAGCATTGTCAGTTTTAATTTGTGCAGGTATACCCATGATGGCCATAACTTCTAGCAAATGAGTGATTACAGAATCAGATTTTTTCAGAACTCAAAGCAGTTGCCCATTGAAATCCTGAATAAGTATCGATAGTATGGTGTACATATTTCAATTTTCCAAATTCTGCAAAGTGAAACACATCCATCTGCCAGATTTCATTCCTCTGAGTACCCTTTGGGTTACATCCTGCTGGTAATGGTGTCTGATTGTAGAAGGAACAAGTGGGACATTTCTTTACAATTTCCTTGGCTTGTTGCCAGGTTATGGAAAAATCCTTTTTTAAACCTTTACTATTGACATGATGTTTCTTATGAAATTCTGAGGCCTCCAGCACATTTCCTATCAATAATTTATCAATCTCATCATTACCTTGTGCTAGAGGGCCTGGCAGACCAGTATGGGATTGGAAGTGAGTTATATATAAAGGATGACTCCTTTCCCTGATTGTATCTTGTAATTGAATAAATAGTGAAGTTAATTCTGAAGCATCAGGGATAAATTCTGCAGTCTCAATATGTAATACCACTCTTTCAGCATACTGAGAGTCAGTAACTATATTGAGAGGTTCTGAAAAATCCATTAATACCAACAGAATAGCATACAATTCCGATTTTTGAACTGAATTATAAGGACTTTGAACCACTTTACTTAAATTTTCTGATTTGTACCCTGCATTTCCTTGTTTGTTGGCATCTGTATAAAATGTCCAAACTCCAGATATGGGTTTTTCATATACAATTCGAGGCAAGATCCAATCAGCTCTCTTTATAAGATCAATTCTATTACTTTTAGGATATTTGCTGTTAATTTCTCCCAAAAAATTACTGCAAGCTCTTTGCCAAAGTTCACTTTCTGTCCATAATTTTTCAATGTCCTCTTTAGTTAAAGGTACAACAATTTCTGCTGGGTCTATTCCTGCTAATTGACAAAGTCTCAATTTTCCTTTCAAAATTAAGTCAGAGATTTTTCCACATAAGTTTTTAATTTTTTATTTGGTTTATTTGGTAAAAATATCCATTCCAATATAATATCTTCTCTCTGCATTAATATTCCTGTAGGAGAATGCCTAGAAGGTAAAATAACCAAAATGCAATCCAGCTTTGGATCAATGTGATCTACATGTCCTTCATGTACTTTTTTTTCTACCAAGGCCAATTCTTTCTCAGCTTCAGGTGATAATTCTCTTGGACTATTTAAGTCCTTGTCACCTTCTAAGGTTTTGAACAAATTATTCAGTTCATCATTTTTTACCCCAACAATAGTTTGTAGATGAGAAATGTCCCCAAATAATCTTTGAAAGTCATTAAGAGTCAGTAGGCGATCTCTCCTAATTTGTACCTTTTGAGGTCTAATTTTTTTAGCTCTATTTTATATCCTAAATAATTAATAGAATCTCCTCTTTGTATCTTTTCAGGAGCAATTTGTAATCCCCAGCCAGGCAATATTTTCTTTACTTCTTCAAACATTCTTTCTAAAGTATCTGCATTTGAGTCAGCTAGTAAAATATCATCCACATAATGATAAATTATAGATTTAGGAAATTTTTTACATATCACTTCCAAGGGCTGTTGTACAAGATATTGGCACAGGGTTGGACTATTCAACATTCCCTGTGGGAGGACTCTCCATTGAAATCTTCTAACCGGTTGAGAATTATTGTAAGTAGGCACCGTGAAAGCAAATCTTTCTCTGTCTTTTTCTTGTAGGGGTATTGAAAAGAAACAGTCTTTTAAATCGATAACTATGAGAGGCCATCCTTTAGGTAACAGAGTAGGCAAAGGAATTCCAGATTGTAGAGAGCCCATTGGCTGAATTACTTTGTTAATTGCTCTAAGGTCTGTTACCATTCTCCATTTACCAGATTTCTTTTTAATAACAAATACAGGAGAATTCCATGGGCTAGTAGATTCTTCAATATGCTGAGCATTTAACTGTTCTTCTACCAGCTCTTCTAAAGCCTGGAGTTTCTCTGTTGTTAAAGGCCATTGATGAACCCATACAGGCTTGTCTGTTAACCATTTTAAAGGTAGAGCTGTTGGTGCCTTTGGAAGATTATCAGTTTTTCTGCCCTGTTCTTGTATAATATGGATGGCTGGTGACCACTCATTAGAATAATACCTTCTAATATTTCTCTCAGAAACATGTGCTAGTTTATTATTTATTTCTGAGGTTGGAGGGATGTTAATCTGAGTATTCCATTGTTGTAACAGGTCTCGACCCCACAGGTTCATGGCTATGTTAGCCACATATGGTTTTAATCTGCCTCTCTGTCCTTCTGGGCCTATACATTCGAGCCATCTTGCACTCTGTTTAACTTGAGATAATGTTCCAATTCCTAACAGTTGAACATTTACCTCCTGAAGAGGCCAAGATGGATGCCAAAATTCTAGTGCAATTATGGTAATATCAGCACCTGTGTCTACCAGACCAGACAACAAAACACCATTTATTTTTATTGTTAATTTTGGTCTTTGTTCATTTATAGAAGTTTGCCAAAAAATTTTCTTTATGGTCTCTCCTGAATTTTCTGTTCTCTCTGTCTCAGTTGTTCCATTACTCTGAGTAGCCTGGTTTATTCCAATAGGCATTTGGTCATTTAACTGCTCTGAGTAGGGGTCTCCTCTACGATTGCAGGAAAGGTCTGAACTGGATTCCTTGTACGGGCCTGCCTGAGGCCCCTCTGGGAGTTTCCCAAAGACTGAGGCAAAGTATTACCTTGTCTGTCCCTTGTTGATCTACATTCATTGGTCCAATGTCTTCCCTTACCACACCTTCTACATACTCCTGAAGGAAGGGGCATTCTGTTGCCATTGTTCCTTGAAGAAACATTGTTTCTAGAAGTGCCCTGTTTACAGTCCCTTTTCAAATGTCCTTGCTTTCCACATCCAAAACATCTAACATTCTTCAAACCTCTTGAAATTGCTTCTCCTACCCACATATTATCATGATCATGAGCCTCAACATTAACCTTGTCTCTAATCCAATCTTCCAAGGGTGCAGATCTCGCCTTTAACGGCCTGATTATTCTCTTGCATGCTTCATTTGCGTTCTCAAAAGCCAAAGATTCAATTATTTTCTGGCTAGCTTCTGAATTTGGGACCATTCTCTTTACTGCTGAAGTCAGTCTTTGTAAGAAATCTGTGAAAGATTCTTTTGGGCCCTGTATAACCTTGGTAAATGACTCAGTTTTCTTCCCTGGTTCCTCAACTCTGTCCCATGCATTCAAGGCTGCCATTCGACATAGAATTAGAGTTTGCATATCATATAAACATTGTGTTTGTACTGCAGCATATTGGCCTTCTCCAACAAGCTGATCCTGGAAGATTTGTATACCTCTATCACTACATTGTTTTGCTATGTTTTTAGCTTCCTGTTTGAACCACATTTGCCACTGGAGCTGCTGTCCGGGTTCCAGAACCGCCTGTGCCAGCTCCCGCCAGTCCTGTGGTATAATTCTATTATAAGTTGACCAGGAGTTTAACATTTGTTTTACATATGGAGAATGCATGCCATAAGATACTATTGTCTCCTTAAACCTTCGTAAGTCTAACATTTCAACTGGAGTCCAAATATTTTGTGTAGTCACTTGACCAGGTTGCTGTTGTATGGTTACGGGATAAATTAAGGGTGATTGTGTGAAAACAGGCTTTCTTTCTGTAACCTTATAATCCAATCCTGAAACAACTTCACTGTTAATTTCTTCTGTCTGAATCTGAATTTCTCTATAATTCATTTTTAACAGGTTTAACAAGTTTTTCTAAAATTTTTATCCTGGCACTTGTCTTTTTAAATTGTAAAATAAGGATAAGAAGAATAAAAATGTACATAATTCGATCAACATTAATCTTCTCATATAGTTGTTCCATTACCATACTGCCTAAAATTTCAAACAAAGCCCAATTTTCTTCCAGTGTACACATAAAACCCATTTTTTTTAATGTGGAAAAAAATCTCTTTTAAATAGTTTCCTTTAAAATATCTGATATAAATGACTTACCAATTCTGCGTAGAACAGTAGAAATCCAAGGGAATTTCCAAACAGGTACCTAGCGTCCGAGGTGGGAATCCAGAGAGAGAGAGAGAGAGAGAGAGAGAGAGAGAGAGAGAGAGAAAGCGTAGCCACGTTCTGGCTAAAAGCTTGAATCCAACCGCTTCAATATTCCGGTCTGAGCTGAGCTGAGCCTGGGCTCCGGCTTCCTTAAGCTCCGACCGACCACATGAGCTGGCATTTCAGCCAAAAGCAGCCTATCTGCAGTTGCGTGTAGCTCCTGCAATTAGCGGTAGCTCCCGCAGGCCTGAGTTGTTCGTAGCAAAGGCTTTTTAAGCAAGTAACTCCAGCTGCGGCGGTAACCGCTTGTGGCTAAGGTAGGTTGGGCCTGAGTCCTAAACTGAGCTAGGCCTGGGTTAGGCTGGGCTAAGCCTGTGCTAAGGAGCCGGGCCCGCCCGGGCGGGAAGCAGGACCCACTGCCAAGGCAAGCGGTTTTTTAATGAATTCTTGCCATGTTGGGTGCCAAATGTAGATGTAACCAGCTTGTTAAATAAGAAACACAGAACCGATTGCAGAGTTAAAAACCATGAGGTCAGAGCAAAAGCGGAAAACCTTACCATTCACTGCTTCTGCCGTTCCTCCTCTCCGCAAGAGACCTACTTCTGTGCGTCCTGTCTATTTAAAGACTTTCTGTTCTGTTTTCTCATTGGTTGTAAACCCAGCCACATGACCTCCTTGTCACTGCCTGTTTGTACAGACCTCCAGGTCGTCTATGGTTGGTATTGAGATTAAAGGCGTGTGTCTGCCATGCTGGCTGTGTCCTTGAACACACAGAGATCCGCCTAGCTCTGCCTCTCAAGTGCTGGGATTAAAGGCGTGCCCCACTACTGCTCAGCTTCTGCTCTGGCTTGCTCTGACCTCAAGGCAACTTTATTGACATACAAATAAAATCACATTTCAATACAAATAAAATATCACTATATTGTTTTGTTCTTTTTTAGTATGATTTTTATTTTTTGTGGTAAAATCAAGAATTTCTCTTTTTATATTTATTTAAATTTCCAACACACAATATTCTCTCTCCTCTTTCACTCCTCCCTCCTCCCAAATCATCTTCCAAGATCCTTACCCATCCAACTTCATGCTCTTTTCTCTCTCTTTCTCTCCATGAAAAAAAAAAATCCCCAAAGAAACAAACAAAACATAAAACAAAACATGTAAAAACTCAAGATACCATGCACAGACCCGAACAGGTAGAAACCCAACAAAATCCCAAAATCCCAACACTGAGAACTGAGAATGGACACAAAGTCCCACACCTAACCAAGCAGCTACTTGCAGTTGAAATCTGATGGGAAAAGAAAAATCAGTTTTCTCCAATGGAGAGTTGCTGGGTCAATGACCCTCCATGGCAGATCACACCTAGAAGTAGTTGGCCAACAGAAGATGACTCCATAATTTTTGGCTTTTTCTTTTCTTGTGAGGTTTGTTTGTATTATGTTTTGTTTTGGTATTTTTGTTTTATTTGTGTTTTTGTTTGTAATTAGAAATATTTTAAAAACTCAACTTGGCATCTTCGCTCTGTCTTTACTGAGAAGAAACTGAATGTGATATAAGGGAAGTTCAACAAAAGATAGAGAAGAGATTTACGATCTAATAAAACTTAACTAAAAGGCCTCTTATCAATACAGCATTGTGGTAAGAACTGGATGCTTTTATTCATAGACATCAAATAAAAACATAGAAACATAAGAAGTACACAATTACCTTTAAAGGACAACCATAATTTGTGCCAAATATTCTTCATAAATAGAAACACTGGAAGCAACACACACACACACACACACACCCACACACACCCACACCCACACACACACCCACACACACACCCACACACACACACACACACCCACACACACACACACACACACACACACACACACACACTTATTGAAAACAGACACCATGAATTTGAAAAGCAACAAGGATGTGTGTATGGGAGAGTTTGGAGGGAGAAAGGGGAAAAGCAAAGTGATTATGTTACAATCAAAATAACAAAAAAGTTAAAGAGGAATTATGGCAACAAGCAAAAAAATCTAAAAATAATGTTTAGATAGGAGACTATGTGTGACTAAAACTATGCTAGAAATACATTAAAGAGAAGAATCTACATGAAACATGTGGGGGAAATTAGTAACTTAGCTACTTTGAAAATTCATTTTAGAAGTACCATCTTTCTCATTTATTGGTGAAATTATTAAGGCCACTCCAAGTAGTTAAAAGGGAGGTTTATTTTGTGGGGTAACTTACAAATGAAGGGATAGGTTGCAGGGTCTAGGAAAGGTATGGCACACTCGGGCGGTGTTCTCTGGAGAACTCTGCTCGGTCTACCTCCAGCGTCCAGGGTCCTGGAACCAAGAGAGACCTCTCCTCTCGATCCTGGGTCTTCAGCTTCCTCTCTGAGCCCTACCTTGTGGGCGTGACCATTACCGAAGCCTCAACGGTGGTTGGAACTTCCAGGCCAAGGCTGGAATGGCTACCCACTACACTCAATATTTCCTATTAATTTTAAATATACATGTATGAAGCTGTATGTTTAATTCTCAGCACTGTATAAATCTGAACACAGTGCCACAGACCTGTAATTTTAGCACCGAGGAGGAATATGCTGGAGGAGAAGTTCACCATCATTCTCAGGTACACAGTGAATTGGAATCCAGTCTGTGATCCCTGAGACCTTGTTTCCAAAAGAAATCCAAAAAAATGTATGTAAGCATATGCTTAAACTGACATGTAATAATTATGAATATTTAATTTTTAGTATATTTTTTATTTGTAATTTGTATTATTTCCACATGTACCTTTTGGTATCCTTATTGTCTTTACCTGTTTCTTTTTGAAATTATTTTCTTTCTTTCTTGGATTTTACCAGTGTTTAGTGCATATCCTTCTATCCTATAATGACGTACTTATTTGCTGTTTTTCTTCCTTGTGTGCTTTTTGGCCATTTGTTTTTGATTTGTGGTCATTTGTAGCTTTAGTTATATGAACATATCTAGAACTGTGTTCTAATTAAATTAATTATATTTTAGTGGAAGGAGAAAAGTGCCAGACAGCTGACAGGTTTTTCTGTACAAGGTCTTTCTGTTGCTAGACTAATGAATGACCTGTCCTGTTTTGTAGTTAGCAAGTGGAAACAGTGTATAAAGAACACTGTGTTACTACTACTCACAATGAAAGGGTTGTACCTATGGAGTGTATATTATAGTGATATTTTATTTGTACTGAAATGTGATTTTATTTGTATATTAATAAAGTTGCCTTGGGGTCAGAGCAAGCCATAGCAGAAGCTGGGTGGTGGTGGTGCACGCCTTTAATCCCAGCACTTGGGAGGCAGAGCTAGGCAGGATCTCTATGTGTTCAAGGATACAGCCCACATGGCAACACACACCTTTAATCTCAATACCAACCATAGAAGACCTGGAGGTCTGTACAACAGGCAGTGATGAGGAGGTCATGTGGATGGGTTTACAACCAATGAGAAAGCAGAACAGAAAGTCTATAAAAAAGAAAAAACACACAGAAGTAGATCACTGGTGGAGAAGGGTAAGGTTTTCAGCTCTCAGCTATTGCTCTGATCTTTTGGCTTTTAACTCTGCAATTGGCTGTGTTTCTTATTTAACAAGACAGGTACATCTACAGTATATAGTGAGTTTTCATAATTTATCTTGTTAAAGAAAGGCTCATTTACAATATTTAGACCTATTGACTCATTGGAATTAGAATTTTGTATTTACTTATTTTATTAATGTATAATTTTAATATTTAGGAGGATAGAAACAAATACTTGCCAATTATCTTCAGAAGAAGTTAGAAACTTGATGTACCCCAATTGGTTCAAGTGAAAAATCAAGAAAATATCAAAAGAAACCTAGGCAGTAAGTAACATACAAAGAAAATAATTTTGAATTGAAGTTACCTTAGTTTGAACTACTTAATATTTAATGAGATAGAAAAAACAAACCACATTGTAAAATGCATGTGTGCATTAGAAATAACAGTACCTGGGGCTAGTTCCTAGGAAGAAGAAGATGGTATCCACCCTGTGTAAGCATAGAGATGCAGAGTTTGTATTTTTGTGGCTAGTATGTGAGGCTATTGACAAATAATCACAATTTAAGAGATAAAGACATCAAGATTAATATTAATCCTCTTAATATCCCCCTCTCACTTATCATTCGTATACTTAACTGCCCTTCAACTTATTTTCTTTGTGGATACACACCAACCATTCTCAACAGAGTTCCTGAGTGAAGTGAAGCAGGGTCTTTTAAAATCTGAGGAAACAGCATGAAGAATTGATTAGAGATTCAGGCAGTTCCTCACTTTTAAGGCTGGTTGATTATTTATTCTGAGTAAGAATTTCAAAAAGCATTCAGACAGTATGGTTCTTTACACTTAACATATTTAGACACACATACGCTATATATTTGTATATAGAAACACATGAGTGTGGGCACAGAATCTATGCTGCCACTGTTTCCTTCAGTCACAGTAAATTTTAGATAAATTCCTACCTTCATATCCTTTCTTTAAAGTATGAGCATCTTAAATATTTCTTTGACATACATTTATAATTAGAGTCATGATACTTTATTTTGCTTCAATTATAAACAATTAGGAATTTAGAAAATTTTGAAAAATCCAGAAAGAAGAAAATTCCATTATACTTATTAGCATTTTTGCTTAGTGTGTTACTTTCCATTTCTGTACTCCAGTGTGCTTTATTTTATTAATTTTCTTTTGTTTGAAGAAATTTCCTAGGAAATCTTTAGAACAGGTTCAATAAAAACATATCACCAGCATTCTCTCACTCCATGTTTCTCCTGTCAAATATTTATAATCACTGTTCAAGAAGGATATTTTTTACTGGATGTAGAATTCTGGACTGACTTTTGGTTTTTTTTTTTCTTTTTTCCTTCATCATTTGAAAAACTTTATGCCCAATTCTTCTGTGCGCTGTGATGTCTGATTTAAAATCTCATGCCATTTGGGATGTTTTTCCCTGGAGATAAAGTGTCATTTCTCTCATCTCTGTGCTTCTTTCAAATTTATTTCTTTGATTTTATTTTCAGAAGTCTGACTATGATGTCTTTATATGCAATTCTCTAGGCTTACTCCTTTGGGAGTTCAGACATTTTTATTGAAAAATATTTATGATCTCCACTTCAGAATCCAGTAAGATTATTTTAACATCTCTGTCAATTTGTTTTTTGTATCTTCTGATTGCTTTAAGTTATTTTATCGAACTACTGGTCCTTGATATGATAAAAGACTTTTGATTGAACCCTGACATTTGAGTATTTAATGATAAGACTGCAGGCTTTTAAAATCTTGACTTTCAGCAGTCTTTTGTGATAATGCTGCAAGAAAAAAAAATGGGAAAAGCCTCATTTCTGCTAGCAGAGGGCAGCAGCCAGATTCTTCACTCAGCCTTTATTTGCTCAAGGCTGGTTCATGGACTCTTGTGGTTGCCTGGTGGTGGCCATTACATGCCCAATAGATCCTTTCTTTTCCCTCTCTGGCAGATAGGAGGAGGGACACTTAGTTACTGTTCCCACACAGCCTCCATGGTCACTGAAGAAGTAAGTCTTTTAATAGCTACTTCATCACTAGGCCTCCTAAGACTGTATTGCAGGTACACTCCATTAAAGCCTATGAGAGTCAAAGTCTAAACCTCCCATTGGGCACCTGGAGTAGGTGAGTAGACCAGGTTTCCATTAGTATCTACTGGAATGAACCCATTTCACATAAGTTTTATCTCTTACTGGGTGGTTTGTTTGCTGGTATCTCTTCTTTGCTACTTAAAGGACATGATTTTAGGAGGTGTGAAAGAAACGTCTTCTTTTTTCTCCTGCCACTATTTCTATAGTGGCACCTTCTCTGATATCTATTTTTGGATTATATAATGAAAAAAAAAGTCCAGGGACATCATTGCCTCCTTGCTCACTCACTCACTGACTCTCCATGCCCTCAGTTGACTTCCCGTCTTCACCAATATGAGAATTATGAGATTTGGTTTATGTATTATGGTCAATTTACTATTGTTCCTAGAGGGAATAGCTGAATTGATTGTATGTTTTGCATCTTTCTAGCAGTAGCAATTTTCTTTAGTACATTTGTTAGGTCATAGTTCAATTAACCACAATTGAGTTACTTAATAGTATAAAGTGAAGAATCAATACATAGAAAAATACTTACATCAACAATACTAAAATACGGTTTTATTAAAACTACTAGAGTCTTACTTTATTCTGTATGCCGCCTATTTTTGGCAGGGTGGAGCAATAGAAACCCCTCATAAATGGGAGAGGGAACACCCTTTTAAAGATCAATGATAGGCTGTATATTTGTATGTCCCCTCAAATTTATTGTCTGGAATCTTTTTTTAATTTATTTATTTAGTTTATTATTTTTTAATAATATTTGTGTTTTAATTTTATACATCAGCCATGGCTTTCCCTGTGATCCCCATCCCTCCCCCGCTCCCACCTTTCCCACCCCCCTTCCCTCCATTCCCATCTCCTCCAGGGCCAAGACTCCCCTGGAGATTCATTTAAACCTGCTGGATTCAGTACAGGCAGCTCCATTCCCCTCTTTCCAGGCTGAGCAAAGTGTCCCTGTGTAAGCCCAAGGTTCCAAACAGCCAGCTCATGCACTAAGGACAGGTCCCAGTCCCACAGCCTGGATGCCTCCCAAATAGTTCAAGTTATTCAATCGTCTCACTTATCCAGAGGGCCTGATCCAGCTGGGGACTCCACAGCCTTTGGTTCACCATGCACAAAACTTAAGTCCAAGTGGATCAAAGACCTCAACATAAATCCAGTTATTTTGTCTGGAATCTTAATCTTCAATGGGATAGCATTGAGAAATGAGATAAATAGCAGCACATCTATCCAGTCCCTTCTGTCTTTTAAAGTCTCTGTTGAGAAGTCAGGTGTAAATCTGATAAGTCTGCATTTATATGTTATGTTGTCTTTCTCCCTTGCAGCACTGAATATTCTTCCTGTATATTTAGTGTACCAATTTTTATGTGATGAGGGGACTTTCTTTTCTGGTCCAATTTATTTGATGTTCTGTATACTTCTGTATCTTTATAGGCATCTCCTTCTTTAGGTTAGGAATATTTTCTTCTATGATTTTGTTGAACACATTTTCTAGGCTTTTCAGCTGTTTTTCTTCTCCTTCTTCCATACCTATTATTCTAACATTTAGCCTTTTTAGAATGCCCCATACTTCCTGGATGTTTTGCGTCACTTCCCCCATTATTTGTTTTCATTGGTTTCCTTAAGGGATTTTATTCTTTCCTACCATCTTTTGTTTGTGTGTCCTTGGATTTCTTTAAGTGATTTATTCATTTCCTCTTTAAGGACCTCTATCACTTTCATAGTTCCTTTTAAGTTCTTTCTTTGTCTTTGGTCTTTTACTTCAGCTTTGTTGGAATATCCAGAGCCTGCTGTTGTAGGCTCTAGGGGAGACATATTTCTGTGGTTGTTGCTTGTGTTTTTATGCTTGTCTCTAGGCACCTGGGTTTGGGATGGTTAGAGGTCTAGGTGTTGATTTCACAATTTTTTTTTGTTGTTGTTAGGTGGATGCTTTGTTCCTTGGTTTGTATTTCCTCTCTGGATTTTCAGAGTGTGATAGTTGTGTGTTGCCTATTTCCCTGGCCTGTTCTGCTGGTGTGTTCATAGGAAATGACTGCTGGTGTTGGAGGCTAGATAACTGAGATGAGTTGGGGGAAAAAGGTTGGAGGAGAAGTTCTTTTTGGTCTACTGGGGATGGGATCAGCAAGGAAAGGGAGACCACAGTAGGTTTCTAGCTACAGATGTAGATTTTTTTCACTCTTTGGATGCTCACCACCCAGCTCCCAAATAAACAAATAGAGGAAACTCATTCTTATTTATGAATGCCTGGCCTTAGTTTGGCTATTTCTAGCCAGCTTTTCTAACTTAAATTACCTGTTTCTTTTTAACTATGAATTGTCTCTGGGATTTTTATCTTTCTTTATATCTTTCTTTTCTTTTTACTCTGTGGCTGCTGATGTTGCTGGGTGATTGGCCCCTGGTATCCTCCTCCCTTCTCCTTTTCTTGCTCCTCTCTTTCTTTTTTTCCCCTAGATTTCTCATCCTATTTATTCTAACTTCTTGGCAGCCCTGCCTATCCCTTGCCTGTCTAGCTATTGGCTGTTCAGCTTTGTATTAGAACAATAAGGTGTTTTAGACTGGCAAAGTAACACAGCTTTACAGAGCAGAACAAATGCAACATAAAAGAACGTAATACATCTTTGTATCATTAAATAAATATCTCACAACATAAAAGAATGTAACCCATCTTAAGCTAATATTCCAACATATAGAGTTGTGAATGAGGCTGGAGTGATTGGATCTCAGGAACACTAGGAGAGGTGTCAGTCTGCCTTCAGCCTACTTTGTTGCCCTGGGAGGAGCTGCCCCATGGATTCGCTGGGGTGACTGCCTCAGTTGGGGTCTGGGACAAAGAAATCATTGCAGAGGTTAAGAAGGTCTGCTTTGTGGGATTCACAGAGCTGTGAGCAGGGGTGAGGAAAGGCTACATCTGAGGTTTTGGTTCAATGTTAGGGAAGAGACTTGAAAATTGGGTCTGGAGGAATATATAGAGAGAAGGTCAATGTGCAGTACCTGTTTATCTGGCAGGCATGGCCTTTGGTTTAGTAGGGACGATCTGCTGGATTTGAGGGCTGAGGTATAGCCACATATTGGAGTATAGAAGCTAGGAGGGTATGGTCGGTCTGTGGGATCAATAAGTGATGTGAGGGGGGTGATAGGTGGCTGCAAATGGTGTTCCATTGCAGTACTAGGGACTAGACTAGGGAATTAGACCTGGGGGAACAGAAAGCTCTTGTACCCTATTTTTGCCACATGTGAAGGAGCAACATTTTGAGGATATTATCAAGAGAGTGAGAATGCAAAATATAGATTGGAAGAAAAGAATTACAAAGGTACTTCTGAGACTAGGTTACTGCCAAAGATATAAAACTAATACTTTGAACTCAGCAAAAATAAAATAAACTATTTAAATCATAAATGGACCTTTAATAGATATTCACAAGTGATCTACATATTGAAAACAAATGTATGAAGAAAACCTCTACACCATTAGCAAAGTGTGAATTAAAATATTGATATGCTATTACATACCTAAAAGAATGACAAAAATCCAGAATACTGACTATACCAAAGGGTGGTAAGAATGTTCAGCAACAGAGAGAGAGAGAGAGAGAGAGAGAGAGAGAGAGAGAGAGAGAGTGTCCGTCCACATCTATGTACTCCCGTGTATGCTTGGGTGTACATGTATACAAATGTATGTGAAGGTCAAAGGACTTCCTAAAATATTCCTCAAGTGCTATTCACATTTTTCTGAGACAAGATCTCCAACTAATATGGAACTCATCCAGTACACTAGACTGGGTTGATGGCAACCCCCAATGATCAGCCTGTTCCTTCCTCCCCATCAACTGGATTACAAATACCTTCACCATGTATGTTTTTTTGACATGGATTCTGGGGATCAACCATCAGTCCTCATGCTGGTGTAGCAAATGTTTTTCTGACTAAGTAACATCTAGCTACCGATGATGGCTAGAGAGGTCAGAGGAGCAGGAGAACTTAAAACCCCTGCTTTCCTAAACCTGTATAGTTTTTCGACTTGCATTCTAAATAGTGTGCTTACACCCACAGACAAGAATAGCTCTCATCAAAGTGTTTTTTTTCCCCCACAGTAGATGGTGATCATTACAGAAATTCACAACTAGTCAGAACTTACACACACACACACACACACACACACACAAACCCCCCCCCCCACACACACACACTGATCATAGATAGGACCTGCACATGAGTGAGAACATCAGTTTTCCCTTACTTCATGAACAAAGCAATGAAAGTGGCCAACCATTAACTAACACTTCAGAAACTATGAGTCCAAATAAATGTTTCCTCCTTTGTTTACATTGCAGATATTTTTGTCCCAGTCACAAAAGCCAATTTACACAGCATTATAACAAATTCCTGCAAATGTAGCAGTTAAAATTGACATAAATCCAGCAGCTTGCTACTCTGGAGGACTGATAATGAAGTACATCCTAGAATGCTAACTCAATTGATGGTAGAGTGTTGCATGAATCCTAATCAGTCTTAGAATAAAAACCCAGAGCCAGATATCAAGGTAAATAATGAAAGATCATAGGAAACAAGCTACAGAATCGTCTCACCTCACCAACTCCTCAGCCAAAAAGGGAAGACCCTGTCTCCATGAATCCTCAGACTGAATGCCCCTGAGTCCTCAGTTGAAAAGGGAATGAACTCTTGTCTCCTCTTGCCTTATCTGCCTTTATCTTCCCAGATATATCACTTCTTGTCTCAACCTTCATAGTATTGAAATTAAAGGTGTATGCCACTACTGCCTGGCCTCTATGGTTAACTCATGGTTGGCTCTGATCTCCAGACAAGCTTAATTTGTTAAGAATACAAACAAAATATCACTACAGTAGAGTTGTATTCCTTTTGAAGTCCCTAGAGCAGTTGTTCTCAGCCTGTAGGTAGAGACCTGTTTGGGAGTCAAATGACCCTTTTACAGGGGTCACCAAAGACCTTTAGATAACACATATTTACATTATGACTCATAAAAGTATCAACATTGCAGTTATGGAGTAGAAAAAAAATTGTTTTCTGGTTGGGGGTCACCACAACATGAGGGACCATTTGAACAGTCACAGCATTAGGAAGGTTGAGAGCCACTGCTCTAGAGAACACTTTATCCCCTTCCTGTCATTCAATGATTGCCTGCATCTCTCAGCTCCTAGCCCCTTTCCTATTTTCAATACCAATGATGACATCACTCCAACTTTTGCTTCTTCAAACATCACTCCTTCTTTGACTCTCACACACCCTTCCTACATTCTGTTTTTCTTTTATAAGAGATTTGAGATTACATTGGTATCATGTAGATATTCCATCATGGCGAACTGAACAAATTCATAATTTCATACAAAAGGTGAAAAAGTATATCTTTTGCTATAGCAAATAATACTTAAAGGTTTTGAAAGAACATGTATCTCTTATTTTTGATTATTCTACCTACTCCATACTCATCAGGAAATAGTAATCTTTTATACAGAATAGAAATTCAAATATATTGATAAAAATGGTTCTTTAAAAACTTATCTCACTAATTACTGCAAATTCTATAAACATAGAAAACCGGGGGTAGAAAAACACATTTTCTTTAAAGTAATGAAAATTTTGAAGGAAGTTCAGCTCAAACATAAACACTTTCTCAACATTTCTTCTCTAAATCAAAGAATAAGAGAAATAATGTTCAATAATACTGTTTTTATTAATATTCTTTGTATTTGTATGTGAAAGTTATGGGAAATGTGGGGGGGGTGTTGGTGTGGTATGTGCTTTATTTATTTGAGACAAGGTTATGGTGATATTTTATTTGTGCTTTAATAAATAAAGCTTGCCTGGAGATCAGAGGGAAAAAAATCAGCCATTATAAGTAAACAAAGAAGTCAGGCAACATTAGCACATGCCTTTAATCCTATCACTTGGCAGGCAGGAATCTATCTGGATCTTTGTGAGTTCAAGGCCACACTGGGAACAGAGCCAGGTATGGTGGCACATGCCTTAAATTCCAACACTAGTTAACCTTGGAGGTCTGGAGGTCAGCACAGACAGACAGGAAGTGACAGAGCTGGGCAGGAAGAAGAAGTGATGGAGCTAGACAGAGAGAGCAAATCAAATGGCAGAACAGCAAGGCATATAGGTGTGGGTAGACAGGAAGTAACTCACATTTGGAAGCTGAGGTACTGGTGAAGTAAGGTTAGCCTGTGGCTGTTCTATTCCTCTGATCTCTCTCAGGCTTTCACCCCTGTGTCTGGCTCCATGTTTTTTATTTAATAAGACTGTTTAGAAATTCGTCTACACAAGGTCTCACTGAACCTGGACCTAGGATGGTGGCCAGCAATTCCAGGTGATTCTTTTGACTCCATGCCCCACATTTCTAGAGTTAAAGTGATGAGTGAACATGCCTGGCTTTTATTCACATGGTTGTTTGGGATTTAAACCCAATTTCTCATGGTTGTATAGCAAGTACACTTACCCCCTGAATCATATCGCCAGTCCTGCTATTAATATTCTTCCTACTTTTCTTTCTTGAGAAATTGCAGATAGGTTAGGACAGTTCTTTGACTTGTAAAACATAGGCTATTTCTTGGTGATAAATTTTTATTAACAGTTTTCCCCATACCATTTTCTCCTTCAGAAACATAACTTAGTATAGTCAATTATGAATATAATGAACTAAATATTACACAGAATAAAATTTTCTTCTTCATTTGCTTTAATTTATTCTAGTCGTAAATGCTATTGTCTTCTTCAACCATAGGCTAAATTTCACTCTTGGATCAATTACTGCAGTTGGAACTAGATATGACTTATTATATAATTATACAAGTTTATGGGTACCATTTAACTATCGTTTTAAAACCATTACATCTCAGAAATATGATATATGTGATCCAATTAAAACCTTCTTTATGAAATTTTCAAGGTAGATAATGATAAGATAACTTGTTAAAGAAAATACTATACCAAATGCTTATTTTATTTAATCTAAAGTTTATGCTATGAAGTAAAACTTTTTTCCCCTCCTAAGGTAAAACCCATATGTATAAGTTTTAAACTGTTCTACTTTTACACTGAGAGCAAGATATTTTTTGATTACTTTTTCCCATTAATCTTCACTGAAATATTTTAGTCTAATTATGCATATAGATATTTCTCATGTGTATATGAAATGTTATTCTCTAGAGGATTTAGAAGGAATACAACTGTACTAGCACCCTGAGGTTAGCCTGCTGATACTCATTTTATGCTCTAACCTCCAGAACAGTAAGATACTAGATTTGTGTCAACTTTAGTGATTAGATTTGTGGCAATTTGTTACAATAGTGTGTAAATCCCATTATATATATTGCTTATGTTTATATTTATATTATTTCATATTTATATCCTATTATATATAAATATATATTTAGAAAATATAAATTTATATTTATATTCTTACATATATGAGAAGTAATGCTATTTGTATTTATATTTTCACATATATAACTGTATATTATATAAATATATATTTATAGATTATAAATATATAATTTATATTTTATATTTATATTCTCATATATAAGAAATAATGATGTTTTAAGAGCCTTCTCTGTATCTCTTCCCTTTCCATTATACATTTATAAACATTACTTCATGATAATAAAAACAATACAGTGGTAGGCTCTTGGATCTCATTAACTTTAGTTCACCTGACTAAGGGGTTGTGTGCTTGTGTGGAATATCCAATCCA
Source organism: Onychomys torridus (assembly GCF_903995425.1). Taxonomy (NCBI): domain Eukaryota; kingdom Metazoa; phylum Chordata; class Mammalia; order Rodentia; family Cricetidae; genus Onychomys; species Onychomys torridus. The sequence goes on along the minus strand of NC_050445.1, from coordinate 50,383,893 downwards.
AGATGGGTTGTTGTCTCATGACTTTTGTGGTGATTTTGCTTTTGGTTTGCTCATCATTGGAGTAGATATGATCTCCTATCTTTGCTTTCCTTTTCTCATTTTCAAAATTTGTTTTATTTCATGTAATTCCTCTGGGTGCGTTGTCTTCACTTGGAATTGTGTTTCCTAATTGTATTTAGGGGAAGGTGAGTATGGTAATGGATGTAACAGCATCAAGAGACTTTCAGTAGTAGGATGCATCTGTGTGTCTGATAAGATACAAATAGAGTAGTAGCATGTGCTTGCTTCTACAGCATTCCTGAAGTGATGCCATATAGCTTTCCCTAGCAGTGGTAGGGAAGGAAAGAGATATCTATCCCTGGTGAATATCTCCTGGTCTCAGGTGCAGTTTCCTAAGCCACATATTTCCTTACTCCAGTGTCTATGTTGGTCCATCCTACTCTCTGTTTACATCATTGCTACTGCTGCTCAGTGGGGTCAGCATCCACGCCAAGCACCAGGGTCAACATGTCTCCTCTCTGGAAGAAATGTCAGTCTTAGCTTATTTGTTTTCTTCTAGTGCATCTCTTACGTGAATATATCCATTGTGTTTTTATCTTAATGTTTCTTCATCCAGAAACCTAGGTACAGCATTTAATCTGACATCTTGCCCAGAAGTCTTCACAAAGGGACATTTCCAAGATTTTCCGAGTCATGACTAGGTGTTGAATAGATCCTTGCTTCACTTTAAAGTTTTCATAAGACAGAATCAATTCTTGAAGAGAGCAACATTATCTTGAGGAGAGTGGCATAAAATTAATTTGGAGAGATCAACAGAAGCCAAATCTCACAGATTGTTGACTACAAGGAGCAGGGATAGGTCTCACAGATACCAGCCTGTGACATAAGGGGTTTCAGCCTCTGTTCTACACTGTTAGGACCTAGAAAGAACATGAATCTGATGAAGAACATTCTCCTCTGGCTGAAAATTTTATTAATTTCCTTTCCACTAAAAAACATATTTTCCTGAAGAAATCACTGGGTATGTTTTTAAGTTTCCTTCCTATGACAGTGACCAGAGGAATCTTTCTTGACTATGCCATGAGAACCTCCTTGCCTGGTTTTGTTCATGAGGTAGTAAACACTGTGTTAAGAATGAGAAACACATCAGCTTCCCTTGTTATGGATATTGAACCTTTTATTTATATTTTAAATGGAAATTATGCCACAGACTAAAATGTGTTTAAAACTATGAAAAACTCACTGCAAAATGCATTATGTTAATCTGCTTTGGAACCACTTATAATTAAACCTTTGCTTATCTGTAGCTTGCATTGATGAAAATATACATTAAAGAATGAATACGATGAATTTATTATGAAGCAGCATACTTTTTAAACATAATACCAAAAATATTATTCACAGATCCACACACTTAAAAGATCATTTTGTGTTTCAAAAACAGATTTTGGAGTTTCTGGATTTATCCATGACACATGAAGATTTGCATTTCTTACAGTTTTACAATGAAAAATACTAAACAATCCCAAATCCAGTGACTTTTTTTTAACCTTTAAGAGAACTGAAGTCACAAAGAAAAATACCATTCTAAAAATACAATTTATTGGTAAGTCCAGAGTAACAGCTGACATTTCCTTATGAGAAGCCAAACCTTTTGGGAACAATACTACTATTAACATGTATAAGTCAATTTTGACAAAATGATTAGGAGCTGAATGTGAGCATACGAGTGTGAAACTCTAGGATCCACAATGTAGGGACACTTTATATTATTGTAAATTGAACACTTGTGGTAGTCTAGTTTCTCCAGCAAAAGAAAAGTGATGATAGAGTATGTATCTAAAACTAAAAATGAGATTTACCAGGAAAAAGAGTGGAGGTGAATGTGAGTCTGGGTAGTACCATGATAGAATCAATGATTTCTCTTTCAAAGGCCTCAATCTGGGGAGACAATGATAAACTCTAATTATAAAGGCAAAAGCCTGAGAAACTAAAGGACAGAGAACCCCAATGGTGATCTGATATACAAAGACAATAGAAAATAATGGCTTTCCTCTGCAGCAGATGGAAATAAATACAGAAACCCACAGCTGGGCAATATGCAGAGAGTGAGAGACCTTAAAACACTCAGTCCTGAATGTGATGTCTCCATCAATTCCCTCCCTTTGGGGCTCAGGGAACACTGCAGAAAAGAAGGTGGAAAGACTGTAAGAGTCAGAGGGGATGCAGGACACCAAGGAAACAATGCCCTCTAAACACAGAAAGACCGATGTGTGGTGATATATTGTGTACCCCAATATATTGTATACCCTAATAAACTTATCTGTGAATCAGTGGACAGAGCCAGTCACTAGATTAGACATAGAGGTAAGGCAATGGTAGCACACGCCTTTAATCCCAGTACGTGGAAGGAAGGAAGATGGCAGGGCACAGAAAGGTATATAAGGAATGAGTAAACAGGAAGTCTCTCTCTCTTGAGGCTGACGATTTCAGTCAGAGGATTCACGGAATTGGTGAGATAGTAGGTAGTAGCTGTGACTGGTATCCCTTTGATCTGTCAGCTTTCACCTCAATATCTGGTTCCAGTTTTTTTTTTTTTTTTTTTTTTTTTTTATTGAGACCCAGCACTGAGTGGAGACATGAACACAAACCCACATCCGTATGTGAGAAACTATATCCAATTGATAGCCACTTGCAAATGAAATGGAAACTTGGTTTTCCCCAGTGGAGTCTTACTGAGTTTATAAATCACTCTTAGGCCTCATGTCCAGGAGTAGATGGTCAACACAAAAAGGACTCAGTGGCATTTTTGAAGGTTCTTTGTTTCATATTATCATTCTCACATGCTTTGTCAGGACTTTACATTTTCTTTTAACCTCACAGGTCCTTTGCATAAATATTATGGTCTACAGTTTTGTCTTTTTTTGGGTGGGATTTCTGTTTGTAGGAATGTGTGTCTCTGTGTCTACACATGTTCCTTGAACTTTTTATTTGGTTCTTTTTCTTCTGTCCTTTGTATGTTTGTTTTGTCCTATTTTGGATTGTTTTTTATTTTATGTAATTTCATTTTACTATTTTTTAATGCACACTTTTATTTTAATAACAGAGAGAAAGAAAGAGTTAGGGTAAGTAGAATGGAGGATCTGGAAGGAGTTGGGGAAGGGAAACTATAATAGGAAAATACTGTATTAAAATCTATTTTCAATAAAATGTTATATAATTTCCTTTTAAAAATCAATTCTGACTAATGTTGGTTTGAATGCTGTGTCTCTCTGGCTTCTATTTGATAACTAGTACAACTACTCTATTTGATTTCTGCATGTTCAGATATTATTATCAGTAATTAAAATAGGTATGCCATTTATTTTGAATTATTTGATTAGCCATGCACTATTTTCCCTAAATTTAACCTATTTGTAGAATTTTATATATCAAAATCAGATTTGAGCCTTGATTTGCTATTGTCTTGATTAGAGCACATGTATGTAGACAATTAATTTATTTACAGTTTTTATTTAAAGTTTTTAAATCTTAGTGAGAGGGGAGGTGGGGAGAGATAGAGAGACTGACAGGAAGGGAAGGATGGGGAAATTGTGGTTCAGAAGCAACATATGAGAGAAAAATAATGAAAAAAACAAACAAAAAAGTGTATCATTGAAATTTTCTTTGTCTTACTCCAGTCCATCTAAATTTTCTTACAAATTAATCAACATATTTGAACTAAAGTTTCCACAATCTAAACATGGACTTTGTTGCTGCTCACTTATTAACTGTCTTATGAGCCACACATATTTTTATTGGCTTGTTTAGTATTTTTGTTTATGTACTAAACACACACACATATCTGAGGAATTATACTCTAAATACCTTAGGCTTGTTTTTATTAATTGAGCCCTCAGATAGCTGTGTTTTGTTTCACAAGAAGTGAATTAAAAAATGTAAAATAGGTTTTTATTGAAAGTTCGTTTTAGTACTTCATTTTTCTCCTTAGTTTTTAGGTACAGATAATGGATCTGTTCTCCTAGTAAAGGCATAGATTTTGACCAAATATCATGGACTTTATATTCATTGCACTATGAATAGTCTCCTTGATTTCTATGGTTGTTGAAATCTTTGTTCTTCTCTTAGAATTTCCAGCTATTTCCTTTCAAGTAATTTGATTGAAAAGGAATTATATAACTTCCCTTTTACCAGGTACCATCCTTTGAGCACCTACCAAGCCCCCTTAAGTTGATAGGCTCTTTACATATATATAATGAATATCAAATATATGAATATCATATATATACAAGATTACTCCATTGATTTAGTTTTACTTATTTTTGTCAGTAGGATTATTATAATATCAGCAATTTCACCATTATCAGAGATATACTCTTAAAATGAAATATTATTTTAATTTAAAAATGCATACAAATTTAAATTAAATTTATTCAGAAAATGAATTAATCTTCAAAAGTATGAGTGAATTATTTAAACAAGTAACTTAAAGATCATATAATAGCAAGTGAGAAAAATTTACATTATACTAAGAAATTGATTATATGAATGTTAAATTTATCATTTTTCTTCAATGCTATAGGTTAACAAATGTATATCATTTATTTGGTTCTTCCTATACCCGTGCAGGCTATTTGCTAATATCTCTTTCAGGTAATAAAAGGAGGATTATGGAACTTATTTCTTTACCTTACATCATTGGCAAAGTATTAGAACAATGATGTCAATGTGTGCTGTGTAAAGTACAACATCCAGTGCATCCTATCTGAGGTCTGATATCAAGGTCCAGAAGAAGCACTCAGAAACTCTCCTTTTCCCACTGAGAAATAAGGCATACCATTTAGTTTTACAGTATTACTGATGACCCTGAATTTTTGACTTTATAATTTTTTTCCATGTTTTGGGGGAATGCCAAGTGTTTTTTAAATTGTATACTTGTTCATTTCTGCTCCCATGCATTTACAACACTCATACCCACAAACAGGCATATACACACAATAATATATGGAGTGTGATACCTTATTTTACTTTTAACATCAGAAGTCTTTTTTTCCAGATGTTTTTACTCCTGATTTTGAGTTTTTGTTTGTACTAGTCTATTTCTTGCTGACATAATACAATATGAAAAGCTGATGCAGTTGTAATAAACAAAAAGTATTGACTGAGAGTTCTGGAGAGTAGGGACGAGTGGGAAACCTGAGATGAAAATTCCTATCACCTGTTAGATGCCTCTACGATACAGGCAGAAAGCAGAGGTTACAAAGCAAAGGAAGACAATGACAGGAGCTGGTGCTGAGCATGTGTATGCCAATTAAGGTTGCCTAGAGACTTCTTGAGCAATGAGAGCACCACTTGATAAGCCAGCACAGATGGAGAAATTTCACAATGTCCTATGTTTAGGTCAAGAGCTTTACTCAGCCAATGACTGTTGAATCAGTATTTTCCAGAGACCCAACTCTTGATGGACTATTTAATCCCAAGTGGTCAGGCCTACACACATGCACATATTATCAACATCAAATGGACTCAGCAGGCTACATCAATATGTACATATGTATATGTGTGTACATATACATAAGTGTAATATATGTAACAGTAAAAAATAGAGGTTATGATTTGAAAAGAGTAGGAGGCAGAGGAAAACTTAGAGGCAAGAAAGAGGGGGAGGTGATATATATGCAATGCTCATATTTGATATTCTTCAAAAACTTAATTAATAAAAAAGAAGTCTGTTGTTGCATTTTCTTTTTTTTCTTCCCAACATAATATTTTTTATTGATTATTTGGGAAATTCATACAGTGCACCCTGCTCATACTTGCTTCTCATTCTTTCCCAGGTTCACCCTCCCATCCTTGTGCCCTCCCCCTGAAAAAAAGAAAAGAAGAAAAATACAATAAGTCCAATTTGTGTTGCTCATATACTCAGTGAACCTGGTCAAACTCCTAGTGGCCAGGTCCTTAAAGATAACCAAGTCCTTCCTCAACATCCCACAAGAAGCCATCAACTATGAAGAACTAACTATGCTTCAGCATCTTTATCTCAATTTCTACAGTCTTCTTTCAGTGGCTTCCTGTCTAAGCTGTTTGTTTTCTTGGGAGAGGGAGTGTTGTTAGAGAAGCCATTAATGTATCTTAGTTTCAATTGTGAATCTGTACTCATCCCTACTACTGCAAAAGAAGCTTTATTTCCTATAATAGCCAGCAGCAGCATGGATCATGGACATCACCATGGCCTCTGGTTTTTTCTTTTCATGAAAACTCACTCTATTTTTTCAGTATTTTTATTAATTATTAATTTTTTCACAGCTCAATCACAGTTTTCCCTCCCCCCCGCCTCTCCTTGCAGCCCCTATCCCTAACCCCCCCCCCCCCCATCCACTTCTCCTTCTTTCTCTTCAGAAATGGGCAGGCCTCTCATGTTTATCAGCCAGCAATGGTGTATCAATTTGTGGTAGGAGTAGGTACATCTTCTCCTATTTTGGCTGGAAAAGGCAACCCAGTAAGAGGGAAGGGTCCCAAAGGCAGGTAACAGAGTCAGAGACAGTGACTGTTCCGACTGTTAGGAGTCCCACAAGAAGACTAAGCTATACAACTGTAACATATATGCAGAGGTTCTAGGTCAGTCCCATATGAGGTCTCTGGTGGTTCAGTCCATGTGAGCCCCTATAACTCCAGATTATTTGATTCTGTGGATTTTCTTGTGGAGTCCTGGACCCCTCTGGCTCTCACAATCCTTCCTCCCCTTCTTCCAGAGGATTCCTGGAGCTCCACCTAATGTTTGGTTGTGGGTCTCTGCATCTGTTTTTAGCAGTTGCTGGATGAAAGCTCTCTGATGACATTTGGGCTAGGTAGCAATCTGAGTATAGCAGAATATTATTAAGGATCATTTCATTTTTCTTTTGTTAATCATGTACTCACTTATAAGTGGACATTAGCAGTAATATTACAATGTTACAGTCCACAGACCCACTCCACTCACTCTTAACATTAATCCACCATGTCAGGAGAACCCTCATGATTAATTAACTATTATGAGGCCCCACCTCTGCACACATGGTTTTTTGAAGGAACATGAATATTTAAGCCCCCCCAAAAGAAGCAGCACTAGCCCATGCAATCTGGGCATTTTAGAACCTTACATACTCCAGCAATACAAACACAAAGGCAGCCTCTCCTCTCTGCAGCATCCCTGGATGCCAGCTGGCCCACTAGTGCCCAAACTGTGCTCCTTATGATGCTTTCAGCTGGGTTCTGAGGCAATTTTTGTTTTCAAAATATTCCAAGGAAGTATGTTATTTTCTCATTTTCACTTTCTCATTTACTGCATCGATTCACCAAACTTCTGTAACAACTTTCTTGTACTGGAAAACATATATTTTTCACAATACATTCTAACTGTACTAACATGGTGATTTTATTGTTATTTTAAATAAATTAGGAAAAAATACTTTTACTCAAAAAATTTTCATGCAATATATTTTTATCATGTTCTTGTCTCCTCCGTGAACTCCTCCCAGATCTTCCCCAATTTTCACCCAAATTCATGTTTTTTTTCCTCTTTCTCAAAAATAAAAGAGAAAGGCAACAGAAAAACCAAAAGTCAAAACAGACAAACTCAAACAAAGACAAAAAAACTAAAGCAAACAAAAATAGACAACTAAAACAAAACCACATTCAGAAACTTGGAGTTAGTTTTGATTGGCCAACTGTTCCTGGTCATGGAGCTTACCCTGGACTGTGGCTGTTACACACAGTGACACTCCATTGGAGAAAATTCATAGTCCCTTTCCCAGAAGGGACACATGGCAAGCATCCTCCTTAGGGTTGGGACTTTCTAGCCCCTTCCCCTTCTCTGGGATTTTGTCTGTTTTGAACTTCTGCAGGATTGTGGATGCTGTCACAGTATCTGTGCATTTGTTGTGTTTGGGAGAATCTCTATTTCTTGGAGTCATTCACCACTGCTGGTTCTTAAAATCTTTCTGTCTCCTCATTTGCATATATCTCTGAACCTTGAAAGGAGGATTTTGTTTGTTTGTTTGTTTTTTGAGACAGGGTTTCTCTGTGTAGTTTTGGTGCTTGTCCTGGATCTCACTCTGTAGACCAGGTTGCCCTCAAACTCACCAAGATCTGCCTGGCTCTGCCTCCCAGGTGCTGGGATTAAAGGCATGTGCCTCTGCTGCCCTTCAAAAGGAGGATTTTTATGAAGACATCCCATTTGAGGCTGAATACTTCAAAGTTATTCACTCTCTGCACATTACCTACTTGTGGATCTTTTTGTTCATTACCATCTACTACAAAAAGAAGCTTCTCTGATGAGGGTTGGGTGATGATTTGTGGGTATAGAGATATGTTATTAGGACTTACTTTACTGCTATGTTCCTAGAATAATAGTAGATTTTCCCCTATGACTGAGATTTAGCTAATCTAAGGTTCTAACCACATTAGCATTACCAGGTATCAGTTTTAACTCATGCTGTGGGCTTCATATCCAATTTTCTGGTAAAGAGATGGGCTAGAAAGCAGCAAAATATTTTAAATAAGTAGTTTAAATTACTAATATGGTAAACATTCATACACAAAACTTACATTTAAAAATGCTCATTGATCTAGAAACCTTTATTAGTGACCCTGTATCATAAAATAAGATAGATATCACCTGGGATAGAAAAACACTCACTGTTGTCCACTCTACTGAACACATGCATACATGTGTACAAGTAGCTGCAAACACATATGCTTGCACACATACATACCTGTACATACATAAGCACATAGACTCATAACAATGTTTACTTATGTACACTCTTCTTAGCGAATATAAAAGGGTCCAGGGACTAAATGTTTGAAACTCACTGCTCTCATACTAAAAAATTTCCTTGCTGAAGTAAATTCTTTTCTTGTCAGCTACAAGCATCCAAAAATATCAGTCTGAGAAAGAAAAATGTGTGTTGACACATAATAAAATTCCATGTAAGCACACATACACATACATGTTAATGAACATAGTCAAAATAAAACTAATTCATTAGTGTGGAAATGTCCTTGTGGGTGATGTTTAGCCTTAGTTATTTTCTTCAAGAATCCAGAAGTACTACAGTACTGCAGTACTGAGCTCTGCAGAAGGAGTGTCCAAAAATTTTCTTGTAGAGAATTTAGTGCTGTTCAAACTCCTAGGCAGTCATTAATAGCTTGAAATATAATGGGTTTTAGATTTCTTTTTTCAAAAATTTGCTTTTTTGCAAATTAAAAAATATTCCTAGACTATTAATAAATTATTTTTAGCTTATGAAGATTCCTACTGTGAATCTGAACTCTAATTTGTACTGCTAGATTGTTAAAATCTGCTAATTACTGCTCTAATTTTCTCTCTGTGTGTGTCTCCCTTTCACTCTGTATGTCTCTCTCTCTCTCTGTATCTCCCTGTCTCTGTATCTCTGTCTGTGTGTGTGTGTGTGTGTGTGCGCGTGTGTGTGTGCGCGTGCGCACATACAAATGTGGGTATGCATATGAAGACCAGAGGTTGACACCAGGTATCTTTCTCTATCGTTCTCCACCTTGCTGGTTGAGATAGTATCTGTCACTGAGGCTGGAACTTATCAGTTTTTACTAGACTGATAGACCAAAAACCTTCAGGTAGTCACTTCTCTGTGTCCCACCATCATTGACAAGATTTCAGACATAAGCCACAGTGCCTGATTTTGTGTGTGGGTTTTTGGAATCTGAACTCAAGTCTTCACATTTCTGTCACAACCACTTTACTGAATGAGCCATCTCTCCAGCCTTCTAAACTCAATTTCTAACATTGCTTTAATTTTATAAAGGAGGATGGCTATTGTTTCATAGCTGTGAATAATGTACTACTCATTTAATAATGCCTATTTCTTCATCCTCTAAACCTACCAATATCTTCATTAGGCAAAGTGGACTTAGAAATGTGGTTTGGATTAAAGAGATTATGCATGAAAACAAAAAAAGGACATATTAACAGCTCATTGTGGAAAGTCACTTGAGAAAGAAAGACAGAACAGAGACAGAGAGATAGACACAGAGAGAGGGAGGGGACTGGAAGGAATGAGAAGTGGAGAATAAGGAGGAATAGAAGGGGAAGGAAAGCAAGGGAAGGAAGGAAAGGGTTGCTGTACTGACAGAGTTTATATAATTGCTTGCATGGTTATTGGAAGCTTGATGAGTTCAGAATATGATGGAGTTGGCCAGTAGGCTGAAGACACAGGTAAATCTTCCAGTTTACATGCAAAGTTAGCTGGCAGAATTCCTCCATCCTCCTTGTTTGGGGTGGTGGTGCGGCAGTGGTTGTCTTTGTTTATTAAAATAAAAAGACAAAGCAACACATTGGTGGACTGCTTAACATTCAAATGATATGCTGCAGTTACAGAAGCATTACTATGTAACGTACTTTTTGTTGCAGAAATGAGTTAATAAAAATGTTCTACAGATATCTGATCTACAACCTGCTGAATTTATTTAGGCTTGGTCAGAATATTAATTTACAATTACATAGCAATTTACAGAGAAATGAAACAATATTACAAATAATCAAATTTTAAAATTAGACATTCTAGTAGTTATAAATATAAGCCTTAGTTTTTTAAAGCTTAGATTCTGCATAGATTCAAGGCTTCAAACATCTTATGCAATTAGGAGGTATGCCATCTTGTTAATAAGAGTTCTAGCAGAGAGACTGTTGTGTGATTGTATTTAGCCTGGATTGTAAGAACAGATAATAAAACCTATTTTGTGAATTTACTGACTATTTATAATTAGATTGTTAAATTACTGTAAATTGGTACCCTGCTTATATGGTAAGAATACATGTATGTATACATATGCACTCTATATCTCTCTATATAATTATATATATATATATATATATATATATATATATATATATATATATATATGTTCATCTAAGAACAGTAAATATAATTCATGACAATGGAAAAGATGGCTTAAGTCAAAGAATTATTCAAAGTAACCTATGCATTGCTCCAAGTTATTTCTACATGAAAATTTAATGAATCACATGATTGTATGCATTTTAATATAATTAATATATCATGTTATATTTTACTGAAAGTCAAGTCTACACAGAGAAAACTTGCTTAAATGTTCACTTTGCTTAAATTTAAGACCTTGGTACCCAATGTGAAACCATTCATTTTCTCTTTATGTATTAAATTTTCCATCTCTTCTTTGTCAATGACTTGAAATGTGAGATACCTCTCATGGTTACAAGTTTTTTTGTAGCAGATTTATATTAATTAAGATCTACATTTATTGTTTGAGGATTGATAGTATAGGAAAGGTATTTTAAATATGTATGAATTTAGAAATTAGAATAAACCAATGAAATAGATGGACTATTGAGGAGAGAATCATGTACAAATAATTCACAAAACTTCTTATCACTTATGGAATGTTCTTACATGTTACCCTGAGGCAGGTGGTTGTGGTGCACACCTTAAATCCCAGCACTTGGGAGGCAGAGGCGGGCGGATCTCTGTGAGTTTGAGACCAGCCTAGGCTACAGAGTGAGATCCAGGAGAGGCGCAAAGCTACACAGAGAAAACCTGTCTCAGAAAAAAAAAAAAAAAAAAACCACACACACACAAAAAAAACAAAACAGACAAAACAACAACAACAAAACATGGTACTCTGAATCAATATAAACAACTCTTTAGCTAAACATTGAATTTCAAGAATGTTGAAGTCTACTAAATTACAGGACAACCTGATTATCAGCCTTAAATAGATAATAATAAAGTATCAAAAATAGTCAAGGAAAAAATAACCATCTAATTGAGCTGTCATTTATGTTTTCAGAGAACTACATTGAAGTCAAAGTTTCCATTTAACATTTTTATTGAAGCCTTTACTGAGGAAAAGACTAACAATTGTTGATGTGCCAGAAGAAACATGGTTTAGCAAGAATTAAAATTATACTTCTAATTCACAACCATTGCTAAAATATTATTTTTTATGATATGAGATTGATTCCCAAATGAAAGGAAGAATAAATTTGTCATGATATCGTACATCAAAAAGTTTGAGAGAGAAATAAATATTATTACTAACTATATAATAGTTCTTATATCTACTCTATATTTCCTTCAGAACTATTCCGGATATATGTTCTCTTCTTACTAAAAGTAGATGCTATGACTTTTCAGTTTCTTTAATGTGGTTGAATTAGTATCATGTTTCAGACATTAAGATGTCTGATCTAGTATCAAAGTTTCAGCTTCTTACCTAGTTAACTCTCTACCCACATCATAATAAATTTTAGATCATCAAAGATTTGTGATAACAATAATAAGTCAAACTCTGATATTTGCTTTTCTCTATCCTCTTCCTCTTCCCTTCCCTTCACCTCCTCCTTCTTCTCCTCCTTCTCCTCTTCTTTTAGTTACGCTACAGTTAGCAGAAACATGGAGTGTTGGGTAGTTTTCCTATTTCTGTGATAAAATACTTTGTCAAAAGCAACATAAGGGATACTGGTTTGATTTGGCTCCAAGTTCTAGGGTACAGTCCAGTCTATCATGTCAAAGAAGTCTTAGCAGAAAGAACTTGAGAAAGCTTGTCAAATTGAATCCTTATTTAGACAGAAGACAACAATGACTGCTTGTCTTGAGCTATTCTCCATTTGATGGACTCTAGGATGCAAATCCAAAGACTGACATTTGCCAGTTCCAGAGTGGGTCTTCTCACCCCAATCAAACAAATCAAAATAATTCTTCAAAGGTGTTCCCATTGTCTAATCTACATAATTCTTCACCAGAATGTCTTTACTTTTGTATCCCAGGTGATTCTAGATTATGTCGGGTTAGTAATGAACATTCACTATCACAGGTATAGAATGGTAAAAGGAAATTCACTGTTTCATTTAGTAAATATTCATTTTTCTCTCTTTTGCCATATCCAGCATGTTGCTTGCATGTCTCTTATCGGGTATATCATAATGTCTTTCTTTGGATTCCCTATTGAAAATCTCCCATCATAGCTCATTCATTGAACCTCCCTCTCATTTAAGTCATTTACCTACTACTGTTTTCTAACTGAACTGTTCAAAGGGAGTTATTGAATCTTTAAGATTTAAAAAAAATCAGACACCTAAATCTTGAAAAAGGTTCTACCAAACATATTTTGGTATCATGGTGAACCTATGGTGAGTGTCCTCTCATACTGAGAAGAGTGAAGTACCTGCTTTAGTCAGCTATTATTATTTTTTGAGTACATCAATATCATAGAGTTAATAATTGGATTAGTGTCCCCAATAAACAATGTTTTGTAGAACCTTTCCCAAGATTTTGGTGACTTAAATATCAAGAAACCTTATTGATAGGGTGGTAGGATTAAAATGGAGTGAAACTGTGCTCCTAAGCAAGTGATAGCTGGGAATGGTAGCACTGACTTTAGTCTCAGTACTTGGGAGGCAGATGCAGGCAGATCTCTACACCAAGACAAGTCTGGTTTGCACAGTGAGCTCCAGGAAAGCCAGGACTAAAAGAGAAACCCCTTTTCAAAACCAAATATATCAAACAAACAAAAGCCATAAAATGAAGTTACAGGCATCAGTGAGAGGAAGCTGTTTATGCTGGATATACTTCCCAACAATCCTGTTTTCACTTCACTTTATAGGGTCATAGAATGAAAATGTTCAATATGAAATTGCTTATCTACAACAGGAGAATATAGTCTGCCTATGAGAAGTGAGGTCAGATTCTTTGGGATAACAATGAAAGCTTGCTGTATGAGACTATTTTCTGGAGGTCAGAGCGATGTGTTCATTTCCTTTTCTCTGAGTTCCTATATAAGGTTATTTATCAGCAGTTCTAATGGTCCATTGCAGCAGCACAGGCTGAACTCCTCTGTGAATATCACCATTCTACCATGGTAACAGATTGTGTGGGTTTGTACCATGTCTGAGGAGCATGCAGAAACATCTTCCCCTCCAGTGCTAAACAGTGAGTCTTATATTCTTGGATTCTTACTCTCTTCTAAAAGTTAAATTATTTTCTATTTTGCATAAATGAGACAGATAAAGCCTTGATCCTCAAAGGACAAGTTTTAGATTCCATTATCAAATTATAGGTATCTGTCCACCATCTCTTTAGAATATGAGATCAACAGACACTGTAATAAAAAAAAAAAAAACTCTCCACATAACCCTTTTATGTGATGGATCTTCTTCTTTACTTTCACATAGGCATGCAGCATATTTATGTAAACAAATTATGTTTACAGTAATTTTTAAAAGAACTAAAGTTATTAAGTGAAAAGAGGAGCTATTTTAGCAGAACAGTTAGAAGATTATTTTAAATTTGTAATATAAAGAACATAATACAGAGGCTACTCATTAAATGTCAAAAACAGTATATAAGATTAGTATGCACTGCGCATAAGTGATCTTCACCTAGAATACGTGTATAGAAGCATGGTAATGATTTTTAAGGTCAATACCATCTACAGTATGAAGTCTGTAGAAGAAGAACAATATAAGAATTCCTAATTTATATTACTGTGGGAAGACAATTACCTAAAAATTCTCAAGTTTCAGAACAATTTCAGTTCAATTATTTGTAAATTATTTTTTTAATTTCATCCAAAAATTACTTCAGAATATATACTGTAATGATTGAATTGTAGAATACAATAATTTAAAAAGTCAAATTTTATTTCCAGGTGTACACACACACAGAGCTTAATTGAAACACATCAATACTCAGAAGTTAGGATAGTGATGTGAAGTACATTTCTTATCAATATAGCTGATTTCAAAATAAATTTGACAAGAAAAAGATATAAAACTCAAACTGTCATTAAACAACTGAGTAGCTAAACTGAGGAAAGACTGAAAGTAAATGAATTTCAGCTCCTTCATTATATTCCAATTTAATTATTCTGAAACTGTGGATATATATTAGAATGTTGAGTTATGATATATAACATACAAAGTATTTAAATCAATCTGTAAGTGAAATTTTCCAGTAAATGAATAAGAAGGTAATTTGTAAAAGGCACCTAATGTATAATACAAAAGCAAGGACCTAATAAATTAGTCATTCCTAGTACAGGTTGTAAAATTTTCTTTTATTAATAAAAACAGTAAGTGAGCATGTAGTTATGATTTGTGACCTAGAAAAAATACAGTGTCACCTCAGTTCTTGCTCTCTATTTAAATATATAAAAAATATATATCACGTTATGTATTCATATACATAATGTATATATGTATCATTCTTAATCATTTACTGGAAATTTTTTTATAGTTTGATTTAAATACTTTGCATGTTATCCAGACTCAGAAAGACATACATGGTATGTACTCACTCATAGGAGGATACTAGATGTAAAACAAAGATGACTAGACTGCTACACAACTCCAGGGAGGCTACCTAAAAAAACGGGACCCTAGGAAAGACACAGGGATCACCCAATGACAGAGAAATGGATGAGATCTCCATGAACAACCTTGATGACAGTGGGAGTAATGAAGGGCAAGTTTCAAGGGAAAGAGAACTTAGGGGAACAGAAGATCCTAGCTGGATCAAGAACAGAAAGAGAGAACAAGGAATAAAAGGCCATGATAAATGAAGATCACATGAGAACAGGAAGAAGCAAAGTGCTAGAGAGGCCCCAGAAATCCACAATGATACTTCCACTATAGACTACTGCCAATGGTCAAGAGAAAGCCTGATCTGACCTAGTCTGGTGATCAAATGGCCAAACACCCTAATGGTCTTGCTGGAACTCTAATCCAATAACTGATGGAAGTGGATGCAGAGATCCTCAGCCAGGTCCCAGGTGGAGCTCCAGGAGTCCAATTGTCGAGAAAGAGGAGGGACTGTAAGAGTATGAATTGTTGAGACAAGATTGGAAAAGCACAGGGACAAATAGCCAAACTAATGCAAACACATGAATTATGAACCAAAGGCTGTGGAGCCCCCAGCTGGATCAGGCCCTCTGGATAAGTGAGACAATTGAATAGCTTGAACTGTTTGGGAGGCACCCAGGCAATGAGACCAGAACCTGTCCTTAGTGCATGAGCTGGCTATTTGGAACCTTGGGCTTACACAGGGATACTTTGCTCAGAGTGGAAGGAGGGGACTGGACTTGCCTGTACTGAATCTACCAGATTGAGCTGAATCCCTAGGGGAATCTTGGCCCTGGAGGAGATGGGAACGGAGGGGAGGAGCTGGGGGAAAGTGGGAGCGTGGGCAGGAGTGGGGAGGACAGGGGAACCCATGGCTGATATGTAAAATTAAAACACAAATATAATAAAATATATATCATCTTATGTATTCATATACTTAATGTATATATGTATCATTCTTAATCATTTCCTGGAAATTTTTTTTTACAGATTGATTTAAATACTTTGAATGTTACATGTACTATACATTATGATAACTCAAAAGTTCTAATATGTACAAATTCATACATGTATACACACACAAATACATATGTGTGTGTGTGTGTGTGTGTGTGTGTGTGTGTGTGTGTGTGCGCTTGCTTGCTTGCTTGCTTGCTTGCTTCTTCAGACACCCCATGAAATTTTCTCTGCTGTGTGATGCCCACACAATTCAAATATAGGTTAACACTATCAGACTCTATGTGGAAATAAAGGCACAGGTTCAAGGTCCATCCTTGGATTTGTTCAAAAATTTGAATTTGGGCATTTCCTTTTCCTGGAATATGACTTTGGGCTGTACTAGTGCATTTTTTTTTTTTATTTTGGTTTTCTGAGTTAGACTTCTTATCAAGAACTTAAAGATCAAGAACATGATTCTGAACAGGCTTTCTCTCGACCATTGTCAGCAGACTACAGAGGATGTATCATTGTGGATTTCTGGGGACCTTTCAAGCACTCTGCCTATTCCTGTTCTCATGTGGTCTTCATTTATCATGGTCTGTTATTCCTCATTCTCCCTTTCTGTTCTTGATCCAGCTGGGATCTCCTGCTCCCTAAGGTTTCTTTCCCTCAAACCTTGTCCTTCATTACTCCCACTGTCGTCCAGTTTGTTCATGTAGATCTCCTCTCTGTCATTGGGTGATACCCGGGTCTTTCCTAGGGTCCTGTTTTCTAGGTAGCCTCCCTGGAGTTGTGTAGCAGTCTAGTCATCTTTGTTTACAGCCAGGCCCCAGGTGGAGCTCCAGGTGTCCAACTGTCGAGAAAGAGGAGGGTCTGCAAGAGCGTGAATTGTTGAATACAAGATTGCAAAAAGCAAGGGGACAAATAGCCAAATGAATGGAAGCACATGAATTATGAACCAAAGGCGTGGAGCCACCAGCTTGGAGCAGGCACTTTGGATAAGTGAGACAATTGAATAGCTTGAACTGTTTGGGAGGGATCCAGGCAGTGGGACCTGGATCTATCCTTAGTGCATGAGCTGGCTGTTTGAAACCTTGGGCTTACACAGGGACACTTTGCTCAGTCTGGAAGGAGGTGACAGGACCTGCCTGTACTGAATCCACCAGGTTTAAATGAATCTCCAGGAGTGCCTTGATCCTGAAGGACATGGGAATGGAGGAGAAGGGCTGGGGGGAAGGTGGGAGTAGGGGCGGGAGGGGGGAGGACAGGGGAACCCATGGCTGATGTATAAAATTTAAAACACATAATAATAAAGAAAAAAAAAAGAACATGATTCTGAGCATCTCCTGTTCTTTAACCCCCTTTGTAAGCTAGCCTAGAGAATTCTACATTCATCCAGAGTAGGAAAAACTAGTTATGTTTAATAAACTATAAGCTGGTAGGTCATAAATTATGATCTTTGATGTCAATTTCCCTTTCTATATTATGAAATCCCTAAATCTTAATTGGAGACCTTACCATTCTTAAAAAGTGACTTTTTCTTAGCCTTTTTTTCTAAGTTACCATAGTATTGTATGTGACCAAAGATACATAAAGAGGTATGACATGAACAACTTTCCCATTGTGACATTAAACAAATGGCTTATTCTTAGTTAAGAATACTATTGGGGATGATAAATATCATAGCACTCAAGCAACTATGTGTCAAGTATTTTATTGAAAATATTTATTAACAAGGCAAGAAGCAAAGGGTTAAGAATAGTCCAAAGACAATCTGAAAATCAAGGATTTCATGTGCAATTTAAACAATGAAAATGCTAGAACAAAATCACTGGGTTAGATATAAAATAGCACAATGGCTAAAGGGGGCATGGCTTTAGCACATGAGGTTAAATAACTCTCCTCAATATTTATATGAGAATTTTCTCCTATGACATTGGAAAGACTGCTTTCTACTTGTTTTGTCTGTAACCAGGTAATTTGTCTGTCACATTCTTGTTTATTCTCTTTTTATTTCTTTCTTGAAATTTGGATGTCACACTAGGAACATAAAAACACACCTTTGGAATTTAATGAAGTTGGCATAAAATCGTGTTTCAAGGATTCTGAGTTCTGAAATCCTCAGCTACATCTTTGTCCTCATAAAATTTCCTACCCAGAGACACAAACATCTACCAATAAAAGTAAACAAATACACAAACAAAATATACACGTAAATTTGTAATCACAAATTTGAAAGAACTCAAATTTACTTGAATTTGGAAAATTTGACTTTTTTGGATTTTTTATTACCTCTTCTTATTTATTTATTTTTAAATTTATTATATTTGTGTTTTAATTTTACACATCAGCCATGGGTTCCCCTGTCCTCCCCACTCCAGTCTCTGTCCCCACCTTCTCCCAGCCCCTCCCCTCCATTCCCATCTCTTCCAGGGCCAAGACTCCCCTGGGGATTCATTTAAACCTGGTGGATTCAGTACAGGCAAGTCCAGTCCCCACCTTCCAGGTTGAGCAAAGTGTCCCTGTGTAAGCTCAAGGTTCCAAACAGCCAGCTCATGCACTAAGGACAGGTCCAGGTCCCACTGCCTGGGTGCCTCCCAAACAGTTCAAGCTATTCAATTGTCTTACTTATCCAGAGGGCCTGATCCAGCTGGGGGCTCCACAGCCTTTGGTTCATAATTCATGTGCTTCCATTTGTTTGGATATTTGTCCCTGTGCTTTTCCAATCTTGTCTCAACAATTCATACTCTTACAGTCCCTCCTCTTTCTTGATAATGGGACTCCTGAACTCCACCTGGGGCCTGGCAGAGGATCTCTGCATCCACTTCCATCAGTTATTGCATGAGAGTTCCAGCACGGCTGTTAGGGTGTTTGGCCATCTGATCACCAGACTAGGTTAGATCAGGCTTTCTCTTGACCATTGCCAGCAGTCTACAGAGGATGTATCATTATGGATTTCTGGGGACCTCTCCAGCACTCTGCCTATTCCTTCCTGTTCTCATGTGCTCTTCATTTATCATGGTCTGTTATTCCTTGTTCTCCCTTTCTGTTCTTGATGAAGGGCAAGGTTCAAGGGAAAGAAAGCTTAAGAAAATTTAACTTTTTAAAAGTTAATAATACTGACATTTGAGCTGATGCCTATCTGAGTGAAAACAGAGCTTGTACAAGAGAGAGGATATGAATTCAGAGCTAGGAACCTGCATACAACTGGGTGTGGTGGTGAGGTTATAGAAGGCAAGGGCAGGTTACCTAGGTTACCTCTGAACCCCAAACATGCTCTGTAGGGATGCATTATACATTGCACATGCAAGCACACACACACTCACTTGTGTGACATATACATACATAAACACACAAAGAAAAAAATATTAGTTTATAATAATATTTTCAAATTTTACCAAAGACCTATAAATTAGATTGGAAATCAGGTTACAGCTAAGATTGAAGGCAAAGAAGAAAAGGAATGAATGCAACTTTGTAAATGATGGCATCTGCTGCAAATTGCCAACCATTCTAGTTTGAAGGGATAACACCATCATTTTGGGGTTCTCAAAAGTGAAAACAACAAATGAATATTAACTCCAAAGTAAAATCCTATATGAAGAAACCATGAAAGAGTCAAGACTCAAATAATGCAACTATCCATTTTAGACTGGATTGCAGTCTTAGACGCTTTTAAGAGTGGGATGCACCATGTTTAAGCCACTGAGTTTTGGGTTATCTTCTTTTAAGATATCCTCAAGCCTGCTTGAATAATAAAAGCATTCTTTCAAATGAAGTATGCATTACCCTAGTTCTAAGGTTTCTAGTATTATTTTATATTTAAAAGTTTGAACTCCTAAAATATCAAAACTTTAATGCCCTAGAGAAAAAAGTATAGCCTTTAATTTTGAGGGCTTCCTCGGGCAATGGACACAGCAGATTCTTTGAAGAAAGGGCAGTGAGATCAGAAACCAGTTCTTTATGTAGGCACATGTTCACATCCAGAAGTATCCAAACATTTCATTGTGCTGTAAAAACAGTCTTGTACTGCTGAATTCAATGATGGAAGCAACATACAAGCTCACTCTTTTGTCCTTCTCCCAGAAGAACATTGAACTGTCAACAGAATATTGCTCTTTATTTATTTTCAAAGTGTTTTCAGCCCATTTCATGCCATCTCAGTAACCTACATCGGTTTACATTGCTCTGTGTTTCAAACTCTCATTTGCTCCAAATGTATCACACATTTTCAATACCTGCAAATATCACAAACCCAGTGACTTCTTCACATGCATACAAATATATGCCTCTCTCTCTCTCTTTCTCTCTCTCTCTCTCTCTCTCTCTCTCTCTCTCTCTCTCTCTCTCTCTGTGTGTGTGTGTGTGTGTGTGTGTGTGTTGAATTTATCTAACTAGACTAAAAGTTCTCTGATTATGTAAATATGACTGAAAAAGTCTTTCCTGATTGCCCTCCTTCCAGTGATGGATTTTCTTGACTTCGACCTACGTCCAAAACTCTGAAACCTTTTTAAATGTCAGGATAAATTTGTTCACTTGGTACATACACTGTTTCTATAAAGACCTCCAAATAATGATATTAAACCTCATGAATACTTTGAATATTTATTTTTTTCTTTATTCATTGCTTATGTGATTGTACTTTTTCTTGTGAGTTTTCTCTGGACTTTCTTTTTCATTCTGTGTCTTTCTATTTATTGCTGCATTGCATGAGATAGAAATGTAATGTTCTGTGAAATTCTGATATCATCTCTATACTAACTTTATTGTGATACATGTATGTATGGTCTAAATCATGTAATGAATGCTAAATGATTGCCAAGGCCTCTCCTCTGAGTTTATGTCCAACTGCCTAGCCATGATAATTAGGGGCATTATAGGAACCTCCATTTTCACCTGCTTAAGATTAAACATGTGATATTTCCCACCAAGACTGGTGAATTCTAAGCCCACACTTGCTAATTTAGTTCTTTTCATCAGTATCTGTCTCCACTTTCTATTTGCTCACGATAGTCCTTGTCTCAAATGTTACAGCTTCTCTCCATCTGGATTAGTACCTCTTCAATCTAAGTTATAAGCTTCCATTAGTAAAATAAGACAGGCTGACTCACAGTTTGCTCTTCAGCATGATGGCAACCTCTATGATTTGTATTTTTCCATACTGTTAAAGAGATTTTTTTGAGAACACATTTCTTTCTTTACGAATTTTGAAGCACAGGGACAAATAGCCAATCTAATGGAAGCACATGAATTATGAACCAACGGCTGTGGAGCCCCCAGCTGGATCAGGCCCTCTGGATAAGTGAGACAATTGAATAGCTTGATCTGTTTGGGAGGGACCCAGTCTGTGGGACTGGGATCTGTCCTTAGTGCATGAGCTGGCTGTTTGGAACCTGGGGCTTACACAGGGACACATGCTCAGCCTGGAAGGAGGGGACTGGACCTGCCTGTACTGAATCCACCAGGTTTAAATGAATCCCCAGGGGTGTCTTGGCCCTGGAGGAGATGGGAATGGAGGGGAGGGGCTGGGGGGAAGGTAGGGGTAGGGGTGGGAGGGGGGAGGACAGGGGAATCCATGGCTGATGTATAAAATTAAAACTAATAATAATAATAATAATAATAATAATAATAATAATAAAGAATTATCCTTTACATATATGATAAAGATGAAATATTAACATGCTCTGTATACAGGCATGAAGAGATCCCAACACTAGGCTTAGAAGTCTTATTCTTTGTTTACTTCAAGTTTTTTGACTTCTTTTATTTCAACCAGTCTCTCCTTTGCTATGCAGTTCCAGTCTACTGCAATCCATTCCTCTGTATTTCTTTCTGTTCCTCCTTTTGCCTAAGATATTTCTTTCTATCCATTATCCATGATACTTTAATAACATTCTTAATCTTCAGTGGTCAACTTTAATATACCCATCTAGGTTAGACATGTAAACTGCAGGGCTCTTACATGCTATTTCAGACAGAAATGAAAAATTTACATCTGAGTACCCACTGTCCCATACAATTCTAGATTTTAAAAAAAATGACTTGAGAGCTTGTTTGGAGGTTCTAGCAGGGGAGTGCAGCTACTTGTATACCCTTGACCAGTCCTTCACTATTCAGGGAAGGTCGTCCTCTTCGACCTAGTGCACAGCTTTGGGAGGGATGCACATGGAGCAGTGAGGGAAGAAGGGGACACCCGCCTAGCCAGCCAGATCAGCCTAATCAACACTGGCCATCAATGGGGTGACAGATGTCACAGCCAGATCACCCTCACATCCAGATGGATCTAGAAAAAATCATCCTGAGTGAGGTAACCCAGACTCAGAAGGACAAACATGGTATGTACTCACTCATAGGAGGATACTAGATGTAAAACAAAGATGACTAGACTGCTACACAACTCCAGGGAGGCTACCTAGTAAACGGGACCCTAGGAAAGACACAGGGATCACCCAATGACAGAGAAATGGATGAGATCTACATGAACAACCTGAACGAGAGTGGGAGAAATGAAGGGCAAGGTCTGAGGGAAGGGAGCCTTGGGGGAGCAGGAGATCCCAGCTGGATCAGGAACAGAAGGGAGAACAAGGCATGGTAGACCATGATGGATGAGGACCAAATGAGAACAGGAGTGGGCAGAGTGCTGGAGAGGTCCCCTGAGGTCCACAGTGATGCATCTCTGTAGACTGCTGGCAGTGGTCGAGAGAAAGCCTGATCTGACCTAGTCTGGTGATCAGATGTCCAAACACCCTGAAGGTTGGGCTGGAACTCTCATCCAGTGACTGATGGAAGTGGATGCAGAGATCCTCAGCCAGTCCCCAGGTGGAGCTCCCTGTGTCCAGTTGTTGAGGAGGAGTAGGGGCTGTGGGAGCATGAATTGTTAAGCCCAGGATTGGAAAAAGCACGAGGATGAAAGGCCAGAAGCACATGAATTGAGAACCAAAGGCTGAGTAGCCCCCAGCTGGATCAGGCCCTCTGGATAAGTGAGACTGTTGAGAGGCTTGATCTGTTTGGGAGGCATCCAGGCTGTGGGACCTGGACC
This sequence comes from Onychomys torridus, assembly GCF_903995425.1. Lineage (NCBI taxonomy): Eukaryota > Metazoa > Chordata > Mammalia > Rodentia > Cricetidae > Onychomys > Onychomys torridus. The sequence goes on along the minus strand of NC_050445.1, from coordinate 50,360,524 downwards.
TGTCCTTAGTGCATGAGCTGGCTGTTTGGAACCTGGGGCTTACAGAGGGACACTTTGCTCAGCCTGGAAGGAGGGGACTGGACCTGCCTGTACTGAATCCACCAAGTTTAAATGAATCCCCAGGGGAGTCTTGGCCCTGGAGGAGATGGGATTGGAGGGGAGGGGATGAGGATAAGGTGGGGGTGGAGTTGGGAGGGGGGGAACCCATGGCTGATGTGTAAAATTAAAAAAACAAATACAATAGAAAAAGGGAAAAAATGACTTGCTTTTAACATTCACTGTGTTATGAACTTTAAGAGTTCTTTTCATATTTGTATTACAGAAGCTCTTCAATGTTTTTCTAGAAATGGTGTAGGAATACAATTTCTTGCAAATAAGGTAAAGAAGAATATAAACATAATAATATTTCTATATTCCAATGGGGATATTTAATGGGTACAAAAATGAATAAAAACAATGAAATTATTAGTTTAGGTATAGGCAAAAATGTTCTGGTGAATTTTAGTGGGAAGTGTACTTCAAGCTGGATTTTACCATTCAAGAATGGTGTGTGCAATATGGATATATTGAGGTGTTTCTAACATATCAAGTATTTCAAATTACTTATGGGAATTCAGTAAAGTCTTAATGTATGTGGCTCTTGAAGTCTCTTGTCCTTCAGGCTAGACAACAAGAGCCCGTGCTGGTTAGTGAAATGCAAAGGAACTGGGAAGTTGTTGGAAGAAATAAATAGCCAAGCCAGAATAGGTTAAGAGATAAATTGTTTTATAAAATGATGGGCAGGTGCTCCTCAACACACTGACAAAGACTTTTAGAGGGAAATGTTGTAGCAAGGCTCAGAATGAGTAGATCCTGCTTAGGAATAATGGAGCTATTAAGAGGCACATCCACTGACAGATGTGATCCCTTCTAATAGTGTCCTGTGTGCTATGAGAGTCAGCCTTGCCTTCAGCCTCATTTTAAAAATGATTTCTTTTATATTTTGAGGTTATAATATAATTACATAATCTCATCCTTTTCTTTTCTCTCTCCAAACTCTCTTACATACCCTTCCTTGCTTTCTTTCAAATTCATGGTCTTTTTTGCTATGATCCATATATGTATCAATTTTTTGAAGTATGGCATGCAAGCCACAATTTCTGTGGCTTTCAAATACTCCAAATCATAATGGATATATTGATAAAGTTTTAATTGCACATTATTATGAAAAGGAAATTTCAAGAATAATACAATGCATAGATGGCTCTTTTTGAAATTTCAATTGACTAAACTTACCAGCCTTTTAATGGTTAATACAATCAGATTAAAAACCAGCAACTGACCAACGCTTTTTAATATTTTAACTTGGGAAGGGTCACCTGAACAAAATAAGTCTAATAAGGTAATGTAATATCTTTATTACTGTAACCATGCAATGTCCATCTCACCCAATAGATTTCAGGTCCCTTACACAGTCACAGATTTCCAGTTTGACAGATTTTGTTTGTAATTCTTTTTGTCACTGGTGTGCTCTTCCCTGGGGAAGACTATTTCTCCCACTCCCCACATTTTCTAGCTGCCTGTAGTTCTTTGTGTAGAGTTGAGGCCTTGGGTGCTTTCCCCTTCCATGTTAGTATGTCTATGGGTGTCATCCTTCTTCTTTATTTTAAACTTATGATGCTAGTGAAGTAAGGAAAGTACTTTATTCTTAAGAACAGCATGTAGAGGACTGCATTTTGCCTGCTCTTAACAAAATTTACTTGGGAAAGTTCCCTATTTCAGTGTGTGAAGAACTATTGAGTTTCTCACTTTAGATAATTACTTCTTCAAATATATTCTGTATACTAATTTCTTCTGGGAATGAACTTGCCCACTTGTCACTCAGGGTATCACATGAGAGTCATTTGCTTTGTGTTTTCTGATTCCAATTGTTAGTTCAGATATGAAATATAGGCAGTCTTGCCCTTGAAATTTGAGTTTATTCATTTTTTACTATTGTTCTTGGACTGTGGATTTTACTGATGTAAAACAGAATATCCTGTATACCTGATACCAATGTGTAAATAATGAGCATTAACACAGTAAAATATTCAATGAAAAATCAAGCTATCAAAGTCACATGTTTTCCTTCAGTCCATATCATTTCATTCATTGGAGTGGAGAGGCTAAAACAACACAAGGCTCCTGGAAGCCCTGCAAAGCAAGACAGACTTGAAGCTTGGAACTCACCTGCTGTCAATCTTTTTACTAGATTTTTAAAAATTTCTTTCATAGGCTTGATCATATCTTTTCAAATATTTCAATTTCCAAGAATCTCTATATTAACTTTCTAATTTCTGAAGTTCAATTTTTTTTGATCCATTCCTTGAAATTTTCATACCTGTATACAATTTATCATTTTTTTTTTGCTTTTGTAAATAGTTGTATTGATGTAGAGCCATAGGCACTCAGTTTTCATAATGGAACTCTTTTTGCATAACAATGACAGAGGTGAGTAATAGCTGACTTCTTCCTTCCTTCCTTCCTTCCTTTCCATTTTCCCTGTGTTTTAAAATAGATTATTTTCTCTGTACACTGATTACAATTTTCCCTCCCCTACTCCTCCCAGTTTCTCCCCTCTTTCTCTTCCCTCTGGATCCACTTCCCTTCTGTCTCTTATTTGAAAAGAGTAGGCTTCCAGGAAATAACAACCAAACATGACAAAATAAAATAATGTAAAATAAACCCAAAACCATCACATCCAAACTAGACATGACAACCCAACAGAAGGAAAGAGCCCTAGGAGCAGACACTAGAATTAGAAACCTTCTGGCTCCATTCATTCACACTCAGGAGTCCTTAAAAACACTAAGCTGGGAGCGATAATGTACACCCAGAGGACCTGGTGCAGACCTGCATAGACCATGTAATTGCTGCTTCAATCTCTGTGAGTTCATATGAGCCTTGCTTAGTTGATTCAGAGGGCCTTGATCTCCCAGTATCCTTTTAAGTTAAGATTTATTAGTAAATGGTTTGCTACATCCTAAGAAGCAAGCAAGCATGCAAACAAATAAACCCACAAGAACAACAACAGCCAAAAAACACTTAATACATTTTGATTGTCTCTGCCAAGGTCAATTATTTACTTTTCTTTTGCTTTATGTTTTAATTTACATGAAGGAAATATATACATAAATATCAATAATTCTACAAATGATACATTGATTGGACAGAAAGCAAGCTGAGTTGAGATTTGTTACAGAGAAGTGAAAGCATGCCCTGACTCAGGACCACACCCTAGTCTCATGCTACAAGTCTCTGTCTTTTTCTCTTTGTCTCTGATTCCACCACTCCACATTCACTTTGGTTAAAAAGTGCATATAAGCCACACAGCAAACTCAGCACTTTATCAAAGCTTTACTAAAAAACTACCTCATTCCTAAGTCTCCTGGTTTTCAATGTGGTTAGATAGTAATGCTACAATAATGCCAACTACTATTAAGTATAGTGTTCTAAAATGCTTTCTATTAACTGCTAAAGGCATGAATAAATGCAACATGGATCTATATTTTAATAGTTTAGCATAAGATGATATTTAATAGTCTAAGAAATAATGTAACTGACATCAACTTGTACTGTTACATTTATTTAAAAAGTTCAAAATCATGGTGCTAAGCAACATGCTACAATGCAGGAAACTAAATTTATATTAAATTCTTGTATAAATATGTGCATACATATAAGGATATAACCATATAGGCTTTTAATTTCTTGTTTTCCTATTTTTTATATTTATGTTTTAATTTTACACATCAACCATGGGTTCCCATGTCCTCCCCACTCCTGCTCCTGTCCCCAACTTCCCTCCATCCCCTCCCCTCCATTCTCATCTCCTCCAGGGCCAAGTCTCCCCTGGGGATTCATTTAAACATGGTGGATTCAGTACAGGCAGCTCCAATCCCCTCCTTTCAGGCTGAGCAAAGTGTCCCTGTGTAAGCCCAAGGTTCCAAACAGCCAGCTCATATACTAAGGACAGGCCCTGGTCCCACTGCCTGGGTGCCTCGAAATAGTTCATGCTATTCAATTGTCTCACTTATCCAGAGGGTCTGATCCAGCTAGGGGCTCCACAGCCTTTGGTTCACAATTCATGTGCTTCCATTCATTTGGCAATTTGTCCCTGTGCCTCTCTAATCTTGGTCTCAACAATTCACGCTCTTACAGTCCCTCCTCTTTCTCGACAGTTGGACTCCTGAAACTCCACCTGGAGCCTGGCAGAGGATCTCTACATCCACTTCCATCAGTTATTGGATGAGAGTTCCAGCAAGACAATTAGGGTGTTTGGCCATCTGATCACCAGACTAGGTCAGATCAGGCTTTCTCTCGACCATTGCCAGCAGTCTACAGGGGATGTATCATTGTGGATTTCAGGGGAACTCTCCAGCACGCTGCCTATTCCTGTTCTCATGTGGTCTTCATTTATCATGGTCTATTATTCTTCGTTCTCCCTTTCTGTTCTTGATCCAGCTGGGATCTCCTGCTCCCCTAAGCTTTCTTTCCCTCAAACCTTGCCCTTCATTACTCCCACTGTCATCCAGGTTTAAATGTAGATCTCATCCATTTCTCTGTCATTGGGTGATCCCTCGGTCTTTCCTAGGGTCCCGTTTTCAAGGTAACCTTCCTAGAGTTGTGTAGCAGTCTAGTCATCTTTGTTTTACATCTAATATCCTCCTATGAGTGAGTACATACCATGTTTGTCCTTCTGAGTCTGGGTTACCTCACTCAGGTTGATTTTTTTCTAGATCCATCCATTTGCCTGCAAACCTCATGATGTCATTGTTTTTCTCTGCTGAGTAGTATTCCATTGTGTATATGTACCATATTTTCTTTATCCATTCTTCAGTTGAAGGGCATCTAGGTTGTTTCCAGGTTCAGGCTGTTACAAACAATGCTGCTATGAACATAGCTGAGCAAATACCCTTGTGGTATGATTGAGCATTCCTTGGGTATATGCCCAAGAGTACTACAGCTGGGTCTTGGGGAAGATGGATTCCTACTTTTCTAAGCAAGCAGCATACTGATTTCCAATGTGGCTGTACATGCTTGCATTCCCACCAGCAGTGGAGGAGAGTTCCCCTTGCTCCACATCCTCTCCAGCATAAGGTGTATTCTGTGTTTTTGATCTTAGCCATTCTGACAGATGTAAGGAGGTATCTCAGAATCATTTTGATGTGCATTTCCCAGATAATTAGAGATGTTGAGCATTTCCTTAAATGTCTTTCAGCCATTTGAACTTCCTCTGTGGAGAATACTCTGCTTATTTCTATAGCCTATTTCTTAATTGGACTGTTGGGCATTTTAATGTCTAATTTCTTGAGTTCTTTATATATTCTGGATATCAGCCCTCTGTCAGATGTGGGGTTGGTGAATACCTTTTCCCATTCTGTAGGCTGTCACTTTGTCTTGTTGACCTTGTCCTTTGCTCTACAAAAGCTTCTCAGTTTTAACAGCTCCCATTGATTGATTGTTTCTCTCAGTATCTGTGCTACTGGTGTTATATTTAGAAAGTGATCTCCAGTGCCAATGTGTTCAAGAGTACTTCCTAATTTCTCTTCTATCAGGTTCAGAGTAACTGGATTTATGTTGAGGGCCTTTATCCACTTGGACTTAAGTTTTGTGCATGGTGACAGATATGGATCTATTTGCAGTCTTCTACACGTTGACATCCAGTTATGACAGCACCATTTGTTGAAGATGCTTTCTCTGTTCTATTGTACATTTTTGGCTTCTTTGTCAAAAATTATATGTTCATAGGTGTGCAGGTTAATGTCAGGGTCTTCAATTTGATTCCTTTGGTCCACATGTTGGTTTTTATGCCAGTACCAAGCTGTTGTTATTACTGTAGCTCTATAGTAGAGGTTGAGGTCAGGGATTGTGATGCCTCCAGATGTTGTTTTATTGTACAGGATTCTTTTGGCTATCCTGGGTTTTTTGTTTTTCCATATGAAGTTGAGTATTATTCTTTCCAGATCTGTGAAGAATTGTGTTGGTAATTTGATGGGAATTGCATTGAATCTGTTGATTGCTTTTGGTAAGATCGCCATTTTTACTATGTTAATCCTGCCTATCCATGATCATGTGAGATCTTTCCATTTTCTGACATCTTCTTCAATTTCTTTTTTCAGGGACTTAAAGTTCTTGTCATATAGGTCCTTCACATGCTTAGTTAGAGTAACCCCAAGGTATTTTATATCATTTGTGGCTATTGTAAAGGGTGATGTATCTCTGATTTCCTTCTCAGCCTGTTTGTCTATTGTATATAGGAGGGCTGATTTTTTTTTTTTTGAGTTGATCTTGTATACTGCTATGATGCTGAAGGTCTTTATAAGCCCTATCAGTTCCTTGGTTGAATTTTTTGGGTCACTCATGTATACTATCATGTCATCTGCAAATAGGGAAATCTTAACTTCTTCCTTTCCAATTTGTATCAACTAAATCTCCTTATGTTGTCTTATAGTTATTGCTAGAACTTCAAGTACTATATTGAATAAGTATAGGGAGAGGGGACAGCCTTGCCTTGTTCCTGATTTTGGTGGTATTGCTTTGAGTTTCTCTCCATTTAATTTGATGTTGGCTGTTGGCTTTCTGTAGATTGCCTTTATTATGTTCAGGTTTGTTCCCTGTATTCCTGATCGCTCCAAGACCTTTATCATGAAGGGTTGTTGGATTTTGTCAAATGCTTTTTCTGTAAGATATAATGATCATCTAGTGAGATGATCATGTGGTTTTTTTATTTGAGTTTGTTTATATGGTGTATTACATTGACGGACTTTCCTATGTTGAACCACCTTTGCATCCTTGGGATGAAGCGTACTTGATCATGGTGGATAATTGCTTTGATGTGTTCTTGGAGTCTGTTTGACAGTATTTTATTGAGTATTTTTGCATCAATGTTCATGAGGGAGATCAGTCTGTAGTTCTCTTTCTTTGTTGCGTCTTTGTTTGGTTTAGGAATTAGGGTAATTGTAGCCTCATAGAAGGAGTTTGGTAGTATACCTTCTGCTTCTGTTGTGTGGAACAATTTAAAGAGTATTGGTATTAAGTCTTCTTTGAAGATCTGGAAGAATTCTTCAGTGAAACCATCTGGTCCAGGGCTTTTTTTGGTTGGGAGTCTTTTAATGACTGATTCTATTTCCTTAGGGGCTATTGGACTATTTAAATGGTTTATCTGGTCTTGATTTAACTTAGGTATGTGGTACCTATCCAGAAAATTATCCGTTTCTTTTAGATTTTCCACTTTTGTGGAGTAGAGGTTTTTGAAGTATGATCTGATGATTCTCTGGATTTCCTCATTGTCTGTTGTTATGTCCCCCTTTTCATTTCTGATTTTGTTAATTTGGATGCTGTCTCTCTGTCTTTTGGTTACTTTGGATAAGGGCTTGTCTATCTTGTTGAACTTCTCAAAGAATCAATTCTTGGTTTCATTAATCCTTTGTATTGTTCTCTTTATTTCTATTTTATTGATTTCAGTTCTCAATTTGATAATTTCTGGTGTCTGTTCCTCCTGGGAGACTTTGTTTCTTCCTGTTCAAGTGCTTTCAGGTGTGCTGTCAAGTCACTAGCATGATATTTCTCCAGCTTCTTTATGTTGGCATTTAGTGCTATGAATTTCCCTCTTAGCACTGCCTTCATAGTGTCCCATAAGTTTGGGTATGTGGTGTATTCATTTTCATTGATCTCTAGGAGGTCTTTAATTTCTTTCTTTATTTCTTCCTTAACCCATTGGTGATTCACTTGAGCATTGTTCAGTTTCCATGAAATTGTAGGATTTCTGTAGTATTTTGTTGTTGTTGTTGTTGAAATCTAACTTTAAACCATGGTGGTCTGATAGAACACAGGAAGTTATTCCAATTGTTTTATATCTGATGAGATTTGCTTTGTGGCTAATTATGTGGTCGATTTTAGAGAAGGTTCCATGGGGTGCTAAGAAGAAGGTATATTTTTTTTGTTCAGGTGAAATGTTCTGTACATATTGATGAAGTCCATTTGAGCCATAACATCAGTTAAGACCATTATGTCTCTGTTATGTTTCAATTTGTCTGATCTTTCCAGAGGTAAAGGTGGGGTGTTGTATTCTCCCACTATTAATGTGTGGGGTTTTATATGTGATTTAAGCTTTAATAATGTTTCTTTTACATATGTGGGTGCCCTTGTGTTTGGGGCATAAATGTTCAGAATTGAGACTTCATCTTGGTGGATCTTTCCTGCAATGAGTATGTAATGTCCTTCATCATCTCTTTTTATTGATTTTAGTTTGAAGTCTATTTTGCTGGATATTAGGATGGCTACACCAGCTTGCTTCTTAAGACCATTTGATTGGAAAGTCTTTTCCCAGTCTTTTATTCTTAGGAGGTGTCTGTCTTTGAATTTGAGGTGTGTTTCTTGTATGCAGCAGTATGATGGATCCTGTTTTGTATCCATTCTGTTAGTCTGTGTGTTTTTATAGGTGAATTAAGTCCATTGATATTAAGGAATATTAATGACCAGTGATTGTTCTTTTCTGTTGTTATTTTTATTTTTTGGTGGTAGTGTGTGTCCTTCTCTTTTTTGGGGTTTACTGCTGTGGTGTTATCTATTGACTGTGTTTTCATGGGTGTATCTGCCTTCCTTAGGTTGGAATTTTCCTTCTAGTGCTTTATGTATGGCTGGGTTTGTGGATAAGTATTGTTTAAATCTGGTTTTGTCTTGGAAGGTCTTGTTCACTCCATCTATGATGATTGAAAGTTTTGCTGGGTATATTAGTCTAGGCTGGCATCCATGGTCTCTTAGTGTCTGCATTATATCTGTCCAGGTCCTTCTGGCTTTCATAGTCTGCATTGAGAAATCGCTTGTTGTTCTGATGGGTTTGCCTTTATAAGTCACTTGGCCTTTTTCCTTTGCTGCCCTTAATATTCTTTCTTTGTTCTGTACATTTAGTTGTTTAATTATTATGTGGCAAGGGGACTTTTTTTGGGGGTCTAGTCTGTTTGGCGTTCTATAAGCTTCATATATCTTCATAGCCATTTCTTTAAGTTGTGAAAGTTTTCTTCTTTGAAATTGTTAAATATATTTTCTGTGTCTTTGAGTTGGTAGTCTTCTCTTTCCTCTATGCCTATTATTTCTAGGTTTGTTCTTTTCATGGTGTCCCAAATTTCTTGTACATTTTGTTCATGACTTTGTTGTTTTTAGTGTCTTCTTGGACTGATGAATCTATTTCTTCTAACGTATCTTCAATAGCAGAGATCCTCTTTTCCATCTATTGCATTTTGTTAGTTATACTTGCATCTGAAGTTCCTGTTCGTTTGCTCAGATTTTCTATTTCTGGCATTCCTTCTGCTAGTGTCTTCTTCACTTTTTTCTATTTTTCTCTTCAGGTCTTGGACTGTTTCCCTTCCTTTTTCATGATTTTCTTTCATGGACTTATTGTTTTCTTCTACTTTAATTGTCCTTTCCTCTAGTTTTTTATAGTGTTCTTCCCATTTTTTGTTTGTCTGTTCCTCCACTTTATTTTTGATATCTTCTATATAAGCCTCTAGCCTCTTCATGATGTTAGTTATAAGGTTGCTTTCTTCTGCTTCTTCCATTCTGTGATGTTCAGGTCTAGCTGTTGGAGAAGGGCTAGGTTCTGGTGATGCTGTATTGCTCTTTATTTTCTTGTATGTACTTCTGGCTTGACGTCTGCCCATCTCCTCTTGGGTTCATTCTTGGTCTTATCAGTGTTCTTGGTCCAGACATTGCTGACAGATTTAGGGAGCCTCTCTCTGGTCCAGAAGGAAGCTGGCTGGATAGGAGCTGGGGGGGCTGGGATTCTGAGTCTCAGAAGTTCCTGGGTTCTCTTTATTTTGTCTAGATGGGTGCTCCTCCTGTCCAGATGGGAGTTCCAGGACTGGATGGAAGCTCTGATCCAGTTGGAAGTTCAGGGGTGGATGGTAGCTGGGAGCTTTCTGGTCCAGATAGAAGTTTAGGGGCAGGATGGAATGCTGGACGCTGGTCTCTAAGTCTCTAGAAGTGGCTGGGGTCTCCGGCAGATGGGTGTGGGGGCAAGGCATTGAGGTTATAGTGTCCACCAGAGGGTATCTCTGGTCCTGATGGGTATTCCAGTGCAAATGGGAGTTGGAGGCCAGTCTCTATGTCTCAGGCAGTGGCTGGGGTCTTGGATAAATGGGTATGGGGGCAGGGTGTGGACACTGCAGGGTCTTCCTGCAATCTTTTAAAAGGGGAGCCTTCCTGAAGGGCCAGAAACTGGGGCCAAGTTGGGCAGGTCCTCCCGGGATGGCTGCTGCCCACAGGTGGGACCCAGATGTGATTCCCTCTCTCACTACAACCGCAGGCACTCACCTCTGGTCCAGATAGGAGTTCTGGGGCAGGATGGAAACTGGGGGCTAGTTTCTAAGTCTCTGGAAGTGGCTGGGGTCTTGGACAGATGGGTGTGTTGCCAGTGCGTGGAGGTTGTAGGGTTCACCAGCGGGTCTTGGAGAGGGTGAACCTTCCCAGTTGGGATAGGGGGTCCTGCCCTATGGCCAGAACCTGGGGCCCAGTTGGGCATGTTTTCCCAGGAGTGGCTGGTGCCCCGGGCTGTGACCCAGGTGTGGGCCTCTCTGGGTGTGACCCCAGGCACTTACCTCTATTCCAGGGCAGGATGGAAGCTGGGGGCTGGTCTCTGATTCTCAGGAATTTGCTGGGGTCTCTGGCAAGTGGGTGTGGGGTAGGGTGTGGAGACTGCAGGGTCTGCCTGCAGTCTTGGAAAAGGGGAGCCTTCCCGCTGGCTTTTAATTTCTTGCATGCATATATTCTATCCTAAAAAAATGATCATTTATGCTGTTCTGAAAGTTTTCATCAGTTTGTCTCCTCTTATAACTGACACCTGGAAACCATGATAAGTTTCTTCAAAACATAAATCTCTTTTTAACTTTGATTCATTTTTGCATGAAAAAAATGGACAATATTTTAAATATGTTCAGTTATCCTTATTCATTAATTTTGCATCAATGTTAGTATTATGCAGAGTGCTGGGACAACATTAAACAATATTCATGAAGATGCTCAAAATCTTCTTTGCCTTCACATGTTACCTTTGTATATATCCCATATCCTGCACGACTATGTTCTTATATTGGCAAAGAGCATTCATTGGACCTCTTTGGAGAGACTGAAAGAAAACATGGGCTTAATAAAAGTTGATGTAGATATAGCCAGAATGAGGAAGGATTAGACCAAGAATTTGCTATTGATTCATGATGGCTATTAAATTTATAATGAATCAAAATTACAATTTATATAAAAACCACTAAGTAAGTAGCACATACAAACAATCTGAATGTAAATTGCTGGTTTCAAAAGCTATGTTGAAAACACAATGCTTATGCACATAGAAAATTTGAAAGTTAGGGAATATCAGACTTGTATTTTTCACAAACAATTTTTTTGTATTTTGCATTTTGAAAACAAGAAACTTCATAATTATGAGCATTATAAATATTGAATCTTAAATATATTCTAACTAAGTAATATATTGGTTAAAGCAAAGATAAATTGATGATTCAACCAATTATGTAAATGGAGGACTAATTATATAAATTTTAAATCTTGGAAATATTGGAGGACATCAGATAGAGTGCTGGGAAGAGAGCCTAGGGTAGAATGATAGGACTTAGAGAAGTCATGTGACCACTTTACATTGTAATTTTTTTGTTAAAAAATAAATTGACTAAATTAGTAATAAGTGTGTTTCTGCTTTAATATGTACCTCATTGCCACTCACCAAGTGAAATCACTCGAATCAGAGATTTTTAATTCAGCAAACATTGAGGTTTAATAGCAAGTGAGTGTTTCTTTCCTTGATGTCTACAGTTTAAAAAGTCATTATTGAAATTAAGTGGATGTGGGATACTTGGGGTGAGAAATTATGAACTAGGATGGAATGGATGTATTTAGAAAAGATGGGGCTGGGGGATTAACCAAAACTCAAGATGTATCAAAGCCATGACTCTATTAATAATTTGTACAATAACTAAAATACAACACAAACAACAATAATTTAGTTTGTATGGAAATCTCCTGCATGGCTTGACAAATCTTAGTGCTAAATATGGATTTATTCCCCATGAGTTATTGGCTAGGAAGCCTCCAGAGACCTCAAAACAACATAGGCTATTTTCACTGCTCTTGGTTGTCCATTAGAAGTTGATAATAAGACCAATTGCTGAAAGTGTCACACATTTTTCTTATAGGACACAGAATTCAAACTAGAATTGACCTGGAATCTTCCTCTCTGTTTGGCAGGTTGCAAAGCAACAGAAGACATGATGTAGACCTCTGGGGATGAACATTCATCAACAGTTTTACCAATCTGTGGATTGTGTATATTGCAAGGTCCTTCAGGCAAAATGTACCCATCCATTTAACAGAGACAGTTGTTTGGTGAGTTAATGCCCACATTCTGATTAGATCTGAGGCCTGCTACACATAACATAATACACAGCACATACTGTAAACCTCATCAAAAGCTTATTGGTTGGTGATGCAGGTCCTAGGGAGGAATTTAGTAGTGGTATTTTGCTAAATGGACTTGTTGCCTTCTAAATATGGATGGTTATACTCATAGATTGACACTGCTCCCAGTCTTGGCCAGAGAAGCTTCTTTTTTTTGCAGAGGTTAAAGGTTAAAACAGAGACCCACATTGAAATGGCTCAAGTTCTGAAAGTAAGTAACTTTTAAATTCATAGTCCTAAAGGAACATCTCTAACATCCTTAAGTCCCATATAATCGAAGTAGACAGAGAGATTGTATAATTGTGTGAACTGGAGGCTGTGTAGGAGAGCTATAAAAAGGAACCTTCTCAATATGACATGGCCATTGCAATCACGAACACATCACATCTATCATTATCTGCTCAAGACCTGTAAACACACACACACACACACACACACACACACACACACACACACGCACACACACACACACACACGTGTGTGTATAAATTAGGAGAAGGGCTAATTGGGAAGAAGATGAGGTCATCAGGAGTGTGAAGAGGATATGAGGGTAATTAGGATGAATATGACTGAAAAGAATTTATGCTATGGAATAATCCTTTTGTACACTGTAAAAAAATTGTCACTTGAATACTCAAATTGGTTTAATAAAACACTGATTGGCCAGTAGCCAGACAGGATGTATAGGCTAGGTGACTAAACTAAGGATGATGGGAAGGAAAAGGGCAAGGTCAGGAGTTGCCAGCTAGATGCAAAGGGAGCAGGAGATGAACATGCCATGCTAATAAAGGTACTGCCATGTGGCAGAGTGTAAAGAAGGAATAAGTGTAAGAGTCAGCTAGTAATAAGCCTGAGATATCAACCAACAATTTATAATTATATAAGCCTAAGTGAGTTCATTTTATAAGCGGCTGCCAGGTATTTGTGACTGGGTGGTCAGGACAGGAAATGTCTGACTACTGATTTAAACTTGCACCATTGTACTGTCTGATGCTACTTTAAAACATTTTTCTAAATATCTTAAAATAACATTATGTTAAAGAAAAAAAGCTACAACACAGAAAGAAATGTCATCACAATGTTAATGTTGTGTTTCCTTTTGTAAGATTAAACAAAGCAGACTTTGAGTGAAGGACATCTAGTAGCAACAGCTTAAAAACACAATTAATTTCCAAATTCATAATTAAAAAAGTTTTAAGATATTTCTTTCTTGTCAGAAAATTTAAAGATGATCAGCTTTCCTGTAAGCACAGTCCTTTATTTTGTCCATGAGCCCATTCCCCACTCTGAAAGCATCTTTTCCTAGAGAAAGCCACTCTCTACACATTGCAGTCTATCCTTCCTGCCCATGCTTTTTATTCTTCTGAGCTGTATTTTAATGTAAATGACAATAAGAACCATTTGAATTATTTTAAAACTTGAAATTGTTGTCATGTTATGTCATTCTTCAACTTGATGTTTTTTGTTCGTTTTATTTGAATGCATTCACGGGAACACATTCAACCTCCAATGACTGTACAGTGCATTGCAGTTCATTATGTAAATCAACTGCATTTTTTTGTATAAACATAGTCACTGCTCCCATCCATTTGTCACCTATTTTTCCTCTTGCACTTGGTGCTGATTATCTTTATGAATAATTATTGTTTTCAACAAATTATGAAGCACTGCCGAATATACTTCTCTAGCTCTTCTAGGTCTTGCCAAATTACTCTGCAAAATAGCTATACTAATGAACACACTTCCCATATTTCTGATTTTCTACAACCTAACAGATGTTTAACATTAAATTGTGCCATTAAATATCAATAAACATCCAAAAGTACATTGTTTGTAATTTGCATTTACCTAATTAGTAGGAAGCTTGAACTTCATTTTTAAATATTTCATAAGCTCCCTTAAATAATTCTTATGATAAAATATCACTAACAGTTTTACTTAAGTTAGCAATTTAACAAATAAGGTAGACTACTTAAACATCAAATTGTAGAAAGGGTCTTGACTATTATGCTAGAAAATATTTAACATAGTTTAGAAATAGATAAAACTTGTACTATAGTGTTTTGTACATGTAGATATAAATGATGTAGATTGTAGGTGTGGGTGACTGCTGTATTTTGTATGCAGAGTACATTCTAAAGCTCCATGTAATTCAGTCCTCAGTCCACAGCAAAGTGGAAGGACTCTTAAAAAAGAGTCTAGTGGGAGATCTTCAGGTTCTTAGGGATGCATTTTCAAGGGAATAGTATTACCCCAAATCTTACTCCTTCATCTTCTCCTTTCTAGTAAGGAAGTGAATGCCTTGTTCTCTCTGCTGTGTGCCTGATGTTTTGTCTCACTACAGTCCTGAAATCATGGGGTCCAAATGATGATGGATGAAAATCCCAAAAACTATAAGGTAAAATGAAAATTGGCTTTAAAAGTTTGTTGTTGCATGTGTTTATTAGTGACAGAAATCTGAGTAATATGTGGCCTAGTATTACTCAATTCATTTTCAGTAAAAACTTGTTCAAATTGACATTGGCCTACACTCAAAGCAGAGTTTGAAATGTGTTGTGAATTTGGCATTTCAAGTCATAGAAATACAGGTCACTATTTTCAAACCTATATTGAACATATTTACCATATGAAAAAGCAAAGGTTACAATTCTTTTTATTGCAAAAAATCTCAATACATTAAATTCCTAGTATGATATTATACACACAGAACCAAGAAACTACCTTTAAAGCAAATATAATTATGATTTATATTGTTTTTCCATAAAATAAAAATTAAATGTTTTTGAAATTTTGAATATTTTCATATACACACACCCAATGTGAAGTGAAAAATTGGGAAAAACAAAAATATTTGACTCAGGTTAGGGAAGCAGGCAGCTAACTGTTTTCACCTCTCCTTTCTTTCCTCAAAATACGTTTCCCGCCCTCACACTCACTTCTGAGGCTGATCACCTGCTGAAACCTCCTGAACTCCTCTACCCATCTCCAGTGGATCACCAGATCTCCCCTGCATGTCTCCTTTCTCCACTCATTGCTCTATGCTAGCCCCCAACTTCAGCAGGCATTCTGTGGGAGTACACCACCCAGCACGGTCCTCTCTTCCAAATCCATGAGCCACACTCACTCATAGCTCTGTCGCTGACTGCTTGTTGCAGCCTCGCTGTCCTCTCTGTCCTTATCTCCAGAGGTTCCTGCAGATCTTCTCTTCTGGTATTTCTCCCCATTCATTCTGTTACCCTAGTCCCCAACTTCAGCAGGCATTCCCTGAGAACCTGCCAGCCAAGTCTGCTAGAGAAGCAAGTAGGCCAGCCAAGCAGGTCAGTGAGCTTCAGATCTCCACTTCTCCATCTCCTTCAAATCCAGTGCCCCTATTTCATCCTCAGCTCTGTATTAGACTTCCTGTTTTGGCCTTTCTTCACTCCCTGTGCCCAGAACTAGAAGATTAAGCAGATCCTGATGGGACATCCTTCGTTCCTCCATCCTATAAATAACCTCAAGCCTCCCTCCTAACCCATTCCCATTCTCAAGCATCAGCCCCCAATACCTAGAAGCACATTTTACAAAGAACCCTCAGAGGCTAACCCAAAGAGGACCTCAGAAGAATTCCCTACCAAACAGCATACATCCATCAGCTACCACACCCACTGAAGAACCAGAGAAGGCAACAGAAACAGGGATCAAAATACTCAATAAAACAAGACCAAATATTAGCACTTGGAATTACAGTGGCCAGTATGAAAATCAATGTATTTAATCATGAAATTTGTAAATAAATGGATGAAGCCAAACAAAAATTATTCCAGACTCAGAATGATAAATATGGTATGTATGCATTTATATGTCAACATTGTATTTGTCACTTATATGTCACACACACATACATATATTATACACACACACACACACACACACACACACACACACACACACACACATATATATATATATATATATATATATATATATATATATATATATAATAGGTATAAAAGTGGTCTAAATGAAATCACCAAATAGTGGGAGAGACAGATACCCAGCTGTATATCTCTTGTCACCAATGAAACTTCAAGTACCAGGAATAGGTTATGTCCAATGTCATTTTTGGCCAAATGAGTCCCAAAGGAAATTCTACATAACCCAGGCTGCTGCCAACACTACACGTTGTTCTCCACAAACTGACAGTAAGACCCTATTGCTACAGACAACATATACACAACTCACTTGTTGAACTTGAGCAAATAGAGCTGGTGCCTACTTAGAGCCTTCATGTCTATGTTCTAGCATCCTTGATATAGTGTGGTGCTTTGAAAGAAAGGGAGTGGCACTATTAGAAGGAGTGGCTTTGTTGGAGTAGGTGTGGCCTTATAGGCAGAAGTGTGGCACAGTGGGGATTAGCTTTGTGGTTTCCTTTGCTCAAGATAGAGTCAGTAAGGTAGATAGCTCATTTCCTGTTGCCCACAGATCAAGATGTAGAACTCTCAGCCCCTTCTCCAGCACCATACCTGCCTGCATGCTACCATGTTTCCCACCATGATGATAATGGATGAAACCTCTGAAATTGTAAGCCATTCCAATTAAATGGTTTTCTTTATAAAAGCTTCTATGCTCATGGTTTTTCTTCACAATTAAAACTCTAAGACAGGTGCCTTGCATGCTACCAAAGGAGAAATGTAACACCAACCCAGCCACAAAACCTTTGATCTCCTATGGTGTACTACCTACAAGATATGCTAGTGCATGATGGCATAAATGTGGAAGTAATCAAACAATATCTTGTTTTACTTAAGTCCCACTCATGAGATGGAACCCATACCTGACACTGCTTAGGTTGCCAAACACCTGAGTCTAGACATCCCAGGGACCAAGGATCAAACCAAATACAACTGTTCTACTAAAAGAAAGTAGCAATAAAGTGACTTCTAAATGACACTTTGTTATACTGATCAGTAGGTTGCTTAGCCATCACCAGATTTCTGTAGTTTGTGCATGTGAGCAGCCCATCAGCAAGGACAGGAATTCAGTGCATAGATGTGAAATTGTGAAGTTTGAGACGAAAGGATAAACAGCAGCAAACTGATGGAGAATTCCCAGAGAATGTGAAGGGACAATGCAGATGTGTGGTCTCTGGGTAGACGAGATCTGTGATCTCAAGCAGGTAGGCAGATACATGTTGGGAGTCTGAAAATATTTTGTGTTGAAGTATTTTCTCATCTCATCTGAAAGGAAAATAAATACTGGCTTCAATGACTGTAGACCCAAAAGAAGAAATCAGCAAATCAAAAGTTTATCTTTTCATGAAACTTTGTGTTTTGGAGCTGAGGATCAAACCCAGGGCCTTGCGCTTGCTAGGCAAGCACTCTACCACTGAGCTAAATCCCCAACCCCATGAAACTTTTTAAACCTCGTTTAAAAAGTTAAAATAAGCTAGTTGGATTTTGATAGTTAGTTTTTTCCACAAAGCCTCAGTGAATGTAAGTTCATTTCCTTTGTATTCTAACCAACTGTCTTCTTCAGATATTAATGTTTGAATAACACTTGAAGTTTCACATTGTATGTCAAACATTCCACATTTTCACACTGCCCCACTGTATATTACACTTTTATTTGTTGTATTTGTCACACATTCTTAGAATAAACATATGTGAAGAGAATTCTCAAATAGAAAGTTTCAAGATGAAGATAGACTAAACACCATCAAACAACTTTACGAGGAATTACACAGAGAAAGAGTACCCCATAGGACATTGCACTGGCTAAAATGCTCATGGCTTTGACATTTTTGTTTCATTTGATCACTCTAGGATATCTTGAAAAGTACATGACTTTTTCTGAGGTTAAAGCTAAGGCAAAACCCAGTGGAACTAAGTAAAAACCCTTGCCCTTTAACACAGAATGTATCTGTGGATCATAAACTGTTGCCCTATAAAGTTTTCTATATATTAAATATACCCAGTGTGACTTTTTCAACTCCACTTTCTTGCTCAACTTGTATTAGTTTGCTTTCTATTGCTAAAGACCATGACCAAGAACAACTTTGGGAGGAAAGGGTTTATTTGGCTTACATATCACAGGCCATTATTGAGGGAAGCCAGGCAGGAACTCAAGCAGATCAGTAACTTGGAGGTAGGAGCTGATCCAAAGTCAATAAGGGAAACTGTTTACTGTCTTGCTGTCTATGGTTTACTCATCCTGTTTTCGTATACAATCCAGGACCACCAACCCAGCCAGATGCAGTGAGCTGGGCTCTCCAACATGAATTACTAATCAAGAGAATAATCTTCACAGGCCTGCCTACATATCAGTTTGATAGAAACATTTTCTCAATTGAGGTTCTTTATTTCCAAGTTACTCTAGCTTCAGTCAAGTTAAGAGAAACAATAGAAAAACTAACCACCACTGTTTCTTAACTTCATTGGATTGTGAAACACCTAATAGAATACTAAACAACCCCACACCCTCACATGCTCAAAAGTGTATGGAACAGTGTTCTCAGTTTATATAACTACAAAGTGATATCAAACTTCAATGCGAGTAGCACTTTGGGAACCAAGTGGAAAAAAATGAAGGAAAAGGAAATAGCAAGGCAGTGCAACCATCACTGGCTGTGTTCTCTCTGCCTCATACTTGTACCATAGCCCCCCTCCCCCATTGCCATGGTGTGATTCATGAAACCCCCAAATCAGTGAAGCCAAAGAATATGGAGTGCAGCTTATGAACTAACAGTGTGTCAGATGTCTTACCATGGCAATGAAAATTCTAACACAATCACTTTATCCCTTCTCCTGTCTTCCAAACACAAAATATAACACGTAAAATTAATACTGAGATCACATCAGGAAGTTTGATTTTCATAATTGAGAAAATCCAATGTTGTTTCAACTTACGGACTGTGGTATTTGGTTATTACAGGTAGCACTATTATGAGTTGACTTGAACAAAGATCGTTAAGCCCAAGAGTCTACCTGGACAAACAGATCAGAATTCAGAACATGCATAAGTAGAAACGTGGCTTAATTTTTTAAAAAAATCTATTATTCTGACACAGGAGAAGTAAGTTTAGAACGCATGATAAGACACAGGAAAGGCCTGGTTGGGAAAGTGGAACAAACTCATGCAGCATGCTGAAGGAACTACATGAAAAAACGAAAGAACTGTTTATAAAGTGGCATGCTCCCTGCCAGAAAAGAAACGTCTTGCCTGGCGGTGGTGATACACGCCTTTAATCCCAGCACTCAGGAGGCAGAGACAGGTGGATCTCTGTGAGTTCAAGGCCAGCCTGGTCTACAGAGTGAGATCCAGGAAAGGCGCAAAGCTACACAGAGAAACCCTGTCTAAAAAAAAAAAAAAAAGAAACATCTTAGTCAGAAATAAGAACTGGATGTAAATGCGAGCCAATCTTTTACAGGACTTTTTTGTGACTATGGATAAGGGTTTGTTGCTTTGCAAGTGGAACA
This sequence comes from Onychomys torridus, assembly GCF_903995425.1. Classification (NCBI taxonomy): domain Eukaryota; kingdom Metazoa; phylum Chordata; class Mammalia; order Rodentia; family Cricetidae; genus Onychomys; species Onychomys torridus. The sequence goes on along the minus strand of NC_050445.1, from coordinate 50,340,584 downwards.
GGTAACTAAATTCATGCCGAAGTGGAGAAACCTGTGCTCGCGCTTGCTGGTGACTGTTCCAGGAACAGGGCAGAGCCCATCTGCTGCGCCATATGCCCAGTTGTTGATTGGACAACAAAAGTGTGGGTGGCAAAAAGCAACTCCTTCCAAAAAGGCCACCAGGAAAGAGGCCAAAGCAAGGGTGTCAGGACAATTGTGAACATAGCTTCATGTTCACTTTGAGTTTCCTAAGTTAATAAGAAAGCTTCCCAAATGTGCTGCTGGGGAGATAACTGAATGCATTTTTGTGGTTTAAACAACCCACTAGCATTTCTGATGGAAGTTAATACCAAGTTTTGTGTTCAGCAGACTTCTCTGTTTGCTGTGCCTTTCTTTAAACATTGCGGAGTAGTGATAACTTATGTAAACACTGTTATATTCTGAATTGACTAGATTTTCAATGAATGTGAATAATTAATGCATGTCTAAGAGGAAAATGTCTTTGTTTTGATTGTAGAGTTAGGAGGAAATTCAAAATGACTGTTTAATGAATTAACTGTATTTTAGATTTCCACTTCTTGTATACCCCTTGCAAGGTTTTGGAATCCAGTCCTGCAGCCATCACCTTGAATTATGCTTCATTTTCCCTGTCATCACAGAAATGATGTCACTGGAACATTCTATAATCCATGTTTAATAGTGTGCTTTTATTGACAAGTCGTTTAACTAATAATCATAAAACACCATTTTGGTGTTTGCCAACTTTCTTCCTTTTGCTATCTTTTCTTTTGTTAGATTCTCTCTCTCTCTCTCTCTCTCTCTCTCTCTCTCTCTCTCACTCTCTCTCCATCTCTCTGTCTCTCTCTCTCTCTTTGCCTTTCTCTCATGCACAAGCCCATGTACACATATAGCTCATAGATGGATGCAATTCTAGTTTTGTTTTTTTTTTCCATTACAGGATACAGCTAATGAGTAATGCTAGGTTCATAAATCTCCTAGTACTTTGCTACTTAGAGACTGAGTCTCATCAAGTCCTCATGGTAACACCAGAGGGAAACACTGCTCTTCTTTTTTTCACAGATAAGGAGCATGAAAGCCAAAGTGGTTCAATGATGGACCCCAATTCACACAGCAGCAAATCTGCTAGACTCCAAAGAATGTGTTCAGTCAAGTCCTCTGAGCTTTCTTGTCTGTGAAATACTGAGTACTTTTGGCAAAAGGAAAGAAAGGTGATTTTTTTTGCCTTGGAAGCTGGAGAAAGATACAAGTGACTACTGTGAAGTTAGCCTGATCCCACTTGGTACCCAATGGCACATTAGAAATGGCCAAGGATGGGAGTGGAAAGAAGACCCAGTCAGTACAGCATGGGCTTTGGGACAGGATGTGAAGCTTGGGGATATGGAGCAGTGCAAAGACATTGCATATGGATGTAAAATAGAAAAGATAGAGGGAATATTGAAAAGAAAACAAAATACTGGGACATACTATTTATTTTTATCATTTTATTTTTTATCCTTGTAAAATAATCTAAAAACTGTACATCTTGAACATAGGAGGAAGGGACTGTGGTCTCAGGGAAAGATATTAGCTCACCTTGAGTTCTCATGGACAAAAATAAAGCAACTCCTTAAACCAAATGGAAAATAAATATACTTTAAAAATATAAATATGATCTCACAAAATATTTTTTTGCATTGTACATTTTACAAAATTCTTAGTTTATCTAGCTAAACTTCTTTTGTGATTTCTTACAGCAAGGATGTTTTGATAAAAGAACTACTTCTTAATCCTAAAGCTTTATTTCAGAACATGGTTGAAAGATAAAGGGAAACGTGAGATTGATGTAGGTTGGAACATAAGCTACAGTACCTAAAGATCACTAAATGAAAAAATGAGCTTATGTGAACCATTTTTTTATTCATAAAATGTTGACAATAGTTAATAATCTCATTGAAGATTGATGTTGAATAGATGGGGTATAATAATATGCGAAAATGTTTGTCTCTGAAACTGTTTACTGTCATATGACATGATTTTGACTCACTGTAACAAATAAATGAGCATTACAGAAGTTTCTGTAAAGTATAGAATTGAGATTTGGCTTTGGATGTTTCACTTAAATGTAGACTAAATTCTAAACCCCATCTTTGGATTGGATACTGTCAACAGAAATACACTCAAGTCTTAAAATTGTTCAGATGTGTAAGCACTCCCTCATACATATTTTATATCACCATTCCTGCTACATGGTGTGCTGTGATGTAGTTAGAGATATAAGAGTAGCTGAAGGCAAGGTCTATCTGCAAGCTAAGATTACAGCAGGGTGCTCACACCATGGAATCTGGTCTCCTTAGAGACAAGACCAGTTTACTGCTAGTAAGTTAAGAACAGGGTAGGTGATTTTCTCTGATGTATCAGACCCACTGAACACTTTTATTATGAAGCTCCTGGTCTCTTCTCAGCACTGTCCTAAACTTTAAATGACAGAATTGATGAAGCTGCAAATTTGACTTCAGTTATAATTTTGGAGCCCACTCAATTAAAATTTGTGATTGATTTTAATTAACACCAGGCCTGTCTATGAGGAGTCAGGATTTGTCTTAGAGTTTTGTAGAATTTCTGCAGCTACCTCACTCAAATTTGAGCTGAGCGTTTAAAGGACTGAACTTGATTCTTTCTCCTTATAAGTGATCCAGTGTAATCCTTGTGGCCACCCTGGCTGCTATCAACAGTTAAATGAAGCAGTCCTTGGCCCCTAATAAACTGCTTTCACCACCATGAAACATAGGTGATAATGTAATTAATACGGCACTACAATATGGCCAAGAGTCCTAGAAACTCATTTACCATTTGTGTGTATCTCAGAGCTGTTTCTGACTAAAGATATAGCCAGACTAATTACAAAGTCTCAGTCTCTTTCTCTTTTTCTTTAGCTCACATTTGTTTGAGAAAACTCTCATTTCTTTTGTTAATGGAATAATTTAAACTTATGCTTTGACAATTTTATGCATGCACACACTATATTTTGAGCATATTCATTCTCCATCTTTATCACAAAACTCATTCAACTCCCCCATGTTCTCCTCCTAACTCCATGTCCTCTTTACACAATAAATTTATAATCCTCCGAGTCTCATTAGTGCTGCCTATAAATACCTGGAAGTATAGTCTGTCATTGGAGTATAATCAACATACCCGGTACCATACACCTTAATTAAATTGACCCTTTCTCCTTTATGAGTCACCAACTCTTAATAATCATTCGTAATATGTGCTTATCATACTCACACATAGACAACACAGCTGCTGTTAGTTCATGAGTTCAAGGGCCTGTCATGTCCAGAACTCATGGTTTTCACCCCAATTCTTCCTGACTTCTGGCATTTAAGTCTTTCTGAGTCCCTTGTTTGCTATTGTTGTTTTGTTTTTATCAATTTTATTTTATTTATTTATTTTTTTACATCCCTACCCTAGTTTCTCTCTCCCTTTTCTCCTCCCAGTCCCTCCCTTCCCTCTTCCCTCCTCATCTACTCCTCCTCTGTTTCTATTCAGAAAAGGGCAGGACTCCCATGGATATTAATCAAACATGGCATATCACATTTCAGTGAGACTAGGCACCTCCCCTCATATTAAGTCTGGAAGAGGTAACCCATATGAGGAAAGGGGTCTCAAAAGCTAGCTCCTGTTCCCACTGTCAGGAGCCCCACAAGAAGACCAAGCTACACAACTGCAACACATATGTAGAGGGCCTAGGTCAGACACATGCGGGATCTTTGTAGGTTCAGTCTCTGTGAGCAATATGAGCCCAGGTTAGTTGATTCTGTGGGTTTTCTTGTGGTGTTCTTGGTTCCTCTGGCTCCTACAACAGCCCCCTCTCTGCTTCAGTGAGATTCCCTAGCCCTTCCTAATCTTTGACTGTAGGTCTCTGCATCTGTTTCCATGAGTTGCTGGATGAAGCCTTTATGGTGACAATTGTATAAGGCAACAATCTATGAGTATAACTATTGGTGAAATTATTAAGGCCACTCCACATAGTTAAAAGGGAGGTTTATTTTGTGGGCTAACTTACAAATGAAGGGGTAGGTTGCAGGGTCTGGCAAAGGTATAGCACAGTCCGGCGGTGTTCTCTGGAGAACTCTGCTCGGTCTACCACCAGCGTCCAGCGTCCCGGAACCAAGAGAGCGACCTCCTCTTGATCCTCGGTCTTCCGCTCCCTCCTCTGCCCCGCCTTGTGGGCGTGATCATTACCGAAGCCTCAATGGGGGTTGGAACTTCCAGGCCAATGCTGGGATGGCTATCCACTACATATAACAGAATATTATTAGGGATCATTTCATTGACTTTTTTTTTTTTTTAAAGTTAGAACCTTGAAGGGAGGAGTCTGGGACAGCTTTCTCTCAGTCTTTCCTCAAGTCCCAACTCCCGAAACAAATGCCTTAACCAGCTAGTGAAGTTCAGTTGGGAAGTACTTATCATATCAATTATTTCCACAAGAATGATTTAACACAAAAAGGTTAACTAGATTTTGAAAGCATAGAGAACATTAAAATATCATGAGGCATTGAGTGTGATAAGCATTCAGGAAAATTTCATTTAATAGCAAAGGAAGACTTTAAAGCCATTCAAAGTCAGAGGCAAAAAATGAAGGACTTTTCAGAGATAATGTTTATACATGGGAGAAAGTGATGCTGGCTAGTTGGTACTGAGGCCCCTGAGAGTTTCATAATCCCAACCATGAAGCTTGCAAACATAGAGATAGAGCTGGACCTATCTGACCCTCCCAGAGTGAAGAACCTCTGTAAAGGAAGAGAAATGAGGGATGGGAGTATGGAGAACATTAAAAATATTAGAAAATGCATTGAATGATCTGTCTACTTCAGGAATCACTGCTTTCTAAACAGCACTTATGGTCAGAGTCAAGTAAGAAAGCATGTCACGAAATGAAATGAAATGATGTGCCAAGTTCCAGCCATATGGTGACAGAACAGCTGATGGTTTGGATTTAGACAAAATAATGCAACTGATGCAGGGGCTTTGATTTACTGTAAGAAGTGATAAACAGATACCTTGTGTTTTGCACAAGGAGAAATGTGTATGTCATCTACTTACTTTAAGGCATGCTAAAGTGGTTGTATAGTTCGCAAAGTTTGCGGGATTGTTCTTTTGGATTAGAAAATATAAATTATTATTGTAAACTAGGTAATCTACTCAATAAAGGAGGCAAATATGCATAGAAAGCTTCTGTATAAATGACAGTAGCAGTGGCATTCAATTTTATCTTTCTTCATAAGGCAGTGCAAACTTACACAAGTGAAGAACAATGTCTCATACAGACTAAAGTAAAGTGTGTGGAAGGATAACAAAGAAAACTTTATATTATTAGAAGCCCAAATAATGTTTTATTTTGGTTTTACAAACATCAAGTAAAATACCCCTTACTTACTTACCTAAGAAAAAGGGTGACTCAAAGCCTCAATACCTGCCTCCAATCACTCTGCACTGCTTCCTCTACAACTGAATTAAAACTACAATGTTGTTATTCTGATTCGCCTTGCTTTTGTTTTATTTACTCCTGTTATTCTTTGACCAGGATACATGTGATAATTTTGGCCTTATTCCCTTATGTTTTACTTCTCAATTCCTGTATACATTTATTATCTGTTTCCATAGCAAGTATTTGATATGCATGACAGAATATCAAATTGTGGATAATAGGTTTTCAACCATAACCGTTGCCCTAATTCCAGCCTTTCCTACAATTGTATTGTTTGCTAACTCTGGGCTCTGCCTCTCTTGGTTTTCTCTACAATGTAAACTTCTGTGAGTGATATCTGTGTGAGCAAATGGATTGGACAAAGAAGAGCTAGGAAGAGCTAGGCTCCTAGGAGAGTATGTACAGAAGCTGAATTGTTTAGTGGCCTGTGTTCATGGGGAGCTTCTGAAACATAAAAGCCCTCCACTGAGAGATTATGCTAAGTTTCCCAAGCTTGAGAAATAGAGCATCTGAGCCGAAGCCAAGCTTTGATAGGTAATAAAAGCTAGAGAGAAAAGAACAAGGTTCAGCACATAGCCCACTTACAATGAGTTCTTCCCATTATGGTTTGGAACTAGATTGAATTGGATAATTGCTAATCTAGAGATGCTGGCATTTCTTGTTTAGTAATACTGAAATGTTCCTATTTTATTCAATATATTTGCTTCTGTTAAAATACTTTCAATTCTTAGGTAGTCATGCACTAAATAGGAATGTTTATATTTCATGTTTTTATTATATGTTTAGATATGTAGTGATATCTTTGGGGCTTCACTTAGGGTGTTCCTCCCTGTTTTGTTTCAGCATTTGGGTGGATAAGGAACTCATTGTGTATTTAATGTACATCTACATCCTAATTATCATGATTGGAGAAATCCTAATTATCATGATTGGAGAAATTTTTACTTTATTGCTCTAATCATTGCCTCAATTTTGGAAATTTCCATTTCCCTTTTTTATTTAGCCAATAAAATATTCTTTGAATTCTAAATGTGGTACATATAGAAGCTTATCAAAGGCCCATTTCTCTGTATCTTATGCCAAATCCAAATACCTGAAAGCCACTCACAGAGTCTTCCTTAAGAATAGAAATCAACTGAGAGACATTTAGTCCCACAATGTGAGTGTTCTTTTCTTGGCTGAATTTCAGATAATGTCATGGCTTGGAGATGGTTGACAGAGATTTTCACACACCTGTTACAGGACTTTATGCTTGTGCATGACAATAAACAAATCTTTAGCTTCAGTACCTGTACTTCAATTTAAATATTTTACCTTGTTCTTCATTTAGCCACTATCTTAAATGAAGCTTTTTTAAAAAAAAGGTAAAGCCATAACATGTTAATTCTCTGGGATTTCCTCCTAATGTGGTCATTTTAAATTACTCCTGTCAATCTTCAGACAGAAATATTTAATTATTTAGTTTCACTTCTATGAATTTGATATGACCATGTCTTCCTACTCTAATTAAGATAATAATGGCATTTTCTTAAAAGCAAAACAAAATAAAATATTGTTATAAGGCAAGTATGGTATAAACTGGAAGTGTCAGGCTGCAAAAGATAACACTTTATATAAATAAATATAGTAAAACACTAGACCGTGCTCATGGAACCAAATAAACCTTTAGAAAGAGTTCATTATTTATATTTCTCTTTTATCACTTCCAGAGTTCACAATCTCTTTGTGTAGATTCAAGTTTCCATTTGGATTCATATTCCTTCTGCCTCAGGGGCTCCCTTTAATATTTCTTATATTGTATCTACTGGCAATGAGTTTTCTTAGCTTTTGTCGGAAAGCCTTTATGTCACTTTCATTTTGTTAAGATATTTTCAATGGTTAGAGAAGTCTGGGCTGATGGCTTTTCTCTCTCTTTCTTCCCATTCAGTACTTTCAATAAGTCATTCTGTTGAAGTCTGACTTGCTTAGCTCCTGAGAAGTCTACTATAATGCTTGTCTTTATTGTTCTGTTTGTAGTGCTTCTTTGTCTGCCTGGTCCAGCAATATCTGAGTACTCCAGATCTAGGGACCCTATAAAGAATGGAAAGTCATTTACTCCTAATTGAAGAGGCCAGGAATCTTGTGATGAAGGCATCTGATATCTGGCCTTCTTGCTGGGTCCAGGAAAGACAGAAATCATCAGGACAAAAGTGATGAACCCTGTGTCCTAATATGGGAGTAGAGCACAGGCAAGGACATGTTTTGGGGCAGCTCTTATTTTAACTGTTAATTCATCTGCCTCAAAGTACCCCAGGACCCATAACCTTCTATCAGGCTCTACCTTTCCGCATTTGCATTGAGAATTAAGTTTCTAATAACTGGGCATTAGGGGAAATAAAAAAAAATTAAAGCATAATGATAAATATTTTTCTTTATTTCTTCTGGTTGGATTTTAAAACCTCCATCTTTCTTCTAGATTCAAATAGTACCTCTCTCTCCCCTTTCTCACTCTCTCTTTCTCTCTCTCTCTCTTAGTTTATCATTCCTATTCTCCTTTCCTTCTCCCTTTGTGTATACTTCAGCAATTATAAGTTATTTGCTGATCTCTTTAATTTTGAGCTTTTTGAATATTTGTTTTGAACATTTCAGCATTTTTGAAATTGAATTGTAATATTTTTCCATATATATTTTTCCTGTTATTAGTATGTATTTTCTAAGACTCCATTTCAATGTATGTTAGACAGTTTTCACCCAGCTTTTTAGTGCTCATGTATGTGTGTGTGTGTGTGTGTGTGTGTGTGTGTGTGTGTGTGTGTGTGTATGGTTTATATGTGTGATATGAGTCATGTATGTCTGTGTAGTCTGCATGCACATGCATTTGCTCTTATGTGCTCACATGAAAGCCACTGTAGGATGTGAGATGTATTACTTTCCATTTTATTCCATTGAGACAAGGTCTCCCACTGGAACCCAGAGTTCATTCTTTCTAGCTAGTCCAACTGGACATCAAGCCCCATCATCCTCTTGCTTCTGCCTCCTATGGTACTGAGGTCACAGGCAACCATGCTCATGAATAGTTCTTTGGAGATCTGAATATAAGCCCTCACACTTGTACAACAAGAGCTCTCATTCACTGGGACACTACATTTTGATTTTTTTATGCTTTAAGCATTTTATTTTAACTGGCTTTCTTAACATATTTTTTCCTTGGCTGTGTCCAATGCATAACTCTGTGGTATGGATTTTCATCTCTTTGTTGAAATGGCGTGTTACTTATGCATCTCTCCATCATTTCTTTAACTCATTTAACTCAGAGGTCACAATTTGTTTAAAAACACTGACTAGTAGTTCAAACATCCATATTTTCTACTTTTGTTGTTGTTGTTCTTTGGCATAGATTTCTTTAACATTCTTTATCTGTCTCATAACTTTTATTTATTCCTGTTCACTGGAAGTATGATATTAGTTTTTGAAGATTAGCATGACTTTTCCTTTTGCTGGTTATTAATTGGTAAGCTTTAGATTTGTTGTTTGTTTTATTATTTTATTATTTTTTGTGACACTAATACTGGTTTATTATATTTGGGGCATATATTTTAATTTAATTTATTTATTTATTAAGAAAAATTATTTTTATTCATTTTACATACCAAAGATCCCCTCTTCCCTCCTCCTGCCCTCCCTGCCTCTTCTTCTCAACCCACCCCCCCATTCCTTCCTCCAAGAAGTTAAGGTCTCCCATGGGGAGGTACATTTAATAGAGGCAGGTCCAACCCCCTGACTCAAAGCTGTGTGAGGTGTCCAGTCATAGAACTGGGCTCTAAAAGACCTGTTCATGCACCAGGAATAGACTCTGATCCTACTGCCAGGGGTCCCCCAAGCAGATCAAGCTATACAGCTCTCTTGCTATGCATCAGGCCTAGTCCAGTGCTTACTAAAATAGGTGCCAAGGATCAAGGCAGTTCATGTGTTAATACTCCATTCCAGGTCATCTGCCCTTCTTACATATTTACCAAAGATAATGAGTAGTCTTACACTCCTTTGCTTTTCCAAAAGTATTAAAACAATATTGTTATATGAAGTTCAATGATTGCTGGGCTGCAATTATGAATTGTGGCTGGTGTTCTGTTCCCTTTGGTTATACACACTATTGGACAGACATTGTGATTGGCGTGCAGAGAGGTTTCCAGCCATTCCTTCCTAGTGCAGCATCTTTCTTCCTTATAACTATGACACGCCTATGTTAGGTAGAACATTCTGTTCTTTTTATCTATTTCATTTACAGGGGATCTATGATGATACTGATGTGGCTTTTTTTCAAAGTTTTCTTTATTAATCTTATTCTGAAGAATATTTTCTTATATGCTGAAGGTTCTTGGTTTCCCCCCAAATTTGTGTATTGAAATCCTAGCCACAAAATAATAGTACTTGGGGTGGGATCTTTTGGTTCTACCTCATGAAGGTGAATACTAAACTGGGCCCCAGGGACATTTTGCTCTTTGCCTATCAGAGAACACATGACAAAATCCTCTATCAACCAGAAATATAGCTCCCACCAGACACCAAATCTAATGGCACTTTGCTATTAAGCCTTCCAGCCTCCAGGACTGTAAGAAATAACTTCCTGTAGATTATAAGCAACATTCCACATGGTGTGTTGCTATAGCAACAACAATGAACTAAGACATAAGCAAAGGACTACCATACTCATGCCTGTCACTTCAAAGCCTCAATGTTGTCTTTGTAGATGTGAAAGATCCATACAGCAAAGTGAAGTTTTTATCTTTCCCACAGCAGCAGAGCATTCTCTCTCACATATCTGCAATCACAGAGACTTTGCTCTGGTCACCCATTTTACATGTAACCTTTCTTGGGGGGTAGTTAACAGAGAACAATAGAAAATAAATGTGAAGTTTTATTTGGTCTGGGTCTCAAGTAATGCATAATTTGCACTGATTATTTTTAATTATTAATTCATTAAAATTTCACCTTGAATTTGTTCTCACTCGTATGGAATCTAATGCCTCTTTAAGAATGCTCTACCTTAGTTATCTCTTGGAAAAGCTTGTTTCTCCTTGAATTTCAAACTAATTCATTGCATAGTGACCACATCTCTATGATAGGATCACAAAAAAACATGACTTTTGTGCTTTACTCAGATTTATCTCATTAAAGTTCATCCAACATTTGTTCCCTGCAGACTTCTATAACCCAGGCAGAGTCTGAACTTTCTACAGATTAATCTTTAACAGTATTGACCTTGCCACTGATTAAGATCACTCAAGATAGCTATAATCAAGTTACACAGTGGTGTCAAGGGGTATGCTAAGCTCTATGATGTAACTGAAGCAGAGTTGATATAATTAACCTTTCCTTTCATGATTTGCACGGAGTTAAATATCTACATCTTAAATCAAAATGTTATAATAAAATCATATTGGACATTAAAGAGTCCCTATTTCCTGCAAGCTTATTAAATTTGAGGTTGAAGTTAGATAATATGTCTTTGACAATAGATACTAACCAATATATTTCATGGTAGTGAAAAGTTTACAAATGCTTTTGAGAGAACAGACTTTCTCATTTTCTTTTCTCCTTTGATACACTTCCATGTTAGTCTTTTGTTGTTGTTGTTACTCTGTGTGTGTGTGTGTGTGTGTGTGTGTATGTGTGTGTGTAAGCTAGGTTCTAATCATTTGACTGTAAGACACTGTGGACATGAGTTAAGCTCCTCATAGGTCCCAATCATCCTGGATAAATTTGTTCTACAACTGAGCAAATTTTTCAAAGCTCTACCAATAAAATGGAAACATGTGAAAAAATCATTAGGATAATAACAAAAATCATGGATAAGAAATATTGGCATGTATCACTTCATGCCATGAAATACACACACACACACACACACACACACACACACACACACACATGCACGCGTGCACACACACACACACACGCACGCACACACACACACACACACACACACATATTATAATATAATTTTTAAGCATTGTAAAAACCTATTAGGAGGTGCTACTAATAGAGGAGGTAGTACTAACTGACCAAATAAATATATCTATTAGTGTTTTCATTTTCTCCATGATAGACTAACAGGATTTTCTTCCAGTTGTTGATAACAATATCCCCTTCAACTGAAGAATGGATAAAGAAAATATGGTACATATACACAATGGAGTACTACTCAACAGAGAAAAACAATGACATCATGAGGTTTGCAGGCAAATGGATGGATCTAGAAAAAAATCATCCTGAGTGAGGTAACCCAGACTCAGAAGGATGAACATGGTGTGTACTCACTCATAGGAGGATACTAGATAAAAAACAAAGATGACTAGACTGCTACACAACTCCAGGGAGGCTACCTAGAAAACGGCACCCTACAAAAGACCCAGGGATCACCCAATGGCAGAGAAATGGGTGAGATCTACATGAACAACCTGGACGACAGTGGGAGTAATGAAGGGCAAGGTTTGAGGGAAAGAAAGCTTAGGGGAGCCAGAGATCCCAGCTGGATCAAGAACAGAAAGGGAGAATGAGGAATAACAGACCATGATAAATGATGACCACATGAGAACAGGAATAGGCAGAGTGATGGAGAGGTCCCCAGAAATCCACAATGATACATCCTCTGTAGACTGCTGGCAATGGTCGAGAGAAAGCCTGATCTGACCTAGTCTGGTGATCAGATGGCCAAACACCCTAACGGTCATGCTGGAACTCTCATCCACTAACTGATGGAAGTGGATGCAGAGATCCTCAGCCAGGTCCCAGGTGGAGGTCCAGGAGTCCAATTGTGGAGAAAGAGGAGGGATTGTAACAGTCCAATTGTTGAGAAAGAGCATGAATTGTTGAGACCAAGATTGGAGAAGCATAGGGACAAATAGCCAAATGAATGGAAGCACATGAATTAAGAACCAAAGGCTGTGGAGCCCCCAGCTGGATCAGGCCCTCTGGATAAGTGAGACAACTGAATATCTTGAACTGTTTGGGAGACACCCAGGCTGTGGGACCGAGACCTGTCCTTAGTGCATGAGCTGGCTGTTTGGAACCTTGGGCTTACACAGAGACACTTTGCTCAGCCTGGAAGGAGAGTACTGGACCTGCCTGACTGCATCCACCAGGTTTAAATGAATCTCCAGGAGAGTCTTGGCCCTGGAGGAGATGGGAATGGAGGGGAGGGGATAGGGGGAAGGTGTGGGCAGGATGGAGGAGGACAGGGGAACCCATGGCTGATGTGTAAAATTAAAACAAAAATATAATAAAAAAATTAAAAAGTACGTAAATAAAAATGGAAAAAATAAATAAATAAATAAAGCCAAGATTAATTTAAAGAAGAAATGTATGAATAAATAGAAAAGTCAGTGTATAGAAAATACAAATTTTATAAAAAAAAAAACTTTAAATGAAATAAACATTCTATCATAGACCATTCTTGTTCATATTTGTCATTAAATTGTCACTTTTCTGTGACTCATCCCTTATGTATTTCCTGAATATTTTTCTGTTGTTTGATGCATTGAAGCCATAGCACTCAGAACCAAAGTAGATGACCCTATTAAGTATACAAAGTAGTTATATGTTTGTCATAGAAGCTGTTGATTGGATCTTCATCCCAATTCTGAGGAATTTGTGTCACAGAAATATAAAGTCTTTCTACACAGGGATGACACTTGCATTCCAAGCATTCCTACATTACTCTACAAAAGCTTCTCAGTTTCAACAGGTCCCATTGATTGATTGATTGTTTCTCTCAGTGTCTGTGCTACTGGTGTTATATTTAGAAAGTAATCTCCGGTGCCAATGCGTTCAAGACTACTTCCTACTTTCTCTTCTATCAGGTTCAGAGTAACTGGATTTATGTTGAGGTCTTTGATACACTTGGACTTAAGTTTTGTGCTTGGTGACAGATATGGATCTATTTGCAGCCTTCTTCATATTGACATCCAGTTATGCCAGCACCATTTGTTGAAGATGCTTTCTTTTTTCCATTGTACATGTTTGGCTTCTTTGTCAAAAATTATATGTTCATAGGTGTGCAGGTTAATGTCAGGGTCTTCAATTCAATTCCATTGTTCCACATGTTGGTTTTTATGCCAGTACCAAGGTGTTTTTATTACTGTAGCTCTAGAGTAGAGCTTGAAGTGGGTGATCATGATACCTCCAGAGGTTGTTTTATTGTACAGGATTCTTTTGGCTATCCTGGGTTTTTTGTTTTTCCATATGAAGTTGAGTAGTATTCTTTCCAGGTCTGTGAAGAATTGTGTTGGTAATTTGATGGGGATTGCATTGAATCTGTAGATTCCTGCCTATCCATGAGCATGGGAGATCTTTCCATTTTCTGACATCTTCTTCAAATTCTTTTTTCAGGGACTTAAAGTTCTTGTCATATAGGTCCTTCACATGCCTAGTTAGAGTTACCCCAAGGTATTTTATATCACTTGTGGCTATTATAAAGGGTGATGTATCTCTGATTTCCTTCTCAGCCTGTATGTCTATTGTGTATAGGAGGGCTACTGATTTTTTTGAGTTGATCTTGTATACTGCTATGTTGCTGAAGGTGTTCATAAACTGTATCAGTTCCTTGGTTGAATTTTTGGGATCACTTATGTATACTATCATGTTATCTGCAAATAGGGAAAGCTTGACTTCTTCCTTTCCAATTCGTATCCACTAAATCTCTTTATGTTGTCTTATAGCTCTGGCTAGAACTTCAAGTACTATAATGAATAAGTAGAAGAGGGGGGCAGCCTTGCTTTAGTGGTATTGCTTTGAGTTTCTCTCCATTTAATTTGATATTGACTGTTGTCTTGCTGTAGATTGCCTTTATCATGTTTAGTTATGTTCCCTGTATTCCTGATCGCTCCAAGACCTTTATCATGAAGGTGTGTTGGATTTTGTCAAATGCCTTTTCTGCATCTAGTGAGATGATCATGTGGTTGTTTTCTTTGAGTTTGTTTATATGGTGTACTACATTGACGGATTTTGTAAGTTGAGCCACACTTGCATCCCTGGGATGAAGCCTACTTGATCATGGTGGATAATTGTTTTGATGTGTTCTTGGAGTCTGTTTGTCAGTATTTTATTGAGTATTTTTGCATCAATGTTCATGAGGGAGATTGGCCTGTAGTTCTCTCTCTTTTTTTTCTTTGGTTTAGGAATCAGGGTAATTATAGCCTCATAGAAGGAGTTAGGTAATATTCCTTCTGCTTCTATTGTATGGAACAAATTAAAGAGTTTTGGTATTAAGTCTTCTTTGAAGATCTGGTAGAATTCTTCAGTGAAACCATATGGTCCTGGGATTTTTTTGATTGGGAAACTTTTAATGACTGATTCTATTTCCTCATGAAATTAGACATCAAAATGCCCAACAGTCCAATTAAGAAATGGGCTATAGAACTAAACAGAGAATTCTCAACAGAGGAACTTCTAATGGCTGAAAGACATTTAAGGAATTGCTCAACATCCCTAATTATCTGGGAAATGCAAATCAAAATGACTCTGAGATACCACCTTAAACTTGTCAGAATAGCTAAGATCAAAAACACAGAGGACAGCTTATGCTGGAGAGGAAGTAAAGCAAGGGGAACTCTCCTCCACTGCTGGTGGGAATGCAAGCTTGTACAGCTCCTTTGGAAATCAATATGGCTCTTCCTTAGAATATTGGGAATCCATGTCCCCCAAGACCCAGCTGTAGCACTCTTGGGCATATACCCAAGGAATGCTCAATCATACCACAAGGGCATTTGCTCAGCTATGTTCATAGCAGCATTGTTTGTAATAGCCAGAACCTGGAAACAACCTAGATGCCCTTCCACTGAATAATGGATTAAGAAAATATGGTACATATGCACAATGGAGTACTACTCAGTAGAGAAAAACACTGACATCATGAGGTTTGCAGGCAAATGGATGGATCTAGAAAAAAATCAACCTGAGTGAGGTAACCCAGACTCAGAAGGACAAACATGGTATGTACTCACTCATAGGAGGATACTAGATGTAAAACAAAGATTACTAGACTGCTACACAACTCCAGGGAGGTTACCTAGAAAACGGGACCCTAGGAAAGACACAGGGATCAACCAATAACAGATAAATGGATGAGATCTACTTGAACAACCTGGATGAGAGTGGAAGTAATGAAGGGCAAGGTTTGAGGGAAAGAAAGCTTAGGGGAGCTTGATCCCAGCTGGATCAAAAACAGAAAGGGAGAACAAGGAATAATAGACCATGGTAAATGATGACCACCTGAGAACAGGAATAGGCAGAGTGCTTGAGAGGTCCCCAGAAATCCACAATGATACATCCTCTGTAGACTGCTGGCAATGGTCGAGAGAAAGCCTGATCTGACCTAGTCTGGTGATCAGATGGCCAAACACCCTAACTGTCTTGCTGGAACTCTCACCCAATAACTGATGGAAGTGGATGCTGAGATCCTCAGCCAGGCCCCAGGTGGAGCTCCAGGAGTCCAATTGTGGAGAAAGAGGAGGGATTGTAACAGTGTAAATTGTTGAGACCAACATTGGAGAGGCACGGGGACAAATAGCCAAATGAATGGATGCACATGAATTATAAACCAAAGGCTGTGGAGCCCCCAGCTGGATCAGGCCCTCTGGATAAGTGAGACAGTTGAATAGCTTGAACTGTTTGGGAGGCATCCAGGCTGTGCGACCGGGACCTGTCCTTATTGCATGAGCTGGCTGTTTGGAACCTTGGGCTTACACAGGGACCCTTTTCTCAGCCTGGAAGGAGGGGACTAGACCTGCCTGTACTGAATCTACCAGGTTTAAATGAATCCCCAGGGGAGTCTTGGCCCTTGAGGTGATGGGAATTGATGGGAGGGGATGGGGGGAGGGTGCTGGTGGGGGTGGGAGGGAGGAGGACAGGGGAACCCATGGCTGATGTGTAAAATTAAAACACAAATATAATTTTAAAAAAGTTAAAAAAAACAAAAACAAAAAAAAAGAAAAGTAATATTACATAGTACATTGGAAGAAGAATGGAAATCAAGGCATGTTTAATTTCCCACTGTATATAATTCCCCACATGCAAATAAAACATGTTTTTCTCCTTGTAGATTTTCCATAATAGATGATTTTACATAGTGGGCCTCTGGCAAAATGTCAGCATGACTCATAAAACATATCTAAATATTTCAATAGACATTTCATCTCAGATAGCAGCTTCATAATTTATTTGTTTGTACATTAGAACATTTCATCTCCAAAAAAGAATATATTAGGATTTTTTCAAAAATACCTCCTGATACAGTTCCTTTTTAATAAAAGTTTAACCCAATGACACTTACATAGCTTAATGTGAATCCACAAACAAGCAGGCAACGTTCCTGTCATATTCCTCTATGTGTACCTACAGGGTAAATCACAAGTGAGTAAATATCAGTTATCTTCCATTTTCCATAAAGATAACTTTTTCTAAAAATATCGTATTGAATATTTATTAGTTTTAAAGTGTGTGTGTATGTGTGTGTGTTTGTGTGTGTGTGTGTGTGTGTGTGTAGGGAAGGTGTGAACATGTGAGTTCTGCAACTCACATGGTTCACTATAAGATGATGGATCTCTTGGAGCTGCATTTATAGAGTTGTAATCTGCTGACTGAGATGCTAGCCACCAAACTTGGGTCTGTCTACAAGACCATTATGTGTCATTAGATGAAGAGCCCTCTATTTATAGTTTTTATGTTATCATTTAAATTTTTCTAGTCAAACCATGAAAGAGTGAGGGTGTACTTTCTTTTCTCCTTCTGTCTCTCTATTCTGTTCATGCTCATCTGGCCTTCTTTTTTCATCAACTTTCTGCATTCTCAACATCAAAGGAGGATTTGTTGGTTCTTTCTGGTAACTCTTTGTTTATTATTCAACAAATGAGCATCAAGTAGTTGATTTGACAGAAATTGAATTCTCCCATGAGGATATAGAGACTCGAGGTTAGCAACAGGTCTGTTTAAGTGAATTCAGTTTTTTACTCTTGGCCTCTCTGTATAAATGTACATTGACACAAAAAGAAACTTATACTGATACATATGCATTTTTTAATTTATAATTAATTTTAATATGTTAGAATTTTTTCATTTAGAATAACATGGCAAGCTCATTCATGTATACATTTGCATAATATCAAATTTCTAGTGTGCTGTAATATACTATCACAGTATTGCCAGTTTATCTTAGACAAAAATTGGAATATTCATAATGAAAGAAAAGATGGAAGCTATAGATTTCCTTCTATTAATATAGTTTTTGCCTATTAGAGAGTTTAAAGTCTTACCCACTTAGTTGTAAATAAATGCCCAACTATTAATAATAACATATATTGGTTTAATGTTAAATGGCTAAAGTCTCATATTTAGGATAACTTTATAGTTGATGTTGGAAAATGTCACATTAGTGTGAGAATGCATATGGAAGTTAGATTAGTGTTGACCCATAGCAACGCCTGGCTGTAGAGCAGAGCCATACCTCTTGACACACCAACAATCTTGCTTCCAAGAGACTAGGAAGTATTGGCACTGTTCTGTATTCAATTTGTTTTATATAAACACTATATCATTTAAATTTAATCATATCGAATGAGTGATTTTATGAATCAGTGAGCACTTTAAACCATATGCTGAATGTGGTAGTTTGAATGTAATTGGTCCCCAATAGTCTCACAGGGAATGGCAATATTTTGAGGTATTGCTTTGTTGGAGTAGGCATGGTCTTGTTGTAAGAAGTGTGTCACTGTGGTGGCAGGTTTGAGGTTTCCACTCAGAATACCACCCAGTGTTTCAGTCAACTTCCTGTTGCCTACAAGGTGTAGACCTCTCAGCTATAGCTCTACCCAGACATATGCCTGCGTGCTGCCCTGCTCCCCATCATGACAACAAGGGACAAAACCTCTGTAAATATAAATGAGCCACACCAACTAAATGTTTTCTTTAAAGAGTTACCATGGTCATGGTGTCTCTTCACAACAATCTAAACCTGAAGACACTGAGCACGCTTTGATTTTGAACTGAAGTATGTAAAGTGTGGCTTAATTCCTTTTTATAAAGAATGATATGGTATTACATAAAACCATAGGAAGTTGTATGTAAAAATACCTAACTTATGTAATAAATGGTGATTTAGATGTTATTTGGTCTTAAAAGGTCAGTAGGTTTCCCTCTTGAGTGAATACTTGTGTATACTTCTCTTAGAGCAGTGCAGATCTCTTGGAATGTCCCAGTACTCTATATTATAATTATTTATAATTTTTAGCCTGAAAGATTGTATCTTTAAAATAAAATAGGATAGAGACATTCACACACATATTCATATAATTAGGAACCACAGACACATTATTGATAAAAAAAAATGGCACAATAAGAAATTAATTTCAGTGTGGTTTTATTTTTCATTTTCCTTATGGTTAAAAATGTTAAACAATTTAAAAAATGTTTCTTAGCCATTTGTACTTCTTCTTTCAGGAGCCCTCTATGGAGTTCCATTCTCCACTGCTAAACTTTTGTTTCTTTAAGTTTAGGTTTTGGATTTTTTGTTTGTTTGATTTTGTTTGAGCTCTTTGTATATCCTAGACATTAATCCTCTGTCAGATTTGCCATTAGCGGCTCTTTCCTGTCCAACTATGGTGTCTTTTGCTGCATACATATACATATATATATATATATATATATATATATATATGTATGTATATATATACATATATATATAATTATGTATATATATTTAATTCTCTGAGATCTCATTTTCAGTTATTTGCTTAGTTCCTGTGCTCCTAGAGTCCTATTCAGAAATTCCCAAATTTGGCTCAAAGTTGAAGCATATTTCTTGCTCTTCCTCGAACAGATTCAGGTTATCGGGTCTTATGCTGAGAGAGAACAGCAAATCTCACAAAACAAGTAACAACAAATTCATGTGTGGATGCAAGGAAAAAAAAGACATTTATTAACTGCTGGTGGGGATGTGATATTATGAACATACCTGTTGCATCCTAAGAAACAAGAAAGAACTGGACCTCAGTGCCAAAGTTGAGAGGTCACTGATGATTGCTGTCCCACCATGCACTTGATCTGTTGTTTAAACTGCTCTATCTCTTTGTTTTGTTGTTTGTTTGGTTGATTTTTTTTATCAAAATTTAATAGGATGTTTTATTTTTAGCATACAAATATATTTTTCTATTTAAATGAATTGAAAGAGTATTTTAGAAAGGAATAGAAACTTATTTAGTTTGTATCTCTTATTTTATATTTGTGTTTTTGCCAGAAGAGTTGAAATAGGCTTACATGCTTTTAAAAGAAATATTTAAATCATTTTCAGTTGTTTTCATGGTGAACTAGAGAAGACAAATGAATAGCATTCATACTTTCATATACACACATTTGTTTTCTTTTGTGGAAGAAATGGGAAATACTAAGACCTATTCAGATTAAGTAGTATTTACTTATTATATTTTTCATTATTAAAAACAATTTTAATTTCAATATGTTTTGATCATGTTCTTACCCTCCCCCAAGTCTTTCTAGACCCTCTCCCCATTCAAACTCAGCAAACTTTAAGTTCTTTCTCAAAAAACAAACAAAACCCCAATACAGCAAACCCCACTCCAGCCAGGAAACAAAACCACATCCAGAAAGAACAAAACAAAACAATACAAAACAAAATTCTTCAAACTGTAACCAAATAAAAGCACCCCCCCAAATGCACACAGCCAAAACCTGTGTGGTATATTCTTTGTTGGTCAACTCCTGAATATGGGGCTTTTCTAAAGTGGTTGATAAACCCAATGTCACTTTATTGGAGAAATCTGAATTTTCTCTCTCCCAGAAGCTATAAGTGACAGTTCAGTTGTTAACCTTTACCCTACTGTCTAGGTTTTCATTCATTCATTTTATTAAAAAGCATAACAAATGAAATATAGTAGGAACAAAACAAAAATATCACTCTGGAGTTGATTTAGGAGACTAATGTAACAAGATTATGTACTTTGGATTTCTTGTGTAATCAACTTTTACCATCTAGGTTAATGTACAGCTATAATATAAAATAAATACCCTTTCATGCCACTGACCCACAGTAATGCATGTGTGTCATTTGTTGAAAGCAGCAAATACAGAGATTGAGAGCAATCGAACACATTTATGAATGTTGAGCACATTGAAATATTGATTGCTAAATAATGATATTTATAATACCTTTTATAATCTGGGTCATTTGGTGTCTATTGGTGTCAGTGCTCAATTCCTTGTAAAATGTTGTTAAAGATTTCTGTAAAGTATTCCTATTTTTTTTCTCTATGGGATGCTTTCTGTGATACACAACTGCACACAGAAACAGACGCAGGGACAGATTCACAAGACTGCCTTCAGGAAGGTACTGTTTCAGATTCATGCAACAGATGACTTAGAGAATTCAAATCAGGCTTGCTGTCAATTAAATGACACCAAGGAAAAATATTGTTATTTCTTACCTGATTTGGCTCCTGCATGTTATTGGTAACTTGGAGTTTATTATTAATGGGTTCAAACTGTCACACTGGTGAGAGTACCAATGTGTGCAGTCATGCTGCCAGCATGTAAATTGCTGTGCTATTTCCTCACAAAGTTAGAAATAGATCTACCTGTGACTCGTCTATATATATACTACTCCTGGTCATGTACTCAAAGGTTCTCTATTCTACTACTACATAGATATTTGCTCTTCCATGCTCATTGCTGAACCATTCATGACAGCTAGGGGAATGGAAATAGCCTGCATGTCCATCATTTCATGGATGAATAATGAAAAGGTGGCATATATGAACAATGGAATTGTATTCAGCTGTAAGTAAAAGAGAAGTAGTGAAATTTACAAGTAAATGGGTTGGAGACGAAAATAGTCATTGTAAGTGAGATAATTCAGACTCAGAAAGACAAATGCTGCATATTCTCTTTCATTCTAGCTTTTAATCTTTACATAAGTCCAGTTAAATTGGGGTACTTTTGGATGTCAGAAAACTAGGAAGAGCTAAGGAATGGATATGTCAAGGGAGCAAGGGTAGTAGATTACAAGTAGTATGGAGTGGAACACAGAAATAATCAGGGAGAAGGGTTAAGTGAAGCACTAGCATTACTCAGGTTCACATGAAGGTCACCAAGTTTTACCTTTCCTTTTACCTTTCCTCTTGAGAAACAAATAACAAAGCACTTAAGTAGGTTACTAAAAGAAAAGCAAATGAATAAAATTAGAAGCTCAATGGAGAAAATCTATGCCTACACCATGACCTGAAATTCCCATAGAGTACCAGAGGACACTCATTGCCAATGCCAGGCAAGTTCTTTTGTGCCCTTAGCATCATGGCCCAGAAGCAGTAGACACGGAGTGTGGCTCATCTCTGTGGCTCCATTCTGCCTGTGGTTGTGGTCAGGCAGGCTTATTTTAGAACTACAAAGGCCATATGGGCTTATTGCAAACCCATCAAGATTGTAATTAGCACCTTAGTTTAGATTCAAAGACATTAAATTGTTTTAAGTTCAGTTTTTTTGTTTGTTTGTATTCATACAGTCAAAGCCTAGAACCCAGCTGGCAGCAAAAGCTTTTATCAAAGATTATTTATAAAGCAGCATAGTCCATATTTCTCCATATCTTCAGGAACCTTGTGTAAAGGGAACATGTTACATTAAATGTATACAACCCTTTCTGTTCTAAAATACACATTCTTCCTGTCCTGTAAAACATACTATCATTAAATATTTTACCATCCCTCACGATAGCCACATTATTATGAAATACAATCTCTCTAATTATCATTTATTTCATGTTCATGGTAGCAAGAATATTCAGAAAGATTCTGAGGACATAAGTTTCTCCAGTAGGTCTTGTCAATTTGTTTTTTACCCCTTTGGTTTTTCATTTTATAATTTAATTCAATTTTACATATCAGCCATGGATTCCCCTATCTCCCCCTGCCCTCCCCCCATTTTCCCCCCAGTCTATCCCCCTTCCCATCTCCTCCAGTGCAAAAACTCCCCAGGGGATTCAGCTCAACCTGGTAGATTCAGTCCAGGTAGGTCCAGTCCCCTCAGGTTCCAAACAGCCAGCTCATGCTCTAAGGACAGGTTCTGGTCCCACTGCCTGGGTGCCTCCCAAATAGTTCAAGCTAATCAATTGTCTCACTTATCCAGAGGGCCTGATCCAGCTGGAGGCTCCTCAGCTATTGGTTCATACTTCATGTGTTTCCATTAGTTTGACTGTTTGTCCCTGTGCTTTTTCCAAACTTGGTCTTAACAGTTCCTGCTCATACAATTCCTCCTCTTTCTTGCCAATTGGAGCTCCACCTTGGGCCTGGCAGTGGATCTTTGCATCTGCTTCCCTCAGTCATTGGATGACATTTCTAGCACAACAGTTAGGGTGTTAGGCCATCCTGTCACCAGATTAGGTCAGTTTGGGCTTTCTCTCAACCATTGTCAGTAGTCTACAGCGGAGGTATCTTTGTGGATTTCTGGGGACCTCCCTAGCACTTTACTTCTTCAGGGCACCCACTTAAGTAAAAGAAACATTACTAAAGCTTAAATCACATATAAAACCCCACACATTAATAGTGGGAGGCTTCAACACCCTACTTTCACCAATGGACAGATCTACCAAATTGAAACTTAACAGAGAAATAAAGGACTTAACTGATGTTATGACTCAAATGGACTTAATCGATATCTACAGAACATTCTATCCTAACAAAAAAGAATATACCTTCTTCTCAGCACCTCATGGAACCTTCTCTAAAATCGACCACATACTTGGCCACAAAGCAAATCTCAACAGATACAAAACAATTGGAATAACCTCCAGCGTTCTATCAGACCACCATGGTTTAAAGTTAGATTTCAACAACAACAAAAACTATAGAAAACCTACAATCTCATGGAAACTGAATAATGCTCAACTGAATCACCAATGGGTTAAGGAAGAAATAAAGAAAAAAATTAAAGACTTCCTAGAGATCAACAAAAATTAATACACCACATACCCAAACTTATGGGACACTATGAAAGCAGTGCTAAGAGGGAAATTCATAGCACTAAATGCCCACATAAATAAGTTGGAGAAATCTCACAGTAGCGACTTAACAGCACACCTGAAAGCTCTTGAACAGGAAGAAGCAAAGTCTCCCAGAAAGAATAGATGCCAGGAAATTATCAAATTGATAGCTGAAATCAATAAAATAGAAACAAAAATTAATAAAACAAGGAGTTGGTTCTTTGTGAAAGTCAATTTGTTTTTATTTTTAAATTTTTCTTTAACTGAACCATTAAAGACACAAAAGTTGTACATGTGTTAATGGAGTACAAAATGTGATGTTTCCTTAAATAATACATTGTATAATCACACTGAACAAGACAGGCTTTTCAATCATCTAACACTCATAAACACTCAAAATCTTTTGTCCTAAGCTTTTCAAGTACACTGTATACATTTGCTACTCATTGTCACTCTCTTGTATTATTGCCTGCAGCTTTTACCCCTTTTCAATTTATGTTAATACCACTTGTCAACCTTCCCTATTTGTCCCCACCTGCTAGTCTCTAAAGTTTCTGGTAACTGCCATTCTATTATCAGTTTCTGTAACATCAAATTTTCTTTCCAAACATGAGTAGGGTCATGCAACACTTGTCTTTCTGTGTCTGGCTTATTTTACTGAATATAATGATTTCCAGAGCTAGCCATCTACAACAATACTATCTTAGCCACAAAATTCTGTCTCTACACAGAATGTCATAATATTATCAACAGATTCATTCACTGGGCACAGTAGAATGGAGTTGATCGTTTTGTATTCTCTCTTTTGTGGATTGAAAAGTATTAATTTATAGTTGGTATACAATATATTTTCCCAGTTTTAACAACACCTAGTGATATACTAGAAGAGATAAACAGATAAGATTATTACCTTTAAATTACATCAAACAATTTTAAAAATTCCTAAATTTTTTTCTATATTCAGTATTTTTCTATTGGATTAACTTCAGCATAATTCAATATTATAAAATAACAAGTGATATTATTCATTGAAAGGCCCACAGAAATTTTATTTAGAAAAACTTTTCTGGTTCATAAAATGGTGTTTTATAATAGCTGCTTTAAAATAAAAGTACTGTATTAAAATAATCTTATCTGGTTAAAAATAAAAAAAAAGAATGTATATATTGTAGGAGTTCTTTTCTATGGCTGCATCCAGACTGATTCTATTTATTTTAAATAATTCTATTTATTTTAAAAAACTGTATTTTATTTATTCCATACAAAGCTAAAGCAAGATAGGCACCTGGGTTTTACTCCATCTTTACTATTCTCACTGTGTTTACACACACACACACACACACACACACACACACACACACACACACAGTATAACAATTTGCTTCATTTATTTTGATTGCTTTTATTTGATTTTAATACAAGGCTACAATTTTTTAAACGTAGTCTAGATGCTGCTGTATTTTCCTGCTGTTTTCAGTTGTTGCTGTTACTGTTGATATATTAAGTATATTTATGACAGATCCAGTGACAAAGAACACAGGGATCCCCTGCTGATTTTCTATCAGGAGAATCACTGGGCAAAGAACGTAGTTTTATAATGTGGGGCACTATTTCCATATTCCCCTCTATCCATACCTATGACTGTGTACTATAAGCCAAATCATGAAAATGCCTGTTTGCCATAAGTTCCAACCACAATTACTAGTAAACGCTACAAAGAGACACACACTTTCTGCTTTGATGACTATGGAAGAGAAGCATCACTTCCATCCCAGCTGCTCATTTGGTTTAGTTGTGCTGTGAGTTCTCAGAAAATTACTTTTTTTGCAACTCTCTTCTCAATGAAGCAGCCTGTTGCCCATGTTACTGATTCCACATGATTTTTGTAAAATTATAGTATTTTTGCATTGCAAATTTTTCCTTAAACTTGCTTATTTTTATTGATTTTTTTTCAAAGAACTTTTTTGGCATTAAATTTCGGCTGTCAAATTTCTTTCATTTTTGCCTTCTGGTGTGCAGAACAAGTTTAGATAAATGAAAACATAATCCCCTTAAAGGTTCTATTTTTAAGCTTATTATGTTTTAGTACTTTATTGTGACTTTTAGCTTGTGCTCCTTTTTTAAATTGTTGGCCAGTGCTTGTTGTTGGTCAGTTGGTAATGCTGCTGTTCAGAGACAGCCAAGCTGGAATGCTATATCCACCCTGATCCAACCATCTGTAGGGCTTACTCTAATGTGTCCATCAAGAAACTCTTCCTCCTTTCCTTTACTCCCTTGCCCATTTCCTCTGGAGCATATCCATTTCAGTGGACATGTCCTAACTATGAGAGTAGAAGATAAGATTTATTGCCTTGTATTCCTTATTGATTAAGAAATTGCTGGTGCTATAATGAATTCTACCAACTGTCAGATGGGTAGCTGTTTTAAACTCCTGATAATATTTTTTTTTTTGTCTAATTCTTATAAAAGTCTTGGTTTTAACGCAGTAGCAGCAGGGGTATAATATGACATGACAATTGCTTGTCAAAAGTGTGACATACTTATGACAATGAATGGTAGTACTAAAGTAATTCAAAAGCATTTGCTTGCACTGGGGCAAACTGAATATGTGATCAGCCTGACATATGCAGTTCTAACCACTGTTAATTTTTTTTGAATCCTAGAAGAAAGGAATCAGCAAATAACTTGCACTCTAGCCTAGCATCGAAATAAACACCACATATGGGGGATTATTACTTTATTATTATTGTTTTGTTCACAAAATATAGCTTCATTTATTTTTTTAACCTCATTTCATTCACTTTTTTGAACTTATCTACTCACTTCCAAATATGGGCCTTGCTTATCCAGAAATTGAACTGATTGCTTAGAAATGGTCATTTAATATCTGGTTCAGATTAGCTTTTCTATCCTTAAGTACTCATGAGCTAATGATGACCAGATGCTAAACCATTAGATGGGACAATGGGATGAAATAACCTCTAGTCTAGAACTCACTGAATTTGAAATCATCTGAGATCATCTTCAAGATTACTTTCTTTTTATTGATTACTGATTAAATATTGAGTCTTAGAGAAATGCATATAAGTTGATAAAAGTTATCTGTGCAGTTATCTGCAAATATCTGTGATGCAGAAAAACTGATAAAGATGTCCAATTTGAGGCTGAGCCTCCACTCTCTCTTCGACTGCTGCCCAGTCAAAGAAACTTCACCGATCAAGGCTGAGAGCAGCTCAGTTCTGGGTGTATATTTATACAATGCTTAGAGGGCAATTTGACAGCATGACCATTTAGCAAAATAACCGTATCAAGTTCTACCAAGCAAATCCAAAGCCACTGCCTTTTATTTACAAGACCAGGTATAAAATTCATTCCTATAGAATAGGCTGCAAATTCAGTTAGGAATCTATCAACCCACGACGGTCACGACACAAGTCTGTGCTGTCTTTCTTACTGTATAGTTATGTTGAGTTACCAAGAGCAATGGCAATAGTCTGTATTCTTTTGGATATTATGAGGTCTCCCTCATCAATATCTCACAGGGCACTCCATCTCTTTCACTGCAAATTTCACTTAATTACTCACATCATCAGAAGTGGCATTGTCTATCCTGTTGGTTAATTAAGAGTAGTGTATTTTACATATTCATTGTAAGATCATCGCTTGGATAAAACGATTTTCAATTTGTTTTGTGAGTCTGATTTCATCAAAATGTAGTGATATACTGCAATGCCCAGTTGCAGGTAACCTTGGCTTGAAGGTTGGTCACATCTTAGAAGTTCGCTGAAAGCTTTCCTCAGTGTGCTACAAAGACTCCCCATAGCCTTGAGCCTATTGCATAGTAAAACATAGTTGCTGTACTGCTGTTCTTCCCATTTGCTGTTTGGAATTCAAATTTGAAGCTTTCTTGTTCAGGAGATAGCCATAAACTCAAGACAAGGAGTCTTTCAAGAGCATGTACTGAGCCTTTTTAGATCCAAGGCTCCATAGGTGACACTGCTATTTTAAGTATGAATATACTTTAAAGGATTTTAAATACTTATCACTAAATGAATATAGAAGTGAGAATGATTTGGGGTCCATAAATAAGCAAGAATGAAGAATGGTGTGAAATTAGGTAAATTGTATGAAACAAAATATGTTTTCATAGTTATTTTTGTAGCTATATGGACATGAATAAGAAGTATGTAATTAGAGTCAACTCACTATTTTATTTGGGTCTCAAATTGGATATAACAGCAAAATGAAAATCTAGCACTTCAGGAGTTGCAAACAAAACAGGGATAGGAGGTATTATCTTTCTAAGGTGAGGGAGAAGCAGCTGTGCTGTCATTGGAGGCATATAGGAATGTGAGGATCAATCTCTTGTCTCCTTTTAGCATGGACATGTGATCAGTTGCAGGAGGTGAAAATGACTTGTCTTCTTTAAATGAATTGCTCATCTTTAATGGTTATTCTCAAATTATTGTTAAGTTAAGGTGCTTGAAAATGGTCTTTGTTATTAATTAAAATACTTAAACATTAAAGGGAGAATGTTATGTATGGCTCATTTAACTAAGTTGAATACAACTTAATTTATTGTTTTCCTTAAATTAAAGCTTCAATATTCCTATATTATATTGTACTTATTTTTTTAACAATTCTGAGTTTTCACATTACTTTTGCACAAACAAAAGGATAAAGTATGGTCTTGTGTAAGAAAAATGAATTAATTAGAATAAAATTAATTCATAGTGCATTCATCATGGTGTGTCTGTCTTAACTGAGGAAGAGTTAAGTGACATTAACATTAAAATCTACCAGGCAATCAATTAAAAAAAAAACACTATTGCTACTTTATATTAGGTAAAAAGAAATGATCCGTATGTAGATGCCACCTATAAATGAGGTATGTGGATGGACAATTTGCCTAGCTTTATAGTAAGATGTCTATCATGTGAACATTTTTCTAGTCATTATGTATGTATGAGATGTTTTCTATTTATTTTTACAAGAATATAACCAAGTAACCTACAGACATGTATACCCAGATATTTTAATTTGTCAGTCACAGATGTTTATATAAATGATGTAGAAAACAAATATAATCAGCACCTTCCTGTACAAATTTTATGATCATACTTTAATATTTAATGCAAATATGTTTAAAATGTATTGCAAAGTACATTTTTTCATTTAAAAAATACTTTTAACTTATTTTAAAAACAATGAATATTTCTGTCCTTTCTTTGACAAACTGAGTATGAAAGAGATAATTTGAAAATGGAAAATACAGAATACTGCATTTTTATATAAAGTATGACATAAATGACAACCAATAAGTCACATATACCAAAAAATAAATGCTGCATGGTAGATTGTACGCTCCAGACCCAGAGCTGGTGGTAAACTGTACCACCGCCATGTTGGGAAGTCGAGGTGGGCAGAGCCAGCAGCCACAGAGGCGTTTCAATCTTACAAAGATGCATATTACACAGAGAATCTGGTTTGTGTTGTCTCTGGGATTTTTAACTACAAAAAAAGATTTGATTGTAAAAGCTGTTGAGTTAAACAAATATGTAAATTTTAAAGGTACCTTGACTTCAAAATTTAGATATAAGGATATGTTGCTTTGGAAAAGAGTCTCTGCTTTTGTTTCCACAGAAAGCCAGAGGTTGTGGATTTGTTCCAGATTAAGATACATCAGGTTTGATCAGCCAAGACCACCTGAAAGGTCTCCGATGACACAGTGGCCCAGATGATCCGACATCCAGAATGGTTTCAAGGCAACTGGCTCAGAGTTCACCCTAATGGACTACTCCATAATCCTAAAATTTTCTTTGTGTCCCCCTAAGATACAGCACCCCCCTCCAGCAGGAAGTAGTAAGAAAAACTACACCCACATTCCCAAAATTATCAAGCTGGTTTGGAGATGGAATTGGCTCACTCCTTCTCTAAACCCAGACATACTGCTAAAAGAAAAGGTTAAGAGATTCTTGTGTCCCAAATCAGAAGAGCCCTCTGGTGTGGGACAGAGAAAAACCAATATTTTTATTTAAATCGGGTTGATTATAAATGCAATCTCTTTCTAAAGAAGAAAAGGGGATAGGATATAGATATAATAGGATAAAAGGGTAGATTAAGGAACTTAGTTCTAAAGAGCAACAATTTGTTTAAAATGTTTTACATTGGTATAGACTTTAGTCTATTGATACAAACTCTGTGTGCATATTTCTAATCCTGTTTAAGGTATTATGTTTGCATAGCTCATTTTAAATTAAAATGGATAATTAAAAATAGATTAATGATAAGTCATCTATGATAATCATACTCGTAGCCATGTTAGTTAAGTCTTCTAGATATACATAGAGATATTTCAGATGGACAGGTAATCTTCAAATACTTCAAAGACCTACAGAATATGGCATTTAAAATACTTTTAAATTTTTGACTTTCTGGACAGTGAGACATGTCTGCTCCTGGCAGCACCAATTTACTTCAGAGACGAGGATGGGCATTGAAGACACTTCATATCTTATCTTCTCCTTGGCAAAAATAGCCATTTGGGAAAGAAACTGTTCTTGCCTGGACTGCTTGATCGACTGGACTTGCAGGACCCATAGAAAGGTGACCACTAAACTTTGCTTGAAAAAATGGTCCTTCAGGTTCCTGCTTTGTAGAGGAAACTGCCAGACATTCTACAGGACACTAAAAAAAGTGACTAAGAGACTCTAGACCTGTGGGCTGAAGACAAATGCCCCAACTTTACAAAGGAACATTAGGTGACTGTCCAGGCTGCCAGCTGTCTCTGTCTACTCTTGCAAGACTCCTGAAAAATGTTTACATCCTTCTCCCAGTTCTCAGGTAATATTATATCCTTCTGAGGTCTTTGATGTGGTTGAAGACTAGATAGTTATAATTTCCTCAGTTATGATAAAAGATAAGTTAGATATAAAACCTTAGACTCACAAATATAAAATAGATAGGATATCTTCTTTAATATTGTAACTGTAATTCTTGCTAGATAATTGTTTTGTTATATGTAATTGTACTATGTAAAAGTTAAAGCTTTCCTAAAAAAAAAAAAAAAAAAGAAAAGGGGAAGTGCTGTGGATATCGCTCTGTGTAAATAAAGTTCTGATTGGCCAGTGGCCAGGCAGGAAGTATAGGCGGGACAAGAGAGAAGAGAATTCTGGGAAGTAGAAGGCTGGAAAGACACCGCCAGTCGCCGCCATGAAAAGCAACATGTAAAGACACTGGTAAGCCACAAGCCATGTGGCAAAGTATAGACTAACAGAAATGGCTTAATTAAGATAGAAAAGGTAGATAACAAGAAGTCTGCCACAGCCATACAGTTTGTAAACAATGTAAGTTTCTGTGTGCTTTCTTGGTTGGGTCTGAGCGACTGTGGGACTGGTGGGTAAGAGAGATTTGTCCTGACTGGGCCAGGCAGGAAAACTCTAACTACAAATAAAAATAAGCTATACTTGAGTAAGTTTTCCATTGAATAATATAAAATCTTGTCATGTCCTCACATACCCTGGGTATTTATTATTTATATTTCTCTTGCAACTGGAACTATTGGGCAAGCATTGCTGACACTGCAGTTATCTGTGAATGGCATTTGTTATAGTCTTCAACTTAGTCTCCCTTGATTCAATAACAGAGTTTGCTGTAGTCAGTGGAAACTGCCTGATCAGTTTTTGCAAGTGACAAGTATATTTGAGAAAAATAATATATAAAAGTTGTTAAATGTTTTTGAGAAATTAGTCAGAACCAGATAGGTATGTTCCAGTTTAAACTACTTGAACTGATATGTCTTTTCTTTTAGGAAAAACAAACAAACAAAAACCGAGCGAGAGAGCGAGAGAGCGAGAGAGCGAGAGAGCGAGAGAGCGAGAGAGAGAGAGAGAGAGAGAGAGAGAGAGAAGGGAAGCGAAGCGAAGGGAAGGGAAGGGAAGGGAAGGGAAGAGGAGAGGAGAGGAGAGGAGAGGAGAGAAGAGAAGAGAAGAGAAGAGAAGAGAAGAGAAGAGAAGAGAAGAGAAGAGAAGGAAAGAAAAAGGAAAAACCTAAAATGACAACTGAGGATTGTCATGAGGGATGCATGAGAAGAAGTGATCACAAAGGAAGGAAGGGAAGTGCTTTAAAAAGATGAAGAGAACAGTGGTTAAGAAGGAATGTGAGAGAGGAAGTGAAGCAAAAGTAACTAAACTGAATTTGTTAGTGGTAGCTTCATATAAAAGCACAGGTTTTAATCTCTGTGAGAACAACTTTCTCCATAAAGGGTGTGCAGCTAGTGTAGTCTGAATGTCTTCTCATCTGAATGCTAGGGTACCAGACCTCAAAACTGTTGCCTTATGACTGAAAACATTAGCATCAAAGAGGACAGCAAACCAATGGTAGGTCTTTATCTTCATGTTGTATTTAGTTTTCAGACTGTCTGTGCTGAACTCTTAATCTCTGTGTGTCTACAATCTAGACAAATGAGATCCATGCCTATGTTTAAGCATGATGAGAGTAATATAAGTGAATGAAGCATGGATCTTATGCTTGTAATTACTAGTTTTTATACTTTTTAAAATTTAATTTTTAAAATTTTTGTAATATCTCATTTGTTAGTACTATATTTACATCATTTATACCCTACCACTTCCCTCCCTATTTCTGTATTGTCTCTCTGACTCTGTGTCAAATATATAACTTCTTATTCTTCAATTATTGTAATTATATGTGTACTCTGAGTCAATTTAGTGTTGCTTCCATGACCACTTGGGGTCAGATAAGTTATCAAGGTTCATATCTCTGGAGAAGACTGATTCTCCCTTCCTCAGCAGTCATCAATTGCTGATAGCTTTTCATATATGGTTGGGCCCTTGTGCTGTTTCCCTAGTCTGTGTTGGTGTCACTATTACACAGGTCTTATTCTGGTGATCAAATTTTTGAGATAGATGCAATTTCTCATCCAGTCATGCGTAGAGTACTCTATCTCAAATAGGTACCCAGGTCCTCTGGCCTTTACAATCTTATTGGCCCTTGTTCCTTGATGTTCCTTGAGCCTTAGGAGTAGAGGATGCCTTATAGATATTCCATACACAGTATTATAACCTTATTTCCAGAAAAAAACTATTCTTTATTGTTTTTCAAAAAATGAATAATTGTCAAAGATTTATTTTACTTTTCTTTTTTATCTATGAGATACTTTAATAAAATGTGTAGATGTAAAATTTCAGTCATTCTGGAAATTTAACTGTATAATATAATAGTTTTTTGAATGATTTATTAAGATACTATTACATGAAAAATTTTCTTGTTCAAAGGGAATTCAATTAATAATTTATCAACCAGAAATATTTTTCCTTAAAACTTAAGGAATTGTCTCTATTCCATTTCCCAAATCATGAGGAAATGTTGTTTGTCCTCTGGCTTGCACTTTTTCTTTAGAAAGTTCAGGTAATATGTGACAATTCTGGATAGTAATAATTTCCATTTGTCAGTCTCTGCATTCACTTCTATCAACGTTTTTGGTCCCAAATGTATTTTTCTTTTGCTCTTTTCAGGTCAGTGTAAGTAATTTATGGTAAAGTACTCAAACCTTTCACAATCTACCTAGAATCTATCAAATATTTGACCTATATAGATTTTTCTCTATTTTCTTCCCTTTTGAGAAATAGAGTTCTTGTCACACTTAAAACCCTGCTTCATTTTCTGTAGCAGAAAGACATTGTCTTTATATTCCTGATCACATTTTTCAATGTTTCTGACTCAATTCATAAAGTTGACCTGGCTGCATGATCCTCTTAAACTGATAGTTTTTTTGAAAGAAAAATGTCAAGCACAATGTCAAGCTTATTTTTTTCGCCTCCAAGATTGCTCCAAAACCACAAATCATTACTAAATCAATTTAAATATTTTATTGGATGATTGAGAAATTTCTCTTCTCTTCAAGATGTTGAGATCATCAGTTTGCATCTCAGTACCATTATCTTCCCCCCATTCTCATCTGGTAGATTTTGTTTCACTTACCAAAGAAAGGAGAAGCTCTCTTCAGAAAATACCCCTAACCTAATGCATTGTTCTAACCTTTCTAATGCATTATTCTCACCTTTTCTAATGAGTTGTTCTCACCAACCTAGACTTAGAAAGGTGAAAGTGTTCAGTTCAGAGAAGTAGCCTTCATTTGTGGTAAGTCTCTGCTTCTATTTGTTTTCAATTTATTTATTAATGTATAATTTGTAGTTTGATAGCATCAGAGTCCTAAGACCATTTCCAATTTGATTGTTTCTTATTCTGATTCTGACATGATACTCTCTCCTTTCTCTCTGTCTCCCTCCCTCCATCCCTCTCTCCTTCCCTTCCCTTTCCTTTTCTTCTCTCTCTCTCTCTCTCTCTCTCTCTCTCTCTCTCTCTCTCTCTCTCTCTCTCACACACACACACACACACACACACACACACACACACATTCTTCAAACACTTCTAGTGGTAATGGTTCATCTTTGTATCTTTGTTTTTCTTGAAGTAAGATCAAATTCTCAAAT
Organism: Onychomys torridus; assembly: GCF_903995425.1. Classification (NCBI taxonomy): domain Eukaryota; kingdom Metazoa; phylum Chordata; class Mammalia; order Rodentia; family Cricetidae; genus Onychomys; species Onychomys torridus. Next base: position 50,306,581 of record NC_050445.1, on the reverse strand, counting down.
TCTATAGTGCTGAATGTCTCCAGGGTCACAATTCTTCAGCCTCCTATGAGACTGGAAATGCGCCTGTGCTTAACCAAAATAGATTCATGTAGCTTTAACTTCACTGCTTCAACTTAAGAATCCAGACTTTACATATGACCAACTAATCTACTATTTACACTTGAGGAGCCACCATGTGTTTCTGCAATATCCTATCTTCATTTTAGCATGCAGATCTTAATTATTTGTTGCGTTTATTATTGGCTTTTGAACGTCAGGCCTTAAGCAGCTTTATTTTGTTTCCTTTATTCTGAGAGGAGTTTCACTTACCTTTGGCAGTGATACCTGTGGAGCAGTTAGTGGAATATTAGCCAGCTCTTCATTCCAACTCATTGTATCTATTTTTACCCGGCTTAGCATGGTTGCTTTTCTTACCCAAAAGTTCCCACTGTCAGGGATGCGAGTTTTTGAACTGAAGAGCTAGTCAGTCTCCTTCTGTAGCCCCCTCACCCTGCCTATTTGCATCTGAATTTTTATGTAGATTCACCTTCCTCCTCCCCTTTCAAGGCCCTGATGATAGTGTAATGCCCTCACTAGCTCAGATAGTCATTGTTTGTCTCAATGTCCTTATGGATAGGTAGCAGCAGAAGCTCATATCCCTAGTCTGGAAGACACCATCCTGGTGAGGAAATAATACTACTGCATAGTTTGTCTGGTTTGGATGAGAATGGTCCCTAGGATCATGTATTCCAATGCTTGGTCCCTAGTTGATGCAACTGTTTGGGAAGGATTAGGAGCATGGCCATGTTGGAGGAGGTGGGTTACTGGGGCCAGCTTTGTGGATTCAAAAAAGCCCATGTTATTCCCAGTTATCTCTGTCTCTGCCCCATGACTGTTGTCTCAAAATGCAAGCTTTCAGCTACCTCTCAAATGTCATCCCTGCCTGCCTGCTGTCATTCTCTTTATCATGATTCTTATGGACTCACCCTCTGAAATTGTAATTCCAGTAAACTATTTCTTCTATAGGTTGCCTTGGTCATGCTGTCTTAAAGCAGTAATATAGAAAGAATTAAGAAATATGAGATAATTCTCTTCTCATTCCTTCTAATACAAGTCTGCCTGACAATCAATCTCTCTTCTTGCTTCTGCATGAAGAAGCAAGTTCACGCTCCTCTTCTTGCTCATCCCCCTTAATACTGCAGCGGGCAGGAGTGTAGAAATACAAACACTTGGCAATGGACTTATGTCTATGTTCATGTTGGCTAGAAATGGACACGATGCCATGGTTTTCCTGTTATGCCATTCATCCTCATTACAAGGACTGTGTTTTCCTTGGGGCTTTAAGTTGTCTTTTTCTTTGCTCATTGAAGCTCTTACTTTGAGACTTGACAGCACTCTGTCTTAGTCATATGGGAAATAATTTACTGTTTTGTCTATAAGTCCTGAAGTCTCTGTATAGCTGGACGGGCTTATTTACACCATTCAGAATGTTTTTGTTCTTCTTTGTGTGTCGTTGTACATTTTTATATCACAAAAGGGAATAATTAAGAGGAATTGAGCAATTTATTCCCTTTTAGTTGAAAATACATGTCCATAGCAATTTACTGTTCAGATATGGTGTCTTCAAGAAAGCAGTAAGTGGGAAATATCTGCATGTTTGGCACATGTAATATTTCATGAGAAAGCATTTTTCCCATCTGATCTTCATGATAAAGTATTCCTTTTGAAACTTGTTACCTAGTTTTAAATATCTTTTAATTGAATTCAGCACCTATTTTGGTAGCTCCAAATAATGCAATATGGTTTTACCTCCCACACTGATCATTTTAATATGTGTTGAACCTTTGTTATGATTTAGGTTATTGTTTTCCTTAGTATTTTCTTTCATGGATATTAATACCTCTTCATTTTACATTGCATAAATATTTAAATGGGTGAAATTATCTTAACTAATTTTGACTCAACATGTACAAAACAATGTCCTGTGTACATAGCATTGATAAACATATGAAGTACAAATGGTAAATGGGAGTCTATTTTTTTCTATTGTAGGTCTTCAACTTGCATCCAATGAAGTATGGTGTTGGGGAGAGGTAGCAAGTATAACCATGGTGTTGAGGAACATTGATCAAGGGTAAGTATAACACCATGGTCAAAACCTTTGTCTCCAGTAGAGAACTTATTCATGTTTCCTGCTTTTCTAGTGATAGGCATTCTCTCTACTAGATGTCATGTTTCTCCTTAGTAATATGAAGAGAAGAGAGTTTTTTTTTAAGCAGTCTTATACCCATTAAAAGTATCAGTCAACTGTTATTTTTACTGTGTCTTTATTTCTTTTCTTTCTTTTTTCTTTTTTTGAGACAGGTTTTCTCTGTGTAGTTTTAATGCCTGTCCTCAATTCCACTCTGTAGACCAGGTTGTCCTTGAACTCACAGAGATCACCTGCCTCTGCCTCCCGAGTGATAGGATCAAAGGTGTGCACCATCACCACCCAGCTTGTGTCTTCATTTCCATAACTCTGTAGGTTAATGAAAAGATCACATCACTTAGTATTTTAAAAGAAATAAGTTTTAATATTTTCAAACTAACTTCTCCCAAAATGTCTTATAAAAGTTTTGAATGTTTAAATAATTCATGCAAGTATCTTAGAATATAGCCCATATATTGATTGAAAATAAAGTTCTCTTTAAATATTTGCTTTTAAATAATATGTAGGCATCATTGTTCTATGCAGTAGAAGACAATATGCTAGGCTCTGATAGATTCAGGAGGATAGTGAGACACAAAATTTTGTTTTTAACTTCAGAGAATTAAACAACTTTTAATTATATCCTATATTTGAATTCAAAATAAAATATGCTTTGCAGGGAAATACTAAAAATATATAGTGATAGAATAGTGAAGTACATAAAAAATGTTGTTCAAAAGCTTTCAGATAGTGTCTGCTGCAGGACTCAATTAGGCATGAGCAAAGAGGGACAGTTGTAAAGAACTAAAATTCACAGGCAGAAAAAAAAGACAGAAAGCATTTTACAAAGATGGGAGATAATTGGCCGAAGCACATGTGGTCGAGACAAAGTGTTCTAGGGCAGTTGATGAAATTGGGCTGGAAACATATTTTGGACTGGGTCATTTTGGCCTTATTCACAGTTCTGAGAAAAGTAACTGCTAATTGCTTCAGAGTGAGAGGGAATTAAGTTCTACAAAGCATGATTAAAGAGTACCTGCTTGTAACAATATGATGTCAGGACAGTGGGTACCATGAACCTACCACCTTAATGAAAAGCATGGTGTGTTTTAAAAAATAATAGTTATCTAAGACTTTTGAATCTTATAAAATCCCAAGGTGTTCAGGGGAAAGAAAATGACATACTCTGAATAAAATACATTTCAGAGGCAGAAATAATGTGAAATCTTTAAATCAATTAAGCTCCCCTACTTACCAAAGTAGGCATTAAGCTACAAATTATACCATTAAATAGGAGAAATCTCCTGGCTCCTATTCTCACTCAAGTGACCATGAATGAAAACCTATTCCCAGGAATCTACAAGTTCAACTGTGAAACAACACAGATTAATATAAAAAAGTGGGAATGAAGAGGAAACTCTCAAGGCATGAACAAATAATCTCATCCTTTGAACAAGCAAAAATCAAACTTACTGCTCAAAATATAGCTTCTAAACATATTCTTCATTTTATAAAATATAATTACACACAAAATTATAAATTAAGAGAATTATTTAAAATGAAGAATCCCAAAATAAAAAAATAAATCTTGATTTTTTTTAAAACAAAAATATTAGAATTTGTAGGTCTTGAAATAATTTTAGCTTAGTGAAAAAGTTTTAATCTTAGTACATATAGTTCCCCCATGTCTTTAACATAGCTTCCATTAAGACTAGAGAAATTAACCAAATCTGTAGCGGATCTAAACTGTTCAGGAATGCCTTGTCCTAGTTATTAGAGTACTATTCTTAGAAAGATTATGGTACTACATTTTTGTTTTTTTACTACTGGACTGTAGCTGGTTTTAAGACTTGGTAGCTCATCTAGGAAATGAATGCATGTGTGGTATGTATACACCACCATATTCATTTAGCTCATATATTAAGAATGCCTATATACATTTGCTGAGAGAAGAGCTCATTCTGATATCTAGGGAAGAGTCTTTGGGTGTGTAAACCCCACCCTACATTCTTTTTCAATCATTCATCTTTCAGGACATTTATGAGCTTAGCAATTTCCATTGAACCAAATGATTCCAAGAAATACAAAATTTCACATCACTGCATAATGTGCATACAGCTGTCTTTTGTTTATGTTTCTTGTCTAATTTTCCTCTTTGTTGTTTGAAAAACAAAATCATAAATAGAATTTATAAAAAAAAGTTGAGGTGAATGAAATTTAGTATAAAAAATAATGATAGAATATTAAAATACCAAGAGATACAAAGAAGAAAGCTCAGGGGATATTGGGTGCTAATGGCTTTTCAAGGCTATTTGGCTCTCACTGGGAAAGATGCTGGGACCTTTGGAGGCACTTCAGTTGGTGGGTGACATGATCTCAGCTACTTCTTTCAAATGAACAGTACCAGCTGCCATGCTCTGAAGAGGCTGTAGGGGCACATTTAGGATGCTATTACAGCAATTCAGGTAAGAAATGGCAGTGTCTTGCTCGACCAGGAAGGTTAACAAGATGAACCAATGGCTCAGGCACATCTATGTGGCTGACAGAGGACTGAAAGTATTGTAGTTGTCTGTCCACAGTAAGCTGTTAAATAGCAAGAAGTGAGGGAGAAAGATGAAAGAGAAAAGTGGGATGGCTATAACAAGAAGCAATGCAAAAACCGCCACCTACATAGAGAAAAGTTGTGTAAATTGAAGAATTGGAAGGGAAAAAATAGAACTAATTTTTCCATAGGAAATTTCCAATTAGGAAGCAAAAACTTCAGCATGAGTACCATTTAGAAAGCCAGCACACTTTAATTAAAATTGATGGGTGCTCTTGTGCATTAACAAGGCTCCTGTCAGGCCCATCTGTCCAGGTTTTATGGCTGCCATCTAAAAAAAAATTATGCCAGATTCACAGGCCACAGGTGCCAACCCAAAATAATTTTAAAGATTACTTTGAGCAGGTAGAAAGAGACCAGAAATAGCACAGTCACTCAGGGACATTTCACTGTGAGTTTGGTAAAATTTTATAATTCTAAGAAAAAATTGAAAACATGTACAGTTTAGACACTGAGCTGACTCGATCTCTTGTGACCTATGAGAACTGCTAAAACATCTTAGAGGTTTTTGGCTAGCTCACTCCATTTTCAGAAATACTAATATTCACAGCATTGTGTAATGTGGCATATGCCAACATCTCTACTTAATTTCTCTTTCCTAATTTTGTATCTATATGGTTTATATTATTCTTTATAAATATTCTTGCTTTTAATGGGTCCAAATAAAAGAGTCATATTCTTCTTCTTTCCAACATGAAGTTATGTATTTCTTTCTATTCACATCACTTAATGTTCTGATTTTTGTTGAAAGCTAAAAGTTAGGATTATATGATGTTTTTTGCTAACCTGATGGGAAATCAAGTGATTTGTTTTAGGTGTTAAGAATGTATTGGTTATGTTAGCCATATCTATTGTCTATAAATCCTTTTACATTTTGGAGAAAGGAGTTTTCTTTATATGCACTGCTACTTCTTGCCTCATCCACTGCTGTTCTATTTTTCTGGTTCCATTATTGGGTCCCTGTAGTTCCTGGCTAATTCTTGTTAGACAGTTGTTGTAATAATTCAGAATTCAGAGAAACTGACATTGGGAAGTATGCTTTGTCTTTATCAAGCTGTCCTTAAATCCTCCCAACAACTCAACACACACAGATGAGAGAGCAAGTGCTGGCAAGCACACACGCGCACACACACAGAGACAGAGACACAAACACAGAGAGAGAGAGTCACAGAGACACACAGAGAGAGGCAGAGAGACAGAGACATGGGGAGACATAGAAAGAGGCAGACAGAGAGCTAATGCTCTTTCCTAAAGTTCAAGAGGTAAATGATGACTGCAAATGGCCAATTGAAGCTCAGCACTAACAGAGAAGCATGCCACTGTGTGCTCACATTGTCCTTCTGGGGAGGTATTACTTGACCCCCACAGAACACATGCACACTAAAGCACAAAAGGATAAGGCATAGTCAGAATAATATTAGGAAAGTTGTGTAATCCATGGTAAAGAGATAAATATAGTTTCTTCCCTTCGTAAGCAGTCTCAGAAACTATTCTGGTTTTCTATTATTACTCTGTTTTTTTCTGAGCCATTATACTCCTGCTTTTAGGTTTTTTAAAAGTTATTTGAAATGAGTTATCAAATTACAGAACAAATTTCCACTAGTCACGCAAAAGCACAGCACAGAATTAAAATGAAAAACATTTGTAACTTCCTCTAGCACAAACTTTGGGTAGTGGTACCTGTTTCTTAATGGTCTGTAAAATGGGAAAGATCAAATGCACATGTAACATGTAACAACTGGCCTTAGGAAGAAGAGGGGGCGACTACCTATACATTCTGAGATAAGTTTCAGATTGCTGAATAGAAACTTCTGCTTCTGACCATCCAAGGAATTTCTACAAGATGCCTTTAAAGAAACAAACTCTCACATCTGGGGCAATAATAGTTAATATTTGACATTTTATCCTCTAAGTCACTAATTAAAGATGAGATTTTTTTCAGTGAACATATTTCATGAGATAATTTGTCAGTAAATGTGACGCCACATGTTGGTAGTGAGTTTTTTATATAAGAATATTTGATTGTTATACTGAAAATTTTCCCCATTTTTTCAAATTTCTACTTATTTTTAAAAAGATAGTTAAAAATTCTATAGAGCATTTCAGAAAACATTAATATTTGTATAAAGCTGTCAACCTGATAATCTGATAATATTATTTTGTATAAAACTCTTCTGTAAGCCCATTGAGTGTTTTGCAATATTTTCTTTCCCATACAGTGTCAATGCATTCACATCTGTATGTGTGGTTATAGAAAATGTATGTGTTGTTTTGTTGTAGGAATATAGGTATATGTATGTGCTGTTGAGTGTATATTTATATACCAACTATGTATTTCTACAAAAAACCCAGACATGCATACCCTAAACACACTTGTTATACTTTATCACTGATTATATTCTCTGGTAATAAAACTCTTTGGCATTTCATACTGGTATACCCAAAGTTTTTATTAACTGATGCATAGTGTTTCATTGTATTAATATAAAGCATGTTATTTAGCCCCTCCACTATGAAAAGAAATTTATTTGCAAATTCCTTGCCTTTACTTTATTACTTATGGATCTCCCTTATTCCTGTGGTTTATCTAAAAATGAATTTTCTGAAATTGCTGAATGTTGTTTTAAGTACAGCTCAAGTTTTTCTGAAATTATTATCTCACCAAATAATAAAAATGATCCTTCTCCAGGATTCCACTGATTTCCAGTGTTATAAAACTCTGATGGTGTATTTCATTTGAATATGTGAAAATCTCTATCTGATATGTGGAATATTTCTCACTACTGTAGTTACATTTGCTTTGTGTCTCTCTACTATATGTACAATACTTTGAGGAACTCACTGCTCTTCACTGTATTTTGTACCAGCATTTTCTTTCTTACTACTAATAATAAATAATATAGTTTTACATTTATTCATGGTATAATACGTTTTTTCTTCTAATTTCACTCACTACTGCCTTAAACTAATTTTTTTATATATGAAGTTTTAAGCATAGATTATTAAAACTTATGAAAATAGTCCTTAATGTTTTTTGGAAAGCTGTTTAATAAAGTTTCTTGTTCTTCAAATATATACATATATATAAATTTTAAAATGTATATTTAATGTATATCTATTTTTCAATATTTATATTTTTAAATGAGAAATTCTTCCTTACCTCACTAATTGGAAGTAAGTTTGAAAAACAATGTGTGACTGAAACAGAAACCTTATACAGTCCAATTTTCTTTAAAAAGCTGTTATTTGCACATCTTGTTTGAAGAGTCAGTGTATGATATTGTATGAGGAAAGATTCCAGGTAGACAATCCTTTTGAAACAGACTTATTAGGTCTTATTAGACTTAATAGAATGCATTTCTTGGCTAGTTGTTGTGACAAGATACCTGGTGTGAACTACTTCAAACAAACAAACTGTTTAGCAGGTTCAATTTCATAGCTGTGTGTCTCTATGTCTCTGGACTGATCAGGAGCAAGAACAAAGTGGTGAAGAATGTGGTGAAGTTTGTGGTGAAGAGTACCATGGTGATGGGCATAGCAGAGCTTTTTATCTCAGGAGACCATGGTTATATAAATGTATTTATTCATTCTTTCTTTCTTTCCTTCTTTCCTTCCTTCTCTTTCTTTCTTTCTTTCTTTCTTTCTTTCTTTCTTTCTTTCTTTCTTTCTTTCTTTCTTTCTTTCTTTCTTTCTTTCTTTCTTTCTTTCTTTCTTTCTTTCTTTCTTTCATGTATACAATGTTGTGCCTGCATGTATCCCTGCAGGCCAGAGGAGGGAGCCAGATCTCATTACAGATGGTTGTGCGCCACCATATGGGTGTTGGGAATTGAACTCAGGACCTCTGGAAGAACAACCAGTATTCTTAACCTCTGAGCCATCTCTCCAGCCCATAAATGTATTTTTAATTGCATAGGATGTGAGCCCTAATGCTCATGATTTTTGACTATATAATCTTACCCTTAAATTAATCATAGCAACTTGAAACAACTTTAAAAAATAAGATTCAAGCACATAGTTTTTCTTTACATCCTTAGCTACAGCACTGAGTCATTTATAAGAAGAAAGAAAAGCATGGTTATATAAAGGGAGTTATCATGTGTAATTGTCAATGAACCTTCAGCATATAGATAGCATCTGTACAGGTTTACTCTCCTGGCCAGTTTCTTAGAGTCCCAACACCAGCACAATCTCTTGTTATTTGGATAATTCCTACTAGTAAACATATTTAATTATCTCTCAGAATTTTGAAAGACTCTGTAATTAATTCCATGTCATTCTTCATCTCTAAAACCATTTTTATACAATCCTCTACAACATAACTCTTTAACAGAGTTCTTTATCCTCATTTTCTTTGTTTTTCATTCTGGCTGAAACAGCTCTCTGAAGTGTTCATGTGTCATTCTGCAGTAAGCCTGGAAGTCCTTTAAATTCTGCCTGTAAGTGGCTGTTCAGGGTTCTTAGCAAGATCCCTGCGCATCTTAGTTAATGCCTTCTTTATAATGAATTTGTTAGCAAGTAAATCTAATGCTATCATTAGAAGGGTGAAAAACCACAAATACCATGTGCATTTCTCTCTTTCAATTTCACAAACCTCAGGCAAAATCAGGAGTCAAATTTCTGCAATGACACCTAAACTGCCATAAGTGCATAAGAAAAACTGCTCATTTTAAAATTGTTATTATTATCAGAATAAATAGAGTATGTATTTTGAGAAATAGAGGGAAGAAAGTACGATTAAGAAACATTATTAACATTAAAAAAAGCTCACTTTGTACTACAAAAATCAGGAGTGAAATCTCTAGAGATGTTTCTGAGTATCATCATATAAATTAACTCAGACTATCTCTCTGTGTTCATTAGCTCAAAATAACATCAAACCTTTATGTGCATTAGTTTCTTTCTCTACTTAATGTTGGGGGCTTAGTGGAAGACTGATGCATCTCTCAATCTTCATGTGAGAAACTTCTATTTGATGTGAAAGATAAAATACAAGTGGAAAGTGACTATGTCATCTAGCTACCCCTTGTTGAGGAAACTGATGTTGTCTCAAGCAAGTAGTCCAGGTCTCCCAGGGATGAGAGTTGCTTCTGCACACATAGGTTGTAACAAATAAGTGAGCTGTGCCCTACCTTGGTCTTTGTTCCTTTGCTCTTATGTCCCTCTGCATGCAGCCATATGCCTTTCCACTTTTTCTGTGCTGTTCTGCTGCAGCCTGAATGTTGATACCATGCTGTTTTTACTTGTCAGTTCCCAAATCCTGAGTTACATAAACCTCTTCATAAAGTAACCAGCCTTGAGCATTCTCTTATGGCAACACATAACATAGCACAACAAAAAGACATCTCTATTGTGTCATTACTGTTACTGTTTACTACACCCAACAATGTCTTTGCTTCCTGTGCTATGGATGCTCTTAAACTTACAGACACACAGAGCCATAGCATGGTCTCTGGGGTTCTCACTGTGCTGAATCTGTGAGGTCATGCTTGATTTGTCAAAAGCTTTCAATATGCTTCTCTACATTGTTTTGTGAACACTCAATGAGTGGGAAAAATGTAGTACCTCTTATACCTCATGTCTCCAAGGATTCTGGGTAGAAATGTTTCTTTTATGTTTTGCTAGGTGCTTACCATCCCTGTAAGGCTCAACAAAGAGATGAAAGCCTTGCCATTTTCCGTCCTCTATTCATACTCTTTCCTAGGTTTTCTATTATAATTGTCCTCTGTTAATGCACCCACCCAGATAATTGTTATGATTATTCAGTTTATGGTGTATTTTTTACTTCATTGACAGAACTTCATGTATGTGATTTCCCTTTGGATCTCGAATACAACTCACACTAAAGTTGCATTGAAAACATGTTCTCCTTGTTCTGTTATCATGAAAGTGCATGCATAATTAAAAGTTAGAAATTAGTGTTAATACATTTTAAGGGTAGTCATAATAAAATTATAATATAAACATGCAAAGTAACATGCAAAACATAACATTTTCTTTTTAGTGAATTTATAAATGTGGATATATATACATATATATGTTATAATAGTATCTTGAAAATTTATGGTATTATAATGACTTAGTAACATTTACTTAAATTTTGGTAATTTCCATGTAGTTTTTCAAAAATAGTTTATTTTAAATGGTCTATGAATTATAGTAATTTCATATGTGTTATATAACACCACTGGAAGCATATAAAATAATAATTCTTATGAAAAAATGATTATCAAGAGATGGAGGAAGCAGATGAAGGAAGTGTGTGTGTGTGTGTGTGTGTGTGTGTGTGTGTGTATGTGTGTATGTGTGTGTGTGAAGGTGTTTGTGTTTACAGATGTGTGTTAATGTGAGTGTACATAAAAATGAACTTCCGTGTTTATGTGGATGCATGAATGTGGAAGCCACAGGCAACCTGTGTGTATTCCGCAGGGGTTGTCCATGTCATTTTAGAGACAATTTCTTATTAACATGTGTGCTTACTGAGTGGACTATTCTGGCTGTCCAGGGAACTTCAGGGATCTAACTGTCTCTGCTTTTCTGCTGCTGGGATTACAAAATCATTTCACCACATCCAGCTGTTTTTACTTGAATTTTGACAATGGAACTCAGATCCTCATGCTTGTACAATAAGCACTTTACTGACAGAGTTATATTCTCAGCCCCTCACATAAAACTTCTCATGATTATTTACTTGTTTAATATGCTAAACTAATATGAGAACTATGGGGGGGCGGTTAAAAGGGGGCAGTTTACAGTAGAAACATGTTCTAATAAGTGATAAGAAGCCCACATATGAAGAAGGACTTGGAAATCCTCACAGAACATTTTGTCTCAGATGCATCTTTATGGACACAGCTTCTGAGATAGAAAAATTATAGAAGAAATTAATTACTGATGATACTCCAACAAACAAGAATCAGTAAACATTTGAGAAAACAACCCTGGGCAAAGTCCTTGACCTAATTAATAAAACCAACATTCAAATAAAAATATTTAGTCTATGGAGAGGGTACTCTCAAAGAATTAAATATTATGTATGAGAAAAATAAATAGCTGGAGATGTCTTGAAGTTAACACTTTACTCATCACTATCAATAATCTCCCCAAGGACTGAATAATTAAAGTGCTGTTTTTAATGTCCCAGAAAATGGGTCAGATCATTCACCCTATAAAAGCATATAAACTTAAAATTCAATAGAGAAAATTTAAGACTCGATATGTGTATTATATATAATCAAATTTTGCTTATTATTTAAATATAGTAGTTCATTTCGAACCTAAGGTTAATAAATAGGAAAGTAAATAAATGAATATAAAAATAGCATGAACGAAATGAAATTTCTAGAGGGAAATTCCTCCCAAACACTAAGCAAGTTACAAGACTATTTGAATCTGGACAGATCATAGTGGAGTTTTTGACACCAGAATGAAAGAATTAACACAACTTTCAAAAGAAAACAAGTTAAAAGACAAATACTCTCACTAGATCATGACTACAACTGGGTTTTTTGACTTGCGGGGCTCACTGCCATCAAATAATATAACAGTGTTGAGAAAGATTTAAGAAAACTTAATTTATATGATTACACTCAGTTTAAAACGACTCCTACACTTCATCGAAATTTCTCGATATAATTGGAAAATAAAATTATTTTCAAATGTGTGAGTGAGAGGGAATATTACTATCTAAAAATTTCTTAAAGCAGTCACTTAGAAAAGAATCAATGAGAAAAAGAGAAATGGAGAGACCTGAGAAGACAAGTGCTAAAGGAGCAACACACAATGAAGGAATTCCAACATTTGATATTTCACATTTAAAACAACAACATGAGTGATGGTAATTTTTTTCTGATATAGAAATATTGCCCAATAAATTGGCTATTATATATTTTCTTTTGAGTTCTTCAATGTAAGAAGCTAACCAATGGTTCTTTTACTCTTGTTGGGGAAATGAATTAACATTATAATTTCCTGGGGCTGGGCAAATGGCTCGACAACCATGAGGACCACAGTTTGGTTCCCAGTACCCATGTCAGGTGGCTGAGAGCTGTCTGTAACACTAGGTCCAAGGGATCAAATGCCTCTGGCCTCCATGGCCACCTGTACTCATGAGCTCATAACTCATATGTAGACTGACAGATACAAATAATTAAAAATAATAAAAGTAAAAAAATAAAAAATATATATGTGTAGTCTCCTCTGAACTCTAAAGACCTTAACATACAGCAAAGCAAGAAAAAATTATAAATGAATCAACCTTTTGTAGCACAGTGTGATGTGCAGATGGATGGTGACCTCTCCCTTGTAAACAATTAATCAAATACTCCCTCTATACTCCTTCAGTCAAGCTGAGGATAACTGTGGCCCTATGAGATAGTTCAACAGTGCTATTTGTAATGCATCCAACTTTACTAGGCGATTTAAGTGCCTCTCTGAATTAGGTAACTTGATATGTTTACAATAAAACCTGCCTCTCATTAGGTTTAATGAACAAGAATAGTTTGGCACGAAGGTACTTGTGAAGAACTAAGACTCTTCCGCAGAAACTGAGATATGAGACACTATCTTACTTCATGATTACTTTTTAAAAAAGTGGCTGTTAGGTGCTTGGAAAGGCCATGCATTGAACTTATTGCTAGAAAAAGTTGTACTGAGTCATTAAAAGATTCACTTTCATTTCAAAGACAAAGGAAGAAAAGAAAAATATTTTAAAGTGAATGTTTTAAGAGAAGGGAAAAACTTAGGAGGAAGACTCCTCATGTAATTCCTAGGGAGGTTTAGGAACTTGTCTTTTAATTTGAGTTTATTCAGACCCAATTTGAATTAGGCTTGAGTGTTCTCATATTCTAATTCCACCTGTTTAAGTATCCTTACTATCTACACACTGATTTGTCAATTTTTGTATCCCCTGCATTACACAATAGTGGATTGGGTAATTAGTGGGATGATATGATAATAAGCTGATTATTTCCAGTTGTGATGACCAGTAAAAAATAACAATAAGATCTAAAGCTCAGAAGATTGAGAAAGGAGAATCACATGGTTTATGATAGGGAATTTCAGGCTAGACTGAGTTATATAATACCTATTCCAAAGCAAAATAAAAATGCATAGAGTTTGAATTAGGAGATGCAATTAAAGGAAAAGTATACTGTGATAGGGACAGTGAGCTCAGTAACAAACCACAGAGCTAAGTCCTTGAGAGGGCAAGCAACAGAGAAGATATTATCACAGTAACAACACGGTCAGTGTAGCTGAATGAATGAATAAATGAGTCATTGAATGCTCTCAACAATCTATCTGAATGTCTATTTAATTGCCATTTTACCTCCTCAGCTTAGACCACTTTCTAGTTTTCAAAATTTATCTTGTTCTGTGTTTTAGAAAGAATTTCCGCTAAAAGATAATTAGGGCTCTAAAGTTAATTTTTAGCCACTGTCATATATCATATATATGACTTTCAAATTGGAAATATTGATCTAAGGACCAAAGAAATGAGTAAAAATGGGGGATACTCAGTATATTAGTAGGTGGTGACAAGCCATGTAGAGAGACTCTCTGTTGTGTTTTATGCAATGTTAGTTGAAATGTTTATTAAGGTTCTCTTTTACAGGTGATTTTGAACAATCCACAGTGAAGTAAGGGATGCTTTTCATTGTTTGCAGAAGTTTCAACAATTTCTTCTGTAAAATACACAGCAATATTTCAGCTTTCACTTGTTTATGTAAGGATGGTGTCCCTTGTGCTCAGTTCATTCTTTTTCATAAATTGCTCATATATTTTGCAGGCTTTACTAATTATTTTTTATATTTTAAGCCACCAATATTTTCATTTTAAGATCTTTTAAGATGTTTTCTTCTTTAAACTCTTTGCTAAAGTCATGTAGAATGAATATGTACATGTCATGTTAAAGTTATATAATGATTTACTTCTAGAAAGAAGACCCTTCTGGTACTTGTGTGTCTAGTTGATAACTGCTGATGGTAAATAAACTAGATAATGACTTCCACACACTTTAGAGTCAAGGATTAAAAAATGGAGTTATAGAATCTCCCTCCCTTGCAAAGGAAAGCTGTTGAAGCCAGGTTTGTGTCAGGGTTGTTTCTGCATGAAGGCCTAGAGAGGTAATTGTGTGGATCTGTGAAAGAAAAGGCTAGATTGCCTTGGAGACTCAAAATGTTGGAGATGCCAGAGCTATGAGATACTTGCTGAAGAAAGCTGCTAAGAAATAGTAGAATGAAATGTACTGCAGTCAACCAAGCTGAAAAGAGTCAGAGATCTTAAGATCTTGACACCAGACATGGAGATGCAGTTTGGAGTTTGCTCACCTGGTTTTCTGTCTTTCTTTGGTCCAGTATTTCCTCATTATGCACCCTTTCCTCCCTATTAGTATGTTACATTCTATCCCATTGTATGTTGAAAGTATGTGATCTGCTTTTTAATTTTGACTTAACAGAGGATTACAGTTAAGAGATTGCCATGAGTCTCTGAAGAGACTGGACTTCTAATCAGCATTGAGAATGACAGACTATGGGTAGGTTTGAAGATGGACTGAACGCATTTCTGATTATATGGCTACAAGCTTATGAGGACCTGGATGTGGATTGTGGTGGTTTGATTGAAAATGAACTCCATAGGCTCATAGCGTGTGGTGCTATTAGGAGGTGTTGCTTTGTTGGAAGAGATATGTCACTGGGGGTGGACTTTGAAGTTTCAAATGATCAAGCTTGACCAGTGTCACTCTCTATTCCTGTTGTTGCTGATCCATATGTAGAACTCTCAGCTACATCTCCAGCACCATGCCAGCCTTCATGCCACCGTGCTTCCTGCAGTGACAATAATGAACTAAACCTTTGACAGACCCAATTAAATTTTTTTCATTTATAAGAGCTGCTGTGGTCATGGTATCTCTTCACATCAATAAAAACCATAACTTAGACTGATATTCATTCAAATAATATATATGCATCTATATACTGTAATTCACAAATAGATCAATTATCTATCTATCTATCTATCATCTATCTATTTTCTCTAACAACTTATTTTCTTTTTATATTTATATATCTTTTGGTTTATAGACAAAATATATGTCGATCAATCTTTCTATCATACTTGAAGCTACTGCTAATACCATCTTCAAGTTGAGGATATAGAAGGGAACTAGATCTTGAGTCATTTTTGTGTGAGTTAAAACACCAAAAGCCCTTCTCATTCATAATCACATAGCACCTAAAGTGGCATTGCTGTGTTCTAATAAGACTTTACTTATAAAAACAGACAGAAAGCTGTTTTTGCCTAAGGTAAATTTACCATTCTCCATGTAGAATGAGCAGATTGTATATAGATAGGGAGAGAGTATTTCCAAAATGCACAGTGACTTAAAGACAACACAGTATGTGCTAGAAGCCCTTAAATCAGTAGTACTCAACCTTTCAGTCATGATTCCTTTGGCAAACCTGTATATCCCAAAATATTTACATTATGATTCATAACAGTAGGAAAATTATAGATATGAAGTAGAAATGAAAATATTTTTACATTTAGGGGTCACCACAACTTGAGGAACTTAATTAAAGGGTCATAGCATTAGGAAGATTCAGAATTACTGCTTTAAATTCTAATATTCTTGCTCTTCATTCACTATTTGCCACATTTCACCATAGATATACGTATATACAATTTATACTATTAGAAGCCATAGAGTTTTAGCTATAATTTAAGTGACATTAGTTTTTTGAATGCATCCACTTTTCCCATTTATCAATGGTTACATAAAAAACAACTTATGTATCCTCATTTTTATCTCCATTTATATTTGTTGTCCAGAACTTGATGTGAAGAGGACAAAGAAAGACATTTTTCCCACTTACACACATTATTGGTCTTAATGCTAGCTAATAAAATATTGTTGAAAGAGAGACAGAGGAAGAAAGGAAGGAAGAGTGGTTAGAGTACATGTTCCATTACTGCAGTCATTTTCTATAAAGATGGCAGTCTTCACAGGTAGTGGCTTTAATAATTCTAATACCTATGTGTGGTTTAGAACAAGAGACTATGACATAGCAAGGAAAAAAAACCTTGCCATTAAATCGATTCTTTATTCTGATAATACATTTAAAAAATGTACAATCATAGAACCTTCTCAAAGTCTTAGACATTTTGAGTAAAATTTATAACATCGGAGAAGTGCATAAAGTACTATTATTCCTTAGGGGGAAGGTCTGTGATTGCCTAAGTTGCTAGTTTGAAAGGATTCACTGACTGACATTGTCATGCATAGAGCCTTTGGTTATACCAAAGAACGAAAATACTTGAGTTGGAAAATTACATAATTTCTGAAGCTAAATGTTGATAAATCCACATTTAATTATTTTTTCAAAAGAATGTATTTGGCCTGTAAGCATTCTAGCATGCTATTTGCTGAATTTCATGCTGGTAACATCCTATGCATGGGAGAACTGTGACCACTGAGTGTGTGCCTTGACCAATCAAGCATGAGCACTTTGGGCTGACAGTTTTCTACTAAGGTAGTAGTCATACAGCTAAGATTGGTAACATGACTACCTGGTGTAGCTGTGCAGCCATTTCCTCTGGTGAATAGAGATCAGCACTTGTCACAAGAAACTACCCATCTTAGTAATGATAATAATAAGTATGTACAGCAATGAGAACTTTGAGTTCATTGAAATGAACTTTTAAACACATAATAGAGAGTAAATAATATAATTTATTTACACTTGAAGCCAATGGCAAATTGACACAACACATAGGACATTTGAGACTCCTTCAACACAGATAAGGCAATCTGGAATCTATGGGGCAAAAAAATAGACTTTTTAAAAATTAACATAATATTTTTATTGATTATTTGGGAATTTTATATCATGTACTCTGATAACACTCACTTCCCAGTCCTTCCATATGTGCCTACCTTGTGCCCTCCTCCCTCAAAAAATTTAAAAATAAATTTAAAAAAATACAAGTCCAGTCTGTCTGGACTCACTGGAGCATGATCAAAATTCCAGTGGCCAGGTCCTTTAATAAGACAGGGACTATCCTTCCCCTCCCACAACTCCACCAGAAGCCATCAATTATGGAGAGCTAACTTATGAATTCTTATCACGCTTTTCAAGAGTTTTCTTTCATGGCTTCATGTTTAGGCTGCAATTTTTTAGGTGTTGGGTATTGGGGTGTGGGTAGGGGTTGTCAAAGATGCCTTCCATGTTCTTCTTTCTCAACTGTGTGTCTGCAGTCATCAGCACCACTGCAAAAGTAGCTTTCTTGCTCTTTACAGTCAAAGGGAGCACAGATTGTGGGATTCCACATAGTTTCTGGTGACAGAACAGATCATGAACATATCTTCTTGTTGCAGCAAGACCATGGACCTCAGGTGGCATTGCAGACCATCCACAACAATTAGGTCTTGGGTAACAGCATGGTCCAAGGACACCAATAAGGATTTAGGTGGTAGTACAGATCATCAACATCCCCATGGTCTTTAGTGGTACCTGGGGCTATAAACATCAACACAGACCCTAATGCAGTAGGACCATGGGCTTAGACATGGCTCCACTGGTAGCATATCTCTTAGCAGCTGTTGTTTGCTTATTAATAACCTAAAAATTCAAAATCAACACAATAACACACAGAATCCAGACTCCCTGTGTATTTCCCAAATGTGGGCTTTTTTCTTTTATATTACTTTTATTCTCTCTTTAAAGACTTTATTATTTTCTAAGCTATTCATTTCTATGACTATACTCTTTTTTTTTTCTTTCTTAAATCTACATACATTGTAAAACACATTGGAACCTGTTCAGAGGTTTATCCACTTGGACCTCTTTTATTGTTTTTATCTTTTAGCTGTTTTTGTCTGCATGAGCAAAAGAAACTGCTAAGTGGCACAGGCTAGGACCTCCTTCAGTCATAGCTTAGATGGCTGGCCCTATGCACTTCTTGGGTCATGAAAGCCAAGCCTAAAACCACTGCCTGGTTGGAGGTAGGTGACTAAAAACTGCCTTAAACCTTTCCTAGAGGTCTAGAATGCCAATGCTTGAACTGTGGCAGGCAGATTGTTTTTTACTTAGGTTTTTTGTTCCTAATTCAAGTACTATCAGGCAGAAATTCTTAAAGGCGTCATATCCTTCTTCTTCTTCTTCTTCTTCTTCTTCTTCTTCTTCTTCTTCTTCTTCTTCTTCTTCTTCTTCTTCTTCTTTTTAAGCTTTTACGAGGGCCTACATGGAAATACATCCCCACATTGGATGCCAAAATGTTGTGGGATTTTCTTTTACTCTAGGCCCATATTGGAACACCAAAATGTTGTGGGTTGTTTTTGCTCTTTTGGGGGACCCATCACCCAGCTTCCAAATAAATCACACATGGAGGCTTATTCTTAATGATTAATGTCTGGCCTTTAGTTCCTTTAATTTGGCTCATTTCTTGCCAGCTTTTCTTAACTTAAATTATCCCATCTATCTTTTGCCTCTGGGCATTTCCTTTTCTTACTTCTGTATATCTTACCTTCATTCTTATTCCAAGGCTGGCTGGGTGCCTGGCCCCCAGACTCCTCCTCCTTCCTCTCTCATTCCTTACTTTTCCTCCCAGATTTCTCCTTCTATCTATTCTCTCTCCCGCCTTACTAATGGACATTCATCTCTTTATTAGACCATCAGCTGTTTTACACAGGCAAAGAACACAGCTTCACAGAGTTAAACAAATGCTGAATAAATAAAAGTAAGACATCTTAAAATAATATTCTACAACACACCTTGGTCTGCAGAGTGAGTTCCAGGACAGCCAGGGCTATATAGAGAGACCCCGTCTCAATACTCTGCCCTAATCTTAAAATAGGAAGCATTTGAAGCAATTGGATATGTTTCAATAAGAGAATCAACAGTGTAAACCATATTCATACCAATGTTGAGTTACTAAAATGGTCAGATGTTATGTCAGCATACAAAAGCTAAAATTTACTGAGAAGAAAGTCCTAGAGATCATAATGCTGAGTATCAGCAAAGAAAGGTGTTAGATTCTAAATTCCACACTCTTGTGAAAATAATCATAACAGGGTAAGTATGCATTTCACTTTCATGCCCATAGTTAGCTATGTAATCATTGTCACATAAGAGATAATGCTTAAAAATTTCAGAAATGGCAACATGAAGAATCTTCCATCAGTTCCCTGATGAAAACTTTAGATTTGAAATTGATGCAGAGACCCACAGTCAAACATTAGGTGGAAAGGGAGCCCAGGTTGGAGGTCTCCATCAGATCCTTCCCCTTAGAGCTCAGGGAACCCTGAAGAAGGGTCACAGGAGGAATTGTGGGAGTGAGAGGGGTCAAAGACAGTGGAAGAGTATGGCCAGAGGAGTCAACTAAACAGGACTCATTGAGCCCTAGAGAACTGAAGAGGCAATTGTGAAGCCAAAAACATCTACCTTAGGTTCTCTTCATATATGTTATTGTACTGACAGTGTTTTGGAGAGACTCTTGACAGTGGGAGTGGGAGTGTCTCTGACTCTTTTGCCTTTTCTTGGGACCCTTTTCCTACTACTTGGTTGCCTTGTGCATCCTTGTTTGTGCCTGGTCTTACTGTATCTTGTTATGCCATGTTTGGTTGATGTCCCTGGGAGACCTTTTATTTTCTGTGGGGTGAGTGGATCTAGGGAAGAAGGGTGGTTGGGGGAACTTGCAGGAGTGGAGGGAGAGGATTCTCCAGTTGAAATGTATTGTATTAGAGAACAATAAAAATTTTAAAACATAAATGAATGAATAACTATCATCATATATTATAACACGAGGAATTAAATTGATCACATTAATTCACATGGATGATCTGTTTAAATAAATGAACTGTGGGGCAATATTGTACAGTATAGGATGAGGAAGGCAGATAGAAAGATAAAGGAGGAAGGAATACACTGAGATGAATCACATTGTGCTGAATGGTTTTATCTCAACTTGATATAAGCTGAAGTCATGTGAGAGGAAGGAACCTCAATTGAGAAAATATCTCCAATGAGAACAGGTAGAGGCAAGTCTGTAAGGCATTTTCTCAGTTAGTTATTGGTGGGAGAAGGCATCACCATTTTGGCTTGTGTTATCCTTGGACTTGTGGTCCTTGGTTCTATGATAAAGCAGGATGATCAAGTCACAAGAAGCAAGCCAGTAAATAACACCCCTCCATGGCCTCTGTATTAACTCCTGATCCAGGTTCCTGCCTTACTTCAGTTCCTGTCCTGACTTCTTCCTTTGATGATGAATAGTGCTATGAAGCTAAAGGTGATAATCCCTTCCCCCCCCCAACTTGCTTTTTGGTAATGATGTTTCCCTGCAGCAATAAAAATGTTAATACAATCAATAAAGGTCCCTTAGGGGAACAGAATGCTCCTTCAGAGTCAGAATGTCATCTGATTGATTATATGTTCTATTCCAAGGGAATGGTGACTATTCAAAGAGAAATCAGGTTACTCATACTTTAAGGAATTAACCTTAATATCACTAATAATACAGTAAGTGACATCATATAGCATTTTCCCAACATCTATTAAAACAAAAGAAGCAATTAAACATCTATTTTTGGACTCATTTTGTAAGACAATTGGCACATATTCTTTAAAAAAATCAATGCATTTTTGGTTGTGAGCCTAGCCTTTAAAGGCTGAACCATCTAAGAATGGATAAAGAAAATGTGGTACATATACATGATGGAGTACTACTCAGCAGAGAAAAACAATGACATCATGAGGTTTGCAGGCAAATGGATGGATCTAGAAAAAAATCATCCTGAGTGAGGTAACCCAGACTCAGAAGGACAAACATGGTATGTACTCACTCATAGGAGGATACTAGATGTAAAACAAAGATGACTAGACTGCTACACAACTCCAGGGAGGCTACCTAGAAAACAGGACCCTAGGAAAGACCCAAGGATCACCCAATGGCAGAGAAATGGATGAGATCTACATGAACAACCTGGACGACAGTGGGAGTAATGAAGGGCAAGGTTTGAAGGAAAGAAAGCCTAGAGCAGCAGGAGATCCCAGCTGGATCAGGAACAGAAAGGGAGAACAAGGAATGGTAGACCATGATATATGAGGACCACCTGAGAACAGGAATAGGCAGAGTGCTGGAGAGGTCCCCTGAGGTCCACAGTGATGCATCCTCTGTAGACTGCTGGCAATGGTTGAGAGAAAGCCTGATCTGACCTAGTCTGGTGATCAGATGGCCAAACACCTTGACAGTCCTGCTGGAACTCTCATCCGATAACTGATGGAAGTGGATGCAGAGATCCTCAGCCAGGCCCCAGGTGGAGCTCCAGGAGTCCAATTGTTGAGAAAGAGGAGAGTCTGTAAGAGCATGAATTATTGAATCCAAGATTGCAAAAAGCACAGGGACAAATAGCCAAACTAATGGAAACACATGAATTATATAAACCAAAGGCTGCAGAGCCCCCAGCTGGATCAGGCCCTCTGGATAAGAGAGACAATTGAATATCTTGAACTGTTTGGGAGACATCCAGGTTTTGGAACCAGGACCTGTCCTTAGTGCATGAGCTGGTTGTTTGGAACCTGGGGCTTACACAGGGACCCTTTGCTCAGCCCGGAAGGAGGGGACTGGACCTGCCTGTACTGAATCCACCAAGTTTAAATGAATCCCTAGGGAAGTCTTGGCCCTGGAGGAGATGGGAATGGATGGGAGGGGATGGGGGGTAAGGTGGGATTTGGGGTGGGAGGGGGGAGGACAGGGGAACCCATGGCTGATATGTAAATTTAAAACACAAATATAATAAAAAGGGGGGGATCAATGTAATAAAACAAATCAAAAAAGCTAGAAAGCTGTTTTAGTTTAAAACAAATGAGACATTAAATGTCAATATAGTACAGGATTCTGAGAGCTGTGGCATTTTTCTGGATAAGTTGTTTGGATTCGTGTGTGTGTGTGTGTGTGTGTGTGTGTGTGTGTGTGTGTGTGTGTGTGTGTGTGTCTGTGTGTGGGGTGTGTACTTATGTGTTTAGGGGGTATATGTTTTTGTGTTCATGTGTATGTGAGTACATATTATGTAAGGTGCATTTGTATGTGGATGCACATGCATGGGGAGGCCACAGCAAAACTTCAACTGCTGTTTCTTGGGAGTTGTCCACCTTGTATTTTGGCATGCGGAACTCTTAGATTAGCCTAGGTGGGCTAGCCAGTGAGTACTGGGAATTTGCTTGTCTTCTCCTCCCTGGAACTGGGATTATCAGTGTTGGCCACTATACTCAATTAGATTCTGAATTTTTCAATAAAATTTCAATGAATATTATTGAGAGAGTTGGAATGAAGGAGTTATAAAACAGAAACTAGGATATAGCTCAATGGAAGCTCACTTGTCCAACCTACAGTGACCCTGGGTTCCAACTTCAACACTAATATTTCCCTCTGACATGCAGGCATCTGGTGTTGGACTTGGTGACATGTCCCAATGGGCAGGCTTATGTGTTTGAATACTTGGACTCTCAGCTAGTGGTGCTGTTTCGGAAGGATCTGGAATCTTCAGGAGGTGGAGCCTTATTGGAGGATGTAGGCCCTTAACAGCCTCGAGATTGTATAACCTAGCCAAACTTCCTGTTTATTCCTCCTGCCCTCAGTTTTTCTAATATGGGCAGAGTATGTCTTGTCAAACTGAGAGTATAAATAAACCCTTCCTTCCTGAAGAAAACAAGTAGAAAACCAAACAACCGCTATAATTTGCTATCATTGCTTTTTTGTGTATGGAGATCATATATATTGTTTAAGTTTATTCTTAGACAGTATTGTGAAATATTTAAGGATTGTTGTGACAGATTAGAAGAAACATGAAACTTTCTTGGAAACTTGTTAGTGATGGTTTATTCTAGATGAAAATATATGTTGTTAATTATTGGTATTCTTTCAATTTATCTGTGTTTATGGAATATTTCCAAATATGTTTATAGGCAATAACATTAACATTTACTAGACTTTTGTGAAATTTTGAGTATTGGAAGCTGAAATTCCAAGACTATCATAAAAGGAAATCTGATATATAAGCAAGTGTCAGAATTTATCTGGGATGAACACATCTTCCCTGGTTACATACTTGTCTCCCTTCAGTCATATTGCCTAAGAAAACATTAATGGTCCTTTCAAAAAATAAAAAAAAATAATAAAAATTCTGTTTCACATTTTAAAGTGGCAATGAAGCAGGCAGTAAGTTTTTTCTGAAATTTTGTTTTGTTTTATTTTTTTGTTTTTGTTTTTTGAGACAGGGTCTCTCTATGTAGCTTTGCGCCTTTCCTGGAACTCGCTTTGGAGACCAGGCTGGTCTCACAGAGATCCACCTGTCTCTGCCTCCTAAGTCCTGGCTTTAAAGATGTGTGCCACCACCACCAGGCTGAAAAAATATTTTATATGGTAATTTTTGGCACTTAATGGACACTTAATATTGACTGGTTCTTTCTATGATATTTTTCAGGAATCTCTCACAAATACAGCAATAGTTCTGTAAAAGATGCTATTATGTTTTTACAAAAAAACTCTCAAACATATTGATATTGGTCATAAATGACTGAGCTAGAATTCAAGTAATGTCTGTCCTTTCAAACACTTTGCTCTTATCAATATGTTCAAATAAAGAAAGCCTCTTTTTAAAATGTCAGGATTCAGGGTTACATAACGCAAAGTAAGATTTAACAATCTGTTTATGTACTAACAGGGAACAGAAATAAATTGGATTGTTTTCATTGTCCCTATTGAATTTTGATGCTCTTTTTGAAAGATTATTCTGCCTGATGTTACACCTATGGGAACAGAAATAATGGTGGAGTGTTTGAACAACAGGCTGTGTATTGAGTAATACTATAGTTAATCTCCAGCCATAACATTTCTCAAACTGAGACAGCAAAACTACACAAAGTCCCCTTTGCTTTTAAATCTCACTCTTCACTCCCCTCTGCTTATCACTCACAATTTATACAGACAAGACAGTGCTTGCCTTGTCTTTTTAAATAAGTTATTGCTATTTATTGATATGAATATTATGCTGTCATTACTTAGGTATTCATAACACATATCCTCATTCTACTTTATTATTTTATCAGCCACTTTAATAAATACTAATTGAAATTTGTATGAAATTTCTGTCTGTTTTCTGTCTTATTTCCCTGTTCCTTTTTGTCTCACAGCAAAATACCCAGATTTATTAATACATATAAGGTTTAGTACTAATCCTCATTGATATTTTCTTGAGTTTTTTATTGATGCATAAAATATGAAAACATACTTATTATTGTAATATCTATTATATGATGTGGATATATATATGTATATATATATATATATTGTGTAATGTCTAAAACAAGGTAAATATATCTATCTTCTCATTTACTTTTTTGTTATTAAGAAATATTTGTTCATTTTACATACCAATCACAGATCCTTCTCTTCCCTCCTACTGCCCTTGTAGCTTGCCGCCAACCCACCCCCCATTCCCTCTTACAATAAGGTAAGGCCTCCTATCGGGAGATATTCATCTTATATTTATAGAGGAAAATCTTTAAGCTTGTTCTGGCTTTATGAAATATCAGGGTAACTTTATATGTATTTTAGCAGAATTAAAGATCATTTTGTTTTCTTCATTAAGCAAGTCAATATAGAAATGTACCCTCTAATAGTAAAATGTGGATAATATAACGACTCATTTTTTTTTCAAAAGAACATTCTCTTCAGGTGAATCATTGAAACGTAGTGATCTTAGAAAGTAAGTGGAAATATACAGTGACATTAGAAGAACAGAGGGTCAGTGAGAACCATCAAACTGGGGAAGCAATCTTGTGATAAGGGAGAATGCTTCTTACTGATGGGAAGGAAGGCTGAAAATAGATGGTGAATTTGCCAGACAGTTTTGAAAATGTGAGACCAAGCTTCTAGTGAATAATAAGGCATGGAAGTTTTGAGGATAGCATTGAAATGGGAAAAGTAATAAATTATTTTACTTTCTGGAGAAACCTCCCAATAGTGCGGTTTGAATGAATCATTAAATCTCTGAGACTCAGATTTTGTGAGTGTAAAAAGAACAGTGAGCTGAGCATGTCAGTCATAACATTGCCACAAAGGTCACTGGGGAATTTGTTAAAGAAAGCACGTACTGGAATATTTCTCCAAATCAGTTCTAAGGTAGCATCAGATTTATCAAAAAGAAAGAAAGAAAGAAAGAAAGAAAGAAAGAAAGAAAGAAAGGAAGGAAGGAAGGAAGGAAGGAAGGAAGGAAGGAAGGAAGGAAGGAAGGAAGATTCATTGGACCAAACAACAGTTGTGGTAAAAACAGTAGCCAATATATTCCCTATGGTATGCTCTTCCAGAAAATGGTAAAATCCTGAAACACATCAAGGCCTACTGAAGATAGTGACCTTCTCTTAATTGGGTCTAAAACTGAGTTGAGTCCTGTATATGGAATGTATGTGAACCAGCCACACCGCATCTACATAGAATTAGACACAAAGCTATTATCTTCAAGGTTTTCCCTGATCCCAATCCATAACACAGATGTCTAAACAGAACTCAGTCTCCTTTCCTGCATCCACATCTCTAACTTATAATTCTGTGTCTAAGCAAAATAATGGTCTTTATAGTCATCACAGAAAATTCCTTGAAATCATTTAGCAGCTTGCTTTATCCAATGTTTCTGTGGTTTTCAGACTAAGAGGAATAATCTATTAAGGTAACAGAAAGTCATTACTTAAAAATCAACATAGTGAAATAAAATGTAAGAGGGCAGACAAAAACAATACAGTATATCTGAATATACATTATCCAGTTAGATACAATAATTTACAAAATCTTAACTTTGCTTTATTATGCTTATATAATGTAAAATACTTCACTATAAATTGTCTTTTAAAAATTTGCACGACATTTCTTTCTGTGCTTTGATTACAGCTGTTCCCTGAAAGTCTGTTTCAGCCACATATTAATGAATGAATAATCTGCACTCTTTCTTCCATGTCACAATATTAGGTATATATCCATCATTCCGTTTTTGTCCTTATTCTTCTTATTTTCATTAACAATCCAGATATTAACTTTTCTTTTGGCTTTTGAGACACATTCTTACAACCATATGGCTCTGTCTTCAGACAGCCATTATGAGCTGTCCAGGATTTTTGGTGTTGTAGAAACACAATGATTTGTTGTTTATTCCAAATTCTTTTTTATTTGATAATTTAATTTAATTTTACATATCAAACATGGGTTCCCCTGCCCTCCCCCTCCAGCCCCCATTCCCGCCTTCCCCCCAGTCCACCCCTCAATCCCATCTCCTCCAGAGCAAAGAGCTCTAAATGGGATGTCTTGATCAAATTCCTTCCCTCAGAGCTCAGGGAACCCCATGAAAGAGGAGGCAGAAAGATTGTAAGAGCCAGAAGAGATGGAGAACATGATAAAAACAAGACTCTAAATCCACACCAGCAAAGCTCATATGAACTAACAGAGAATGAAGCAGCATGCACAGGACCTGCCTGGTCTGCACCAGTTCCTCTGCATTTGTATTTCAGCTTCCAATTTAGTGTACTTATGGGTTTCCTGTGAGAGCCCACAAAGGTTTCCTAGTGAGATCTGAGCTTGCTTTATATACCAGGGCTTCATAAGGGGATGGATTGACCACGTGCATGGTTATAAGGTGTTTGGAAGGGTCAGCACTTGGCTGTGCTAGGTCTTTTGTGCCGCCCTTTGGCATTTCTATAAATAGCCCTTTAGAAGAGATAGAAGGGGCTGGTGGGTTGTGTCCCTGCCTCCCCCAAGCTGTCCTGTGTTTCCATCTGTCTCTCTCCCCTCTATATTTCTATCTGATTATTTCTCACTTCTCCCTCCTCAAGTGTACCCTGGGGAAAAAGTGGGGGTGTTCCCCCCCTCCAGTTTCCTGATTGTGTGAATGAGTGGGTCTCTGACTCCTCTACCTTCTCTTGGACTCTTTTCCTTGCATTGGTTTCTCTTGTCCAACTTAGATGTGATCTTTGTACTATATTTTATTTCATTAAAGTTTTTTGAATAATTTAATTTTAATTTTACATATCAGCCATGGGTTCCCCTGTCCTACCCCCTCCCGCCTCCATCCCTGCCTTCCCCCCAGCCCAACCCCATTCCCATCTCCTCCAGGGCAAAGACTCCCCTGGGGATTCAGCTCAACCTGGTAGATTCAGTCCAGGCAGGTCCAGTCCCCTCCTTCCAGGCTGAGCAAAGTATCCCTGCATAAGCCCCAGGTTCCAAACAGCCAGCTCATGAACTAAGGACAGGTCCCGGTCCCACAGCCTGGGTGCCATGAGGTTTGCAGGTAAATGGATGGATCTAGAAAAATTAATCCTGAGTGAGGTAGCCCACATTCAGACAAACATGGTATGTACTCACTCACAGGATGATACTAGATGTAAAACAAAGATGACTAGACTGCTACACAACTCCAGGGAGGCTACCTAGAAAACAGGACCCTAAGAAAGACTCAGGGATCATCCAACGACAGAGAAATGAATGATATCTACATGAAAAAATTCTTTGACAAAGGCAATAGATGGTTATTTCCCAGTAATTACAATCTTAAACTATGATTAGATTTATCCAAGTAAATTTTCTTATAATTTATCAAATAGTCCTAAAGTCCTCATGAACTCACAGAATCTGTGTTTCTGTTCATGGGATAGTGTTTCTTGGACTGATACCTAAGTCAAATACAATAACACTCAAGTTGCATATACACAAGCTCCACTGAACTATTTTTTTGGAGTCAGTCCTAGAGAGCATTGCCCATGTGTCTAGAATGTGTCCTCAGATGGCTAAAGTTTGCTAATGTATACTAGAAGGAAGTTTCTGAATATAGCTGCTCTACATAGTGTATTTAGTATTATTGATTTCACAAAGGAGCACACCTCTCTAGTGATCATTATCTGATATATTATACATTAAAATAATCATAGAATAAAATAAACTATTGGTTTACAATATAACAAAGCCTGTGAGATGATGAAGTCAGGGATAGACAGCTGAGATTGTATTTCAGTTTAAAATGGACCTGCCTACTCTCTACCATGAATTTTAGAATAAGACAATAAATGCAGCCACATTTTAAACTATGCTCTATCTGATATTCGACTGTCATGCTAGAATTATTTTAAAATAAATACAATTATAGCAATAATTATTCAAATATACTGGCTATTAGAAATGAACTTTGATATTTTTTAATGTTAATTCACTTTACATATACTAGATCAGAAGTCTCTCATGAGCATATTTTCTGGAAAAGATCTTATATTACTAGTATGAAAAACCAAGAGACTTGTTTTTCACCAAACAATAGAAAGGGATACACATCCATGCACACAGATGTAGATGTTTCTCTGAACAGAGTTTCTAACTATTGAATGCCTTCTTCCACGTGCAAGGGCATTAAATGTGTTCCTTCTTTTTCTTGGTTCCTTAAACATTACATATATGAATCACTACTGCACCTAAGATAGTAAAATTGGATCCAGGAATTCAAAGCAGATGATTCTTTACTTTTTAGTGCTT
The DNA here is from genome assembly GCF_903995425.1 of Onychomys torridus. Classification (NCBI taxonomy): domain Eukaryota; kingdom Metazoa; phylum Chordata; class Mammalia; order Rodentia; family Cricetidae; genus Onychomys; species Onychomys torridus. The sequence continues at coordinate 50,277,254 of NC_050445.1, read as the reverse complement.
CTTCCCATCATATATGCAAAAATGACAAACTGACTAATTCTCTCATTTCCAGGTGTAAAATGGGAATGTTTATAGAAATATTCCTCCCTGTATTTAGTAGAACCATCCACGCCAGAGGAAGGTTTTAAAAAGAGGTCATAGGCATTTTTTGGAATGAAATGTTAACGGCATTTTATTAGAGAAAGTTGTCACCCTGATGATAGTTCCTATTCTTTCAGGAAGAAGAAGTGGTTGGTGATCCATGGAAACTGTCATATATAGAATCTAACTCAAAACTGAGGAAAGTAGTCAGTAGACTGGAGCCATCTAGAGAAAACGGAAGAACTAATTGCCTCAGTATTGGCATTGGAAAATGAAGTTGTTTCCCTTGAACTGGTTAAAAATAATCAAAAACAAAATATCCTGAGGCTAGGGAGATGGATCAGTGCTCTTCCAAAGCACCCAAGGTCAGTTCCCAGAATCCACTTTGATTTTGTGTGTGTGTGTGTGTGTGTGTGTGTGTGAGAGAGAGAGAGAGAGAGAGAGAGAGAGAGAGAGAGAGAGAGAGAGAGAGAAGAAGAAGAAGGAGGAGGAGGAGGAGGAGGAGGAGGAGGAGGAGGAGGAGGAGGAGGAAGAGGAGGAGGAGGAAGAGGAGGAGGAGGAGAGGAAGGAGGGAGAGAGAAAGAGAGATATTAAACATTAAATAATCTTAAAAAAAACCCTGTCCTCCAAGCTGGACATGATGTGTACACATGTTATCCTAGTAATTTGGATTCATAGGCAGGAAGATCAGTGCTCCATAGCCAGCCTCAGCTAAATATTGATTTCCGTGCCAGTTTGCTTTGTATGACCTTGTCACAAACAAGCAAATAGTGCAAATATCTCTCACAGTAGAAAAAATCTGATGACTACGAAAGGGCTTTATTTCTGAAATGGTATCAAACCACAAAAGACACATAGAAAGCCAATCTCTAGAGACTGAAAGATAGTCGAAAGTCTCTTACATTGACACAGCCAAGAGATTCACTCCATAATATCCACATTCTAAAGAAAAACAATAGCCTGTCTTTAAGTAAGAAGATTTGATAGCATCTTAGCTGGCCTGGTCAATGCTCTAACCATCAGCAAATGGGCCTAATTCAGAGGAGAAAGGAAAAGGTTCTCATGTCATTCTGACAGGGTGAGTTTTTATAAGTTGGGCCTGGGTGCATTACCAAAATTGTTTATCTCCATGACATAGAACATTTTCCTCCTGAATGATAATATTTTTTAAGAAGATGATTCGTAGGTCCTTGAAAAAGGATTGTCAAACTGACAAAGAGAATTACCTGCTGTTAAACCCAGATGATATTTCAATTGGTAACTTCTTGTAAATGAAAAATTATTCTCTCTAATGAAGTCTTAAGGCCAGGAGCCATGCCCAACACAAAAAGAACTTAATGGCTTCTTTGGAGGTATGGAGGTTCTTTGTCCCATAATAATTTGTCAGGGATTTTATTTTTCTTCAAATATATCTATATCTATCTATCTATCTATCTATCTATCTATCTATCTATCTATCTATCTATCTATATATTACCTTATAGGTCCTTTGTGTATATATTATAACTTCACATTTTATGTTTTTTGAGATCCCTGTGTGTGTCTAGATGTGTTTCTACTGCTTTTTCTCTGGCTCTTTTTCTTTCTGTTTGTTTTGTCCTATTCTCATTTATTTGTTTTTGTTTTATTTTATTATTATTATTTAAATACCTTTAAATACCTGAGAGACAGAAAAGATGTGAATTCAGATGGGAGGGGATGTGGGGAGGATCTCAGAAGAGTTGGGGGGGGACTGTAATCAGAATATATTGTATGAAGAAATCTATTTTCAATAAAAGAAAAAAAGTTTACATAAGTTACAAAGAAACAAAATTTTAAGTGCAAGTTTTTAAAAGAAAGTACTCTAAAACAAAAAGGAAGTGTCTTATTTTGACTCCAGGGAGAATTTATATTTTCATGTAAGATTTGTAGTCACCTGTACAATGGGACTTCTGCTGAACTGTGGGGATAAGAGACCTGAACAGTCCCTGCTTACTGAATGTGTCCAAGCAAGTGAATTGAGTGTGGTTCTTTCCTAATGCCTCAGCAAGTGGGATGGCTAGTGGAGAGAGAAAAGACCATGGGGAAACTGTAAAAGAGTTACTCTTGGTGCCTAGCGGCTGCAGAAGTATTCTAGAAGACACACCAATTTGAAATGATTTCTGCTTACATCACAAAGTGTTGGAAATAAGGCTCACCAAGAAATCTGAGGATCCAGAAGGATCTTAGGAATGGAGAGCTGTTCTTTTACACCTTCCAGGCTTGTTGCAAAGAATACTCTTCAGCTGCAGGACCCCAACACCATGAATCTATCCAGGCACAGAGGACCTGTCCTGATGCTCTGTGTCTCCATCTTCTCTGGTTTTGGATTGGTAAGGGACACATCTAATGTGGAAAATATCTATGGCACTGAAGGGAAGGGATAGAAAGCTCTCTCTCCCCTGCCCAGGCTCCCCAGTTGAACAAAACCTGAAAGGAGTGCAGAGTTCCAGCATCTCAGACTGATGGAGAACTCGCCATGCAAAGCTGCTTTGCATGTAAAGACACGACATGCACCATCATTGCTACTTCATAACCATAATTTTGCTACTGTTATGAATAGTAATGTAAATATTGTGTTTTCCAGATGGTCTTAGGTGACCCCTGTCAAGAGGCTGGTCGATTCACAAAAGGATAGTCATCTATAGGTTAAAAACCACTAGTATATGCTGTTTTCCTGACCAGAATTTCACCAATGATAGCAGAAATTACTACCACACCGAAGAAAATATTTGTTCTATAAAATACAATTTGACTGTATTCTGCAATCATAGCTTCAGCTGCTCTTTATCAGGAAGACTGACTGGGAGCAATGAATAAAAGTGCCTTTGAAAATGAATAAAAGTGCCTGAGCCACAAACAGATTTCAAGCATTAGACACTTTATTTAAATATCCATCTCCTTAATTCTCTCAGTTTTGAAATGAACATGAGGTAAAAGTAAAAGATTTATCACAGAATAGAGTGTAATTTTTGGTCCAGAATGAATTATTAACAGATAATAAAAATTCTTCCAGATACTTGAACTTAAATAAGGATTACTAAAAGTGAAAGCGTTAAGTACCCCTAACATCCCCAAATTTGAATTCAGTGTAATTTTAGCCATTTCCATTTTTTAAATTTCTACTGTAATTTGTAACTCTGCATCTTGCTTAGTGTATATACATGTTTCCCATTCATTTTTATTGAAGCTATAGTGTGTGCTATTATATATATATATATATATATATATATATATATATATATATATATGTAGATATATATTGTGCTCATTTATGATTATTTACCTTAGATAATTTATTATTGCTATGGCAAGTTGTAATAGAATTTCAAAAAAACAATAGAAAGCAAATAAATCCCTTAACTCCCCCCCCCCCCGCACATATTGCATGCCATTATTGAGGACTGAAAAATTTGATAATCTGAAACACAAATAAGCAAATGAAAGAATAAATGGAATTTATAAATATTGTTTCTCTCAGGACTGTTCCTTAAACGATTCGTTTCTGTTTTACAACAGCAAGGTAAAAAATAATGAGAGAGTTTGTAAAGAACATCATTTCCTCAAAACTTGCTAATAATTGAAAAATCATGCATAATATCTAATAAAGTCTATCACAACAAGTATCCAGCTCTGTTTAAGAAGCCTTTAACTGAAGCATTCACACATCATTAGCCTTACTGTAAAGCTTCCTAGAGCTGCCATGGTAATATGTTTACAAAAAGAAATGGAGGGTTTGGTTTGGTTTCTTTATAGAAATAGCAGTCTCACTAATGCCTGGGAAATGGTTCTTGCTGCAGGTGAGTGTGGACATTTTAAAACAGGCGTGATTGCTAGTGCAGCAGTTCACAAACTTTTTCATACATTAGTACCACTTTGGGATCTTTGAAAAGTTTACAGCTTCAGCTTCATTCCCTTCCCTCATAGGCCAATAGAATCATAATCTAACCAAAATTAATTAAGTTATAATCTCTAGAGGTGGGGAGACAGACGGGCGCATATGTTTCCCATTCATTATTATTGTAGTTAAAGGTAGACACATTCAGAAACAACCAATGGCTTGGCATATGGTTCAGATTTCATGGCTTATATTAGCAGTAAGAGCAGGCACTCTGCATTAATTTTAACTCTCCACTAAGTCCTGTTAAACCTTTATTTGCATACCTTCTAGACCTACTGTGGAGAAAAATTTATCTCTGGAAGTCCTGATGTATATATTTATTATTCATCTGCTATTGCTCTCCCAAGTGGCTGGAATATATTTTTCCATCGTGAACCTAGCCACATCTGGATCCACAGTTCAATAGCACTGTTGCAATGATTTATTCTTATGGTATAATATTATAACAAGGAAACTCAGTAAGAACAGTAAGCAGCTTAGCTTATAGTGTTTTTAGGTATGACATAAGGATAGTCTTCAAAAATATCAAAACTCATCTCCAATGACTTCAAGTTATGTTTTTTTATTAAGAGAAATTTTCCATTCATTGTACACACCAATCAAAAATCCCCCTCTTCCCTCCTCATGTGCCCCAGCCTCTCCCTCCCATCCTCACCCCCACTCCTCCCCACAAGAAGGCAATGGGAGACACATCCAGTAGAGGCAAGTCCAAGCCCCTCCCCCTGCTTCAAGGCTGCAGGAGGTGTCTCATTGTAGGTAATGGGCTCTATTGGTGAAATTATTAAGGCCACTCCACGTAGTTAAAAGGGAGGTTTATTTTGTGGGGTAACTTACAAATGAAGGGGTAGGTTGCAGGGTCTGGCAAAGGTATAGGGCAGTCCGGCGGTGTTCTCTGGAGAACTCTGCTCAGTCTACCTCCAGCGTCCAGAGTCCTGGCACCAACAGAGCGACCTCCTCTTCATCCTTGGTCTTCCGCTCACTCCTCTGCCCCGCCTTGTGGGCATGATCATTACTGAAGCCTCAATGGGGGTTGGAACTTCCAGGCCAATGATGGGATGGCTACCCACTACATCACCCCCACTCCTCCCCACAAGAAGGCAATGGGAGGCACATCCAGTAGAGGCAAGTCCAAGCCCCTCCCCCTGCTTCAAGGCTGCAGGAGGTGTCTCATTGTAGGTAATGGGCTCCAAAAAGCCCACTCACGCACTAGGGATGGATTCTGATCCTTCTGCCAGGAGGCTCCCCCAAGCAGATAAGGATACACAACTGTCTCACCATGCAGAGGGCCTAGCCCAATCATATGCAGGCTCCACAGCCATTGATCCAACTTTCATGAGTTCCCACTGGTTTAGTTTGGTCCTTTTTGTGGGTTTCCCCATCATGATATTGGTGAACTTGCTCATAGAATCCCTCTTCTCTCTCTTTGACTGGACTCTTGGAGCTCTGCCTGATGATTGGCTGTGGATCTCTGCATCTGCTTCCATCAGTCACTGGAGAAAAGCTCTGTGATGACAGTTAGGGTATTCACCAATCTGATCACTGTAGCAAGTCAGTTCAGTTCAGGTACCCTCTCCACTATTTCTCGTAGTTCAAGCTGGGGTCATCCTTGGGGATTCCAAGCATCTTTCCTAGTACTGGGTTTCTCTCTATTCCCATGATATCTTCCTCTATCATAGTATCTCTCTCATTGGTTTCCCCCTCCATCCCTGTTCGAGCTTGACCATCCATTTCCCTTATGTTCTTATCCCCCATCCCCTACCCTCCATTGCCTACCTTTCATCCCCAATTTATTTATGAAAATCTCATCCATTTTCCCTTCCCAGGGTGATCCATGCATCTCCCTTTGGTTCCTCTTTGTCAGTTAGCTTCTCTGGAGTTGTGGGTTGTAGTCTGGTTATCCTTTGCTATACATCTAGTATCCACTTATGAGTGAGTACATACCATGTTTGTCCTTCTGAGTCTAGATTACCTCACTCAGGATGATATTTTCTAGTTCCATCCATTTGCCTCCAAATTAAGTTAAGTTTTTAATTAAAGATGTTACCTGACTGATCATAATTGTTATTACAACTCTGCATCTCTTTTTCTCCAGTCTTTGTGTGCAGTGAGCATGCATATGCTTGCATGGGTTTGCATGAGCTGGGGTGCATGTGAGAGTATGCATGGCCATGTGCATGTGAAGGATCAAGGTTGATGTTGGGATTCATCTTTGTTAATTTTTATACTTTATTCAGTGAGGTAGGATCTCTCAATCAAACCCAGAACTTGCTGATATGTCTTATTTTATCTGGTTTGCTCTGAGGATCACCTGTTTATCTTTCAAGACTGTAATTGTAGGTTAAATGCTATTTGTATATTTAGGAATCTAATCTCTGGTCCACACACATGTATGGCAAATGCTTAATTATATCCACAGCCCAACCTATGAATATCAAATTTCTCATCACCTATTAATTTAAAAGTTTTCCATTATTACAAGATAATAGTATCTCTATTTCTTTACTTATAGTTTGCAAACAATATATGGCTGGTAGTTCACATATCAGAGGAAGATAAATAGAAATCATGAACAGTGATGGCTTTCACTCATACAGGACTCATTTTAGGAAATGTGAAGCAAACAAGACATGGGTGGGATTTCTTTCCCTTGTTTGACAGACGCTGAAACTGGCATCCCTAGGTGAGTCTGTAAGATGGTTATGGTACACCCATTTCTTGAGAGGATAAAAACCTGTTCTTTACGAGTTCCTTAAGGGTCCCCTCTTTAGTTATGGTGATCTGAGTTTGTCAATGACTCCTATTTAACTATATAGACTACATATAGTGCTTGTTTCATGGAACCATATTTTAGAAGCTAAGAGTTTCCAGGATTCACAGCCAGTGTCAGCACAGCAGAATTTACACTCTTTATACAGATACCCAAGAATCTCATCACTTAACCTTTCTCTTACTCTCAGCATTTCTGACCTGGGTCAGTTTGCCCCTTTTTGGTGGTTCATGGTATCCCTCTCATGAGAAGTTATAATCACAATATGGATGGCAAACATTAAAACAGATGCTGGATTTTCAGAACATACACTACAGCTCAGAACATCTGAACTCAAGAGGTCTCTTGCATCAGCTTCCCAAATAGCCATGACAACAAACAATGGTCATCCACCACTATCTCTGAGTTCACTGAGTAGTTAAAACTCAATGCTTATTCCTTAAAAGTGAGGCAGCGATTTCTACATTGACTTTCTTTGTAAATATTACATATACACAGAAAATATTTTCAAATATTGGCAGAACTTGCATTCATTTTCCCATGCATTAGATAAAACAAAGATAAACTTCATTCCAACATCCTCTCTGTTTATATACTGTCCCTAAGTATAAACTTTCTTTAACTTCCAAGATAACAATTAGGAGTTACACTCACCAATCATTTATGTGGGTTTGGGGGGATCTGAACTCTTCCTGAAACAAGTTGACAACAACACACACACACACACACACACACACACACACACAGAGAGACAGAGAGAGAGAGAGAGAGAGAGAGAGAGAGAGAGAGACAGAGAGAGAGAGAGAGACAGAGAGAGAGAAAGAGAGACAGAGAGAGAGACAGAAAGAGAGACAGAAAGAGAGACAGAGACAGAGAGACAGAGACAGAGAGAGAGACAGAGATAGAGACATGTATGTTCTTACATTACATATAAAAAATTTAATGCCAAAACTATAGAGTCCATTAAAACTTAATTAGTTTTTAGGGCCAGGAAGGTAATTATATAATAAAAAGGTATATGTATTTTCAAACTGTAAAGAAAATGAAATTATATTGTTTGCAGGAAATGGATTAAACTGGAGGTAATCACATTAAAATCAATTCAGTCTTACAAAACAGGTATCATATGTCTTCTCCTATTTGTGGTCCCTAGACTTTATATAGGTACATAAAATTAGGTATGTGTATATGACATGAAGGCAGATGTAAAACTGGCTAGATTAACAAGAAAACTAAAGGAAATGGAAAAGATTGAGAAAGGGGGTGGGGAAATGTTTTTGTAAAACATATACTTCTATGAAATAAACAGATAAATAGAACCCAAAATTTAAAAGATAACATATACCATAATAAGGAAAAAAGGTTAAAGAATGGGAAATTTTTAGCAGAAATTGAAATATTAGAAAAAAAATCAGAGTTGAGGTAGCATTTGACCTGACTCTTATAGAATATATGCATGTTATTCCTCTGGCAAAGTCAATCCCCAACTGTTAAAAACATATTCTGAAATCATACTGCTCCCATTGTTTAATTTTGATGGATCTATATAAAGGAATAGCTTTGGATAAATGAAAGTAAGTTTAATTAAAACAACATTTCAAGATATAATAACTCCTATGATGGCTTATCTTTACTCTTTTAGAAGTAATTTATGATACAAATATAACTATTGTGTATGAACAATTGAATAAGTAAATGCTCATTGAATGTGTTGAAATTTTAACTAAATCATTGGGTCTTCTAAAACTATGTCTTCTGTTTTAATTTAATTGCCCCTATCATTTCATTAGGCATATCTGTTTGACATTGCTGTCATGATGGTCATGTCTGATTCTTTAGAATATAAAAGCTAAATATTTCTGTATGAAATGAAAGAAAACTTAGGCTTGGCAAACCAGTGAATTTTCATAAGTATGTCATTAAAATAATAAGAGTAACATTTATCAAGGGTTTACTTTGGACGGGAACTCTGCTTAGAGATTTAAAGAAATCCTCTCTTCTGATGTCCATATAATTCCAGGAAGGTAAAAAGCGTAATACCTGATATTAATACATTTGTGGATAAATAGTAGAAGATCCCAAGGATTGTCATATCCCAAGTCATAGGCAATAAATGCTTGAGTTCCAGCTGAGGCAACACAAATTCTGTACAGTTTTATTAACTATGACATCTTGGTCTGTCTTATTTTTGTCTGTAACACAAGTAGCCCTGTTAAACTAAATGATACCTACACATTAACTTCATACTAATGCTTATTTAATGGATTAAATTCAAAGATATTTGGATCCTAGACACATTTAGCTTACATACGGCATCTTTATATGCATCAAGAATTAAAAGTCTCATTTATCAAAAGTCACCCATTGTTGGTTAATACCTGCCTCCACTATATGTGAGTAACTGAATGAATGCCCTATGACATAAAAGGTTCAGGTAATAGAGCAGTCCATGAATACATAAGACTGTATTTTTGTGCATGCCTTGATATTCCAACAATTACTGGTAATCTTTGATTTGGTTAAATCACTTCTTCATTGGAAAAAGAAATCTCTGCTCCACTTTAAAGCAAACAGATGTGGACATCATACATAATTGCTTTCTTATACATTTAGAGAAAAGATATCTGTAACCTACTATTTTATGCAAATTATAAGCAAGGTAAAGCTAAAACAACAACAAAAAGAGCCGTGTTGTATATTAGAAACATAAGTAGAGTATTTCAAACAAAAGACAAAACAGCTGAAGTGTGGAGGAGAGATAAAGAATTTGACTTCAAATACAGCTTCTGTCTGTGGAAGTTAAATTGTTCCCTGATCATGTGATTGATTCCCTTTCACTTGGAGGAATTTTACAAGACCCATAGGAATGACTATAAGATTACTTCTCTTACTAAAATCAAAACACCAGGAATTAAGATCCTACCCACTGGCAAAATAAATATTTTAATCAACTATATATTCATATCAGTGATGCTGCTGTAAGCTGTCATTGATAACAGTGCTATTTAAAACTTTAATTTTAACACTACTCATGGCTATGCATTTCAAATCAGACAACCAAGAAACCCTCATTCCTGTGTCATTAAACACAAATTCAACTCTGGAAAATATATTGATATCATTTTACCATTCTGTAGTACTGTCGGTTTGGTATAATATTATTAGTGCTGGATTTCATAGTTTCTCATCTGCCTGGCATGTACTGTAAGGAAAACAGTACATTATAATGATACCTTCTCAGAAGGATGTTATGTATCTTTATAAATCTCTAACAAACTTGTTGTTGCATTTGTGCAATACTTCTACTAATATGTAAAGTAGATTCATTCATTTTAAATCCAAACAAACAAACAAACAACAACAACAACAAAACTAAGTAAGGCAGGGAATTACAAGATTAAAGTCAGTTGCAAGATTCAGAAAACCTTTTAATTTTGTCTTTTTTTTGGGGGGGGACTAAATTATGATTAGAGCATTTCTCCATTCCCTTTCCTCCCTCTATATTCTCCTATGAATCCCTCTTTGCTCTCTCTCAAAACAATGTCCTCTTTTCTCGTTGTTATTTATATATATATATACATGAATACATACATGCATACATACATACATACATATCTACATACAGATATATACAAGCACAACCTGCTCAGCCTGTTCAATGCCACTTGTATGTGTATGTTTCAAAGCCTGACCATTAGAAAACCTTTAATAAGGGTAATTTACCAAAATATCTTAGCGATTCTGAGCACCAGTCCTATCCACTGGGCAACCAGAGCCACGTATCAATAGCTCTTTCATGTAGTTAGAATTTTCCTGCCTGGCCCAGTCAGGACAAATCTCTCTTACCCGCCAGTCCCACAATCGCTCAGACCCAACCAAGAAAGCACACAGAAACTTACATTGTTTACAAACTGTATGGCTGTGGCAGGCTTCTTGTTATATACTTTTTCTATCTTAAATTAACCCATTTCTGCTTATCTATACTTTGCCACATGGCTTGTGGCTTACCAGTGTCTTTACATGTTGCTTCTCATCGCGGCGGCTGGCAGTGTCTCCCTCAGCCTTCTACTTCCCAGAATTCTCTTCTCTCTTGCCCCGCCTATACTTCCTGCCTAGCCACTGGCCAAACAGCATTTTATTTGTACAGAGAGATATCCACAGCACTTTCATGTCTACACTGAAAAGCAGCAAGTGGATGTGCTTCAGAGGTTCTGCACTAGAGAAGCATTTGTATAAAGAATGCCACTCACATGACCATGTGCTTGAATGAGCATCCCTTTTATTGTCCTCGCAAAAGCATTTGTCAGGTGCTGTGCAGTGTGAGCATCACCGTCTATTAGCAGTTATTGATACAAGTATTACAGAGTGACAAAACACTACGTTTTGTGGAAAAGACAACTGGGCAAAAGCATAGGATTCTCACCCATGAATCAGTGTAGGTTCACATAGACTAGCATCTGATTTGAATATTCTGAATATGCTTTTCTGTTTGTCAAAGGTGTGAAAATGAGCCATAGTGGGAAATACACAACCTTTAGTTAGAGCCTTTCAAAAGCAGAACTAGGAAACTTAAGAGCAGAATATGTACTTCTGCTAGCACTGAAGCTGATGAGCATCTGTATTGAATGATGCTACAAAGAGCTGGCTATTTAAATTTATTTGACCTCTTCCTCAATACACTGACACTTAGTTGAAACTCCCTGAGTGGGTCATTCCGAAAGTCAGATGTCCCTCCCCACATTGCAGAGGCACACAGAAATGGAGTGCAAAATAATGTTTATTTTTAGACTGGAACTGGGCACATCTGTTCAGTTAGAATTTCTGCAAGAAAATAAAATGAACTGTATATAAAGGGACAGGCAGGATGTAACTGGTATGCCCAGCAAATTCATATCTGGCTCAGAGCCTGTAACAATCATGTTACAGATATTAGAAAATGACATTTCAAGTTGAATCAGCCAAAATGTCAGAATTTTAAGTCACCAAGGGGAAGAAATTAAAGAAATAAATACAACTATAGAAATGTGAATATTCCATTGATGAGAGGCATTAAAGCAGAAACTGCTTTCAATATTTTTCTTGATGGATTTCTTTCCAAAGTCAATAAGTAAACTGACAGCAGATGACATGTATTTCAGAGATATCAGCAATGACACATACAAATTCAAAAACCCAGTCTACCTTGTGAGCCAAGTGCCTGGTATCAACTATTACATAAAAGAAATAAAAAAAAAAGTTTGCAAGTGAAAATCATGTAATGTATCTTCATAACTGACTCAGGGAAAAGAATAATGTTTTCTGGTTGATTTATTTTTGAGTACCCTTTTCTCTGGCATTTGGAGACAGTAGGCCATTTAATTGCATCAGTCACTTAGGGCAACTTTATCTGTCACTGGACTTGGGTAGGTATGTAGATGCCAGATGATGCCAACAATTGCTACTGATATTTAGAGTTTTTGATACCTCAGAACTTCCTCACTGAAGCAGGTGATGAATCTCATCTCCATTACTTACATTTCAATAGTTCCTAGGAACATGGGACTCAGTGGTTAAGGGCTCTGACTGCTCTTCCAGAAAACCTGGGTCCTATTCACAGCACTCAAAGTATCTAAAAACTGTCTGTCTTGACGTTCCAGTTCCAGGGGATGTGATGTCTTTTGGCCTCCACAGACACTGCACACGTGTGTTGCATAGACATACACACAGTCAGAAAATCACACACACACACACACACACACACACACACACACACACATATATATATATATGAAACAGAAATAACTAAACTTTAGAAAAGAAACAATTCTGGATGTCCAAATGATTTTCATTCATCAATTGTAACTATCCCAACTAAATATTGATATCAGAGAAAAATTCTAAACAGCCAAACTTATGTCACTCAGTTGACTTCACAAGGACCATTTAAATTCATTTCTTACCAAGTTGGGCAGCTAAATTTGCAAATTTAGGACAAATTAAAAGTAGCTCTGAAAGTTTTCTAAAAGCGGATTTTGAAAACAAGCAACTTATAGACTCTGACAACTAAGAATATAGATATAGAAAATCAGTAACTAAACTAACTGGAAAATAATAGGATCTTGATCCAGGTAATATTGTACCTGCCTTTAATCTCAGCACTTGAGAGACAGGCACATTTGGATCTCTCTTTGAGGCTATCCTGGCCTACACAGTGAGTTCCATGCAAGTAACTACATAATAATTCCTAGTCTAAAACAGAATAACCAGGTTCCTGGATTACATCATTGGTATCTGTATAGTTTGAATGTAATTGACTCCCATAATCTCATAGGGAATGGCACTAATAGGAGGTGTGGCTTTGTTAGAGTGGGTATGGCCTTGAGGGATGAAGTATGCCACTCTGGGGATGGATTTTGATGTTTCCTATTCTCAAGATACTGCCCAGTATCTCAATCAATTTCTAGTTGCCTGCAAGATGTAGGACTCTCAACAACTACTCCAGTACCACATCTGCCTATTTAAAAACTTACTGTAAGTCCACACTAACCAAGACATTCTGATATGGTCAGGAATGTACACATGAATTAATTGACTGAAATGGAATGTCCATGAATTGCCTACTGCTTCTGTTGTGAATTGCTTTTCATCAAGAGTGAAAGAATATTTCAACCAGAATGAATTATCTTTATAACAAATTGTGTTTTAGGAATTGGATATGCATTCCCAAAATAATAGTTATATTTCATCTTATGGCATATGCAAGAGTAATCTTGGGGATCAAGTAGATGGCATGGTTGATGAAATACTTGTTGCATGAGCAGACCTGAGGTTTATGTGATAGTGTTCACTTCTAACCCTAGTGCTTGGGAGATGAAGATATACGGGTCCTGGGGTTTGCTGGTTAGATAACCTGGCCTAATCAGTGAGTACCAGGCCACCCAAGAGACCTTAAAAAATCCAAGGTGGTTGGTGACTGAAGATAGAGTCTGAAGTTGACTTATGTTTTCCACATGCAACACATATACACTTACAACCACCCCTTTATCCCCCCAGCCCACATACACATGTTCAATCATAGAGTCATATATCTGGACAAAGGCTAGTACATTTTTACAGCAGCATTATTCATGCATTCACAAGCTGGAAACTGTCTAAACTTCTAAATTGATATACAAAATAAGGTTATTATACAGTAGAATATTATACTCTAGAATTTACAAAAATAATGAACTTGTAATGGGTACTATAATGTAAATGAAACTCTAAGACCTTAATGCTAAATGGATTAAGCCCAGTGTAATAGGCTTTATATGCTTTGGTTCTGCTTATGGTAAACATTAAGGGAAAATAAACCTATTCACAGGTATTTGTGATGGTCTGGTACTGACCATCAGAACAAAGATTGTAAAAAGAACACAACACAAACCAAAATATTTTTCAAGTGATTCTAGTGTTCTAAAATTGGGCTGTATTGATGATGGCAAAAATCTTATAAACACCATCAAACTATATAATGACAATGGCTGAAATTTTATAGTCTGGAATTCATTCCCCTTAAAGAAGTTTAAAAAAACCTTGTCCTGATTTCCTTTTCATATTGTCTTTCTTTCTTGGAGTTGATGATGCATATAAATTCAACGAGTACCTTGGGAATTGTTCTTTTAACAACCACATGTTTCAGGAACATTCTTGTTCCTTTCCACTCCTTGCATGAGAGTTTGTGCCACATGATCTGCTGGGTATATCTGTTTCTCAGAGCAATTATCATGGGTAGGGACCTATCTGTCTATCTATCTATCTACCTATCACCTACCTATCATCCATCTGTCCATCCATCCATCCATCCATCCATCCATCCATCCATCCATCCATTGCAGAACTTGAGAGGTTTTATTTTTCTGTTAGTTTGTGTTCATATTCCAGACTACATATAAAACAGTTCTTCTACTTTCAGATGGGACACAGAGCACAAAGCACAAGAGTATATTTTTCACTAAGCCAAGTCCTAATCAAATACAAAAAGATTTATCATGTCTTTCTGGAGAAGTTTTATTTCCCCTTACATGAACACAGGAATTTAATTGAATAATTATGTTCAAATAAGCAGATATGGTATAAGGAGAAAACTCATCTATTGCTGGTGGTAGTGCAAATTTGTACACTCATTATGGAAATCAGGGTAGTGGTTCATCCAAAAGATGGGAATCAATCTACCTCAAGATCCAGCCAGCTATACCACTCTTGGCCATATACCCAAAGATTGCTTTGTCCGACCAGGAGACACTTGCTCAACCATGTTCATTGCTGTACTATTTATAACAGGCATAAATTGGAAACAACCTAGATGTTCCTCAATAGAAGAATAAGTGAAGAAAATATGGTGCATTTACATAATGGAGAATTACTTCATCATTAAAACACTGAAATTTACAGGTAAATGGATGGAACTAGAAAAAAAATTATTCTGAACGAGATATGCCAGAACCAGAAAGACAAATATGACCATTGTCTTGCTCAAGAATCATCAGAGAAGACTCCTGAAGCAAATGGGAACAAATATAGAGACCCATATCCAGACATTATTCGGAGACTAGGAGATCTTGGAACACTTGGCCCTAAATAGGATGACTCCTTCAGGGCTCAGAGAACACTATAGAAGACAAAGCAGAAAGAATTTAAGAGCCACAGAGGATGAAGAATACCAAGAAAACAGGGCCTTCAAATCAACTTTATCAAAGCTCATATGAATTCACAGAGTCTGAGGCAGCATGCATGGGGCCTACATGGGTCTGTACCAGGTCCTTTGTGTACTTATCATGGCTTCCAGTTTAGTGTTTTTATGAGATTTCTGAGTGTGCAAATGAGTGGTTCTCTGTTTCTTATGTCTCTCTTGGGCTTTTTTCCTTCTGTTTGTTTTATCCAATTATGATGTGTCAGTTTTTCTTTTCTTACTTTGTTATTATTCTTTAGATACCTGTTAGTTATCTAACAAAAGATGGTGGGGGAGGCGAATTCTGGATGGAATGTGAGGGGGGAGGGACTATGAAGAGTAAAGCGGGGGGGGGGACAGTAATCAGGATATATTTTGTGTGAAAGATATCTATTTTCAGTACAAGGGGGAGAAAGAAAGAAGTGAAGTGTTCACAGCATGAAGTATTCCATGTGTGTGAACTCAGACTATTTCCTCATGATGAAATTTCCAAGTTTACAGTGAAATGGCAATCTTCAAGTTCCCTGAGTAACCTGAACTGAGAATCATGGTAGGCACTTTGGTTATTTTAATACAAGCAAGTAGCACAATGATTGTGTCTCTCAACCTCAGATTATGCAATTATGATATAAAGTTCTCACTAATTTCAGTTTTCTTTTGTTTTTATTTCTGTCTTTTGCCAATTGAAGTTTACTTTGTGTACTGGGATACTGGGGTGTATATATATATATATACAATATTCTAGTCAGTGGTATTTGTCTTCATTTTGTTTGGAGTTCAAAGCAACACTAGCTCCTGGGTTTGGATTGTGAACAAATGAATTGAGCTTTGCTTCTAGCAAAAGGTTCCTGGAACGGGGCTCCACACAACAAGCCTGTGCTGCCTGCATTGTCTTTTCTTTTTATTGACTGTTTCATTATGGATGAGGACATGTTCCACCTTTGTAAACCAGTCTGCTTGCTCTTGCTAAATATCACCTCCTTAAAGGGCTTTTGGGACTGAAAACAACCTGAAGCTCTGCTGAGATTTGTGACTGTCATCCTTCTGGCTAGAATTGCTCAAAGCTTGTGTAACAGTAGCGAGGATGCATCCGTAATAGCTGTCAGCAGAATGGTCATTAAGCGTAGTCTGCAGTCAAGATTTCTGTGCCAGATGGCACCTCAGGAACACTAGACAGAGCATTTGAAGCTGCCAAGATATGTGCTGTGCCCTTTTAACTTAGTACTGGTGGAAAGATAAAGCAGGCTACCTCTGAAACTCAACTCCAAGCAGTAGCGTTCCAGCCCTGGGCTCTTTGTTCATAGACAGACAAGTCAATATTTGTATTTAGGAATATTTATTGCTCCTAATATTGTATGATATACAGCATTAATTATTTTCATAAAACTTACTCTTACAATACTGCAGGATTTTTTTCTGGTTTTGTGTCATATTTAGAAGATCATTTCTGATTGAAACATTTTTTTTTTGTCTCAAAACTGCATTTTTCTGTATCTAGATGTTGTGAATGGTATGGATTTGCAACCTAATATTCCATGATTAGGATGTTAGTAATTTAAGAGCCTTTATTATATATGTAATTGGCATGTTTTTTAGTTTCCATATTACATATTTAAATAATGGTCTTTCCTAGAATATATTCCTGAATTAGAATATAAATTACTTTATGTATGCTGTAGCATACATTTTATTTATTATCTTCTTGAAATACATTATGAAAATAGCCAGCAGATAAAAATCTTTTGTAAAATATTAATTATGACTTTACTTATAAAATCCTCCCATTTCATGTTGCATTATTTTGTCCTTAAAGAAAGAGCCCATTGGGAGAGAAGTAGATACCATGATAAACAAGCATGAACATTTTGTAATTTTGAAAATATATCTAAGAAATTTTCTTATTGGTAATACAGCTATTTTACAAAACACATTCAGATTGTAGTATCTTGGATAATTTTAAATCTAACCATATCAATTTAATCAATATGGTATTAGAACTTGTCTGAATTTACAACAATGAAACTATCTTAAACAATATTGTGGAGGAATTAACATAATTTCAATCAAATAATACATTTTCAGGTACCTAGTGTTAACGCAATGGTGCTATCCATGTACCATAACATGAGGTACAAAGGAAGCCAAACCAAACTCTGAGAAAAGTACACCTTTTCAGTAAACTAATCTTGCCCTTATCAGGGATTCTGCTTGTCTCAGAAGGAAAAATGGAAGAACAGACTGTTCTGCTACCATCTTGCATGTAGACCTATGGTGTATTGCAAACTGGTGTTCTTCTGACTAGGATCTAGGCATGAACCTCATCTAGGACCTCACTAGAGATAGATTATATGGAAGAGAATTTGAACAATTATTTCCTGCTTAAGTGCCAAATGCCAGGAAATTGTGAGATAAAAAGCAGTTGTTGAGCTGGGTAATTGTAGCTAGAGTTTTTTTTTTTTTGCTACAAATCAGGACAAATCTCTCTCACCCGCCAGTCCTGCAGCTGCTCAAACCCAACCAAGTAAACACACAGAGACTTACATTATTTACAAACTGTATGGCCGTGTCAGGCTTCTTGCTAACTGTTCTTATATCTTAAATAAACCCATTTCTATTACTCTATAAGTCGTCAAGTGGCTTATGGCTTACTGGTATCTTAACATCTTTTGATGGGGGCTGGCAGAGTCTCTCTGCCTCAGCCTTCCACTTCCCAGAATTCTCTTCTCTGCTTGTCCCACCTCTACTATCCTCTTGCTTGACTACTGGCCAATCAGTGTTTTATTTATTCATAACATACAGGGCATCCCACAGCAGGTAATGGTGGCACATACCTTTAATCCCAGCATTCTGGAGGCAGAGGCAGGCAGATATCTGTGAGTTTGAGGCAAGTCTATAAGTGAGTTCCTGGACAGCCAGAGTTAAACAGAGAAACCTTGTTCTGAAAAAGAAACCAAACCAACCAAACAAAACAATAAAAAACAAACAAAATAAAACATAAACAAAAAAAAACAATAAAAAGAATAGTAGTTGAAAAACTATACAAATTATTTTTTTTCTTTAAAAGTTCTTTTTTTAAAAAATTTTATATACTAATCCCAGCTCCCTTGCAACTCATTCCCACCCCCAATCCACTCCTCAGAGAGGGTTAGGCCTTTCATGGGGAGTCAACAAAGTCTGGCCAACTCCCTGCATAAAGGCTGAGCAAAGTATTCCTTCATAGGGAATAGGCTCCAAAAAAGCCAGTTCATGCACTAGGGATAAATACTGGTCCCACAGGCAGGGGCCCTACAAACTGCCCAAGCCACACAACTGTCACCCACATTCAGAGGGTCTACTTTGGTCCTATTTAGGATCCCCAGCTCTCAGTCTAGGGTCCATGAGCTCCCACTAGCTTGGATCATCGGTCTCTACGGGTTTCCTCATCATGATCTTGACCCCCTTGCTCCTATAATCCCCCCTTCTACTCATTGGCTGGACTTCAGAAGCTCCATCTAGTGCTTAGTTGTGGATCTCTGCATCTGCTTCCATCAGTTACTGGATGAAGACTCTATGATGACATTAGAGCAGTCACCAATCTGATTTCAGGGGAAGTCCAGTTCAGGCACCCTTGTAAGTTCCTGGGAATTTCCCTAGTACCATGTTTCTCCCTAATCCCATAATGGTTCCCTCTATCAAGATATCTCTTTCCTTGCTCTGTGAAGTGTTCTCTCTGTTCCTCCCACAACCATCCCATTGCCTCATATTCTCATCCCCCCTCCCCTGAACCCCACTCACCATGCTCACAGTTTACTTAAGATATCTTATGTATTTTTTCCTTCCTAGGGGGATCCATGTGTATCCCTCTTAGGGTCCTCCTTGTTAGCTAGCTTCTCTGAAGTTCTGGACTATAGACTGGTTATCTTTTGCTTTATATCTAATAATCACTTATGAGTGAGTTCATACTGTGTTTGTCTTCCTGGGTCTGGGTTCCCTCACTCAGGACAGTTTTTTCCTAGTTTCATCTATTTGCTTGCAAATTTCATGATGTCTTTTTTTTTCTTTCTGCTGAATAATACTTCATTGTGTAAATGTATCACATTTTCTTTATCCATTCTTCAGTGGAGGGGCATCTAAGTTGTTTCAGGGTTCTGGCTATAATGAATAATGCTGCTATGAATATAGTTGAACAAATGTCCTTGTGGTATGATTGTGCATCCTTTGGGTATATGCCCAAGAGTGATAATGCTGGGAGTTGAGGTAGATTGATTCTTAATTTTCTGAGAAACCTCCATATTGATTTCCAAAGTGGCTATAAATGTTTGCACTCTCACCAAAAGTGGAGGAATATTCCCATTTATCCACATCCTCTCCAGCATAAGGTGCCATCAATGTTTTTTATCTTACCCATTCTGACAGGTGTAAGATAGTATCTCAGAGACATTTTGATTTGCATTTCCCTGATGACTAAGGATGTTGAACAATTTTTAAAATGTCTTTCAGCTGTTTGAGAATTTTCTGTTGAGAATTGTCCATTTAGATCTGTATACCATTTTTTAATTGGATTATTTGGTGTTTTAATGTCTATTTTCTTGAGTTCTTTATATATTTTGGAGATGAGACTTCTGTCAGATGTGGGGTTAGTGAAGATCTTTTCCTATTCTTTAGGCTGCCATTTTATCTTACTTACCATATCCTTTGACTTACAGAATCTTCTCAGTTTTAGGAGGTCCCATTTATTAATTGTTGCTCTCAGTGTCTGTGCTGCTGGTGTTATATTTAGAAGTGGTCTCCTGTGCCAATGTGTTCATGGCTACTTCCTTCTTTCTCTTCTATCAGGTTCAGAGTAACTGGATTTATGTTGAGGTCTTTGATCCAATTGGACTTGAGTTTTGTGCATGGCAATAGATATGGATGTATTTGCATTCTTCTCTACATGTTGACATCCAATTATGCCAGCACCATTTTTTGAAGATGCTTTCTTTTTTCTATTGTGTATTTTTGGCTTCTTTGTCAAAAATCAGGGTCTTAAATTTGATTCTTTTGATCGATATGTCCATTTTTATGCCAATACCAAGCTGTTTATATTACCATAGCTGTAAAGTAGAGCTTGAAGTCGGGAACGGTGATTTCTCTGAAGGTTCCTTTATTGTACAGGATTGTTTTGGTTATCCTGGTTTTTCTGTGTTTCCATATGTATTTGAATATTGTTCATTGAAGATCTGTGAAGAATTGTGTTGAAATTTTGATGGGGATTATACTGAATCTGTAGATTGCTTTTGGTAAGATTGCCATTTTTACTATGTTAATTCTACCCATTCAAGAGCATGGGAGATCTTTCCATTTTCTAATATCTTCTTTGATTTCTTTCTTCAAAGACTTAAAGTTCTTGTCATACAGGTCTTTCATTTGTTTGGTTAGAGTTGCCCCAAGTTATTTATGGCTATTGTAAATACTGATGTTTCCTTGATTTCTTGTTCTGCCCATTTATCATTTGTATACACTAAGGCTATTGCTTTGAGTTAATCTTGTATTGTGCCACATTGTTGCAAGTGTTTATCAGTTGTAGGAGTTCCTTGGTAGAATTTTTGGGATCACTTCTATGTACTATTATATCATCTGCAAATAGCAAAAGTTTGACTTCTTCCTTTCTAATTTGTCTCCCCTTGATCTCCTATTGTTGTTGCATTGCTCTAGCTAGAACTTCTAGTGGTTTATTGAATAGATATGGAGAAAGTGGATCATCTTGTCTTGCTGCTGATTTGAGTGTAATCACTTTGTGTTTTTCTCCATTCAGTTTGATATTGGCTGTTGGCTTGCTGTATATTACCTTTGTTATGTTTAGTTATGTTCCTTGTATCCCTGCTGTCTCCAAGACCTTTATCATGAAGGAGTGTTGTGTGGGGTGCTGCCCCACTGGGAACTTAGGTTACTGCTGGAGAGGTGGACTGGAATGGAGGAATGGTAAATGTGCAGATGGCACTTTTCATTTCCCAGCCTCCTCTTACCAGGAGATAATCAGACCCAATGGGGAGTCAAGTCAAGCAAGAACTTGTTAATTGTTAGGCAGTAAGTCTCTTTTATAGCAAAAAACCTCAGAACCCTAGGAAGAGATGGAAGGAACCAACCAATTATTATTATTATTATTATTATTATTATTATTATTATTATTATTTTGGTTTTTTTTGAGACAGGGTTTCTCTGTGTAGCTTTGCGCTTTTCCTGGAACTCACTTGGTAGTCCAGGCTGGCCTTGAACTCACAGAGATTCGCCTGCCTCTGCCTCCTGAGTGCTGGGATTAAAGGTGTGTGCCACCACTGCCCGGCTAAAACAAAACAAAACAAAACAAAACAAAAACCAACCAATCATTTTAAAGTTTACCCTATACTCATTTCCTTGTTTACAAGTTGTTGAGTTGTTTATTCATTGACATCATCTCCCAATCTTTGTATCTAATCTCTGCTGAACAGCTTGAGCTAACTTCCTTTCAGGGTCATCTTTGAAGCTCATATATGCCCCACAGTGTTGGATTTTGTCAAAGGCTTTTTCAGCATCTAACAAAATGACCATGTGATTTTTTTTTCTTTTAGTTTGTTTATATGGTGGGTTAAAGTGACAGATTTTTGTATGTTGAACCATCCCTGCATCTCTGGGAAAAAGCCTACTTGTTTTTTGTTTTGTTTTGCTTTTTATGTATTTTTGGATTTGGTTTACCAGTATTATATTAAGCATTTTTGCATCAACGTTCATGAAGAAGGTTGGTCTGTAATTCTCTTGCTTTGTTGCATCCTTGTGTGGTTTGTGTATTAGGGTGATTGTAGCCTCCAAAAAAGAATTTGGCAATGTTCCTTCTGTTTCTATTGTATGAAACAATTTGAAGAGTATTGGTACAGTTCTTTGAAATTCTGTACTGAAAACCATCTGGCCCAGGGCTTTTTTGGTTGGGAGATTTTAATTGCCGCTTCTATTTCCTTGGGGGTTAAAGGTCCATTTAAGTTGTTTATCTGCTTTCGATTTAATTTTAGTAAGTGGTACATATACATGAGATTGTCCATTTCTTTTAGATTGTTTTGAATTTTATGGAGTACAGGGTTTTTTATTTTATTTTTTATTTTATAACTTAATTAAATTTTACATACCAGCCACAGATTCCACTGAATTTCCCCCTCCCATGCTACTCCCCTGCCCCGCCTTCTCCCCAGTCCACTCCCCATTCTTATCTCCTCCAGGGCAAAGACTCCCCTGGGGATTCAGCTCAACCTGGTAGATTCAGTCCAGGTAGGTCCAGTCCCCTCCTCCCATGCTGAATGAAGTTTTCCTGCATAAGCCCCAAGTTGCAAACAGCCACCTCATGCATTAAGGACAGGTCCAGGTCCCACTGCCTGGGTGCCTCCCAAACAGTTCAAGTTATTCAACTGTATCACTTATCCAGTGGGCCTGATCCAGTTGGGGGCTCCTCAGCTATTGGTTCATAGTTTATGTGTTTCCATTAGTTTGGCTATTTGTCCCTGTGCATTTTCTAATCTTGGTCTCAACAATTCTCGCTCATACAATCCCTCCTCTTTCTTGCCGATTGGACCCTTGGAGCTCTACCTGGGGCCTGGATGTGGATCTCTGCATCTGCTTCCCTCAGTCATTGGATGAGAATTCTAGCATGACAGTTAGGTGTTTGGCCATCCTATCACCAGACTAGGTCAGATCAGGCTTTCTCTTGACCATTGCCAGCAGTCTACAGTGGATGTATCTTTGTGGATTCCTGGGGACCTCTCTAACACTTTTTTTGCTTCTTCCAATTCCCATGTGGTCTTCATTTATCATGATCTCTTATTCCTTGTTCTCCCTTTCTGTTCTTGATCCAGCTGAGACTTCCTGCTCCCCTAAGCTCTCTTTCCCTCAAACCTTGCCCTTCATTACCCCCATTCAAGTCCAGGTTGCTCTTGTAGATCTCATCCATTTCTCAGTCATTGGGCAATCCCTGTGTCTTTCTTAGGGTCCTGTTTTCTAGGTAGCCTCCCTGGAGTTCTGAGTAGCAGTCTAGTCATCTTTGTTCTACATCTATTATCCTCCTATGAGTGAGTACATAACATGTTTTTCTTTCTGAGTATGGGTTACCTCACTCAGGATTATTGTTTTGTAGATCCATCCATTTGCCTGCAAACCTCATGATGTCATTGTTTTTCTCTGCTGAGTAGTACTCCACTGTGTATATATAACACATTTTTTAAATCCATTCTTCAGTTGAAGGGCATCTAGGTTGTTTCCAGGTTCTGGTTATTATAAACAATGCTGCTATGAAGGTAGCTGAGCATGTGCCCTTGTGGTATGATTGAGCATTCCTTGGGTACATGTCAAAGAGTGGTATAGCTGGGTCTTGGGGGAGATGGATTCCCAATTTTCTAAGAAAGAGCCATATTAATTTTCAAAGTGGCTGTACAAACTTGCATTCCCACAAGCAGTGGAGTTATTGAAGTATGACTTGATATAATGATTCTCTGGATTTCCCATGTCTGTTATTATATCACCCTTTTCATTTCTGATTTTATTAATTTGGGTATTCTCTCTCTGCCTTAGGTTAGTTTGGATAAGTGTTTGTCTATTCTTGTTGAATTTCTCAAATAAATGAAACAAACAAAAAACAACAAAAAACCTCTTTGTTTCATTGATTCTTTGTATTGTTCTCTTTGTTTCTATTTTATTGATTTCAGCCCTCAATTTGTTTATTTTCTACAGTCCACTCCTCCTGAGTAAGTTTGCTTGGATTTGTTCTAGAGCTTTCAGGTATGCTGTTAAGTTGCTAGTGTGAGATTTCTCCAAATTCTTTAATGTAGGCACTTAGTACTATGAACTTTACTCTTAGCACTGCTTTCATAGTGTCCCATATTTTTGGGGTATATTGTGCCTTCATTTTCATTGAATTATAGGAAGCTTTTAATTTCTTTAATTCTTCCTTGACCCAGTGGCAATTCAGTTGAGCATTGTTCAAGTTCCATGAGTTTGTAGGCTTTCTGTATTTTGTGTTGTTGAATTCTAACTTGAGGCCATGGTCATCTGATAAGATACAGGTAGTTATTCCAATTTTTTTTTATCTGTTGAGATTTACTTTATGACTGAGTATGTAGTTACTTTTAGAGAAGGATCTATGAGGTGCTGGGAAGATTATATACATTTGTGTTTGGAGGGAATGTCATATATATATATATATATATATATATATATATATATATATAAGCTATGTCCATTTAAATCATAACATCTCTTTGGTCTCTGTTAAGTTTCTGTCTTGTAGACCTCTCCATTGGTGAGACTAAGGAGTTGAAGTCTTCCACTATTTTTTAAAAAAATTTTTAAATTTTTTATTTATATTATTTTATTTATTAAACTTTCTTAAAATTATATTTGTGTTTTAATTTTACACATCAGCCATGGGTTCCCCTGTCCTCCCGCCTCCTGCTCCCGCCCCCAACTTCCCTCCATCCCCTCCTCTCCATTCCCATCTCTTCCAGGGACAAAACTACCCTGGGGATTCACTTAAACCTGAAGTATTCAGTAATGGCAGGTCCAGTCCCCTCTCTCCAGGCTGACCAAAGTGTCCCTGTGTAAGCCCAAGGTTCCAAACAGCCAGCTCATGCACTAAGGACAAGTCCCGGTCCCACAGACTGGATGCCTCCCAAACTGTTCAAGCTACTCTATTGTCTCACTTATCCACAGGGCCTGATCCATCTGGGGCCTCCACAGCCTTTGGTTCATAATTCATGTGCTTCCATTCATTTGGCTATTTATCCCTATGCCTCTCCAATCTTGGTCTCAACAATTCACGCTCTTACAGTCCCTCCTCTTTCTCGACAATTGGACTCCTGGAGCTCCACCTGGGACCTGGCTGAGGATCTCTGCATCCACTTCCATCAGTTATTGGATGAGGGTTCCAGCACGACCTTAGGGTGTTTGGCCATCTGATCACCAGACTAGGTCAGATCAGGCTTTCTCTCGACCATTGCCAGCAGTCTACAGAGGTTGTATCATTGTGGATTTCTGGGGACCTCTCCATCACTCTGCCTATTCCTGTTCTCATGTGGTCTTCATTTATCATGGTCTGTTATTCCTTGTTCTCTCTTCCTGTTCTTGATCCAGCTGGGATCTCTGGCTCCTCTAAGCTTTCTTTCCCACAAAACTTGCCCTTCATTACTCACACTGTTGTCCAGGATGTTCATGTAGATCTCATCCATTTCTCTGAGCAAATGCCCTTGTGGTATGATTGAGCATTCCTTGGGTATATGCCCAAGAGTGCTACAGATGGGGCTTGGGGAAGATGATTTCCAAAGTGGCTGTACAAGCTTGCATTCCCACCAGCAGTGAAGGAGAGTTCCCTTGCTCCACATCCTCTTCAGCATAAGCTGTCTTCTGTGTTTTTGACCTTAGCCATTCTGGCAGGTGTAAGGTGGTATCTCAGAGTAGTATTGATTTGCATTTCCTGGAAAATTAGGGATCTTGAACAATTCCTTAAATGTCTTTCAGCCTTTTGAACTTCCTCTGTTGAGAATTCTCCGTTTAGTTCTATAGTCTATTTCTTAATTGGACTTTTGGGCATTTTGATGTGTAATTTCTTGAGTTCTTTATATATTCTAGATATCAGCCCTATGTCAGATGTGGGGTTGGTGAAGACCTTTTCCCATTCTGTAGGCTGTGGCTTTGTCATGTTGACCATGTCTTTTGCTCTACAAAAGCTTCTCAATATCAACAGGTCCCATTGATTGATTATTTCTCTAAGTGTCTGGGCTACTGGTGTTATATTTAGAAAGTGATTTCCGGTGCCAATGTGTTCTAGACTACTTCCTACTTTCTCTTCTATCAGGTTCAGAGTAATTGGATTTATGTTGAGGTATTTGATCCACTTGGACTTAAGTTTTTGCACAGTGACAGATACGGATCTATTTGCAGCCTTCTACACATTGACATCCAGTTATGCCAGTACTATTTGTTGAAGATGCTTTCTTTTTTCCATTGTACATTTTTGGCTTCTTTGTCAGAAATTATATGTTCAAAGGTGTGCGGGTTAATGTCAGCGTCTTCAATTCGATTCCATTCGTCCACATGTCAATTTTTATGCCAGTACCAAGCTGTTTTTATTACTGTAGCTCTATAGTAGAGCTTGAGGTCAGGGATTGTGATGCCTTCATAGGTTGTTTTATTGTACATGATTCTTTTGGATATCCTGGGTTTTTTGTTTTTCCATATGAAGTTGAGTATTTTTCTTTCCAGATCTGTGAGGAATTGTGTTGTTAATTTGATGGGGATTATGTTGAATCTGTAGATTGCTTTTGGTAAGATTGCCATTTTTACTATGTTAATCCTGCCTATCCATGAGCATGGGAGATCTTTCCATTTTCTGACGTCTTCAATTTCCTTTTTCAGGGACTTAAAGGTCTTGTCATATAGGTCCTTCACATGCTTAGTCAGAGTAATCCAAGGTATTTTATATCATTTGTGGCTATTGTAAATGGTGATGTGTCTCTGATTTCCTTCGCAGCCTGTTTGTCTATTGTATATAGGAGGGCTACTGATCTTTTGTTGTTGTTGTTGTTGATCTTGTATCCTGCTAGGTTGCTGAAGGTTTTATAAGCTGTATCAGTTCCTTGGTTGAATTTTTGGGGTCACTCATGTATACTATCATGTCATCTGCAAATAGGGAAAGCTTGACTTCTTCCTTTTCAATTTGTATCCCCTTAATCTCCTTATGTTTTCTTATAGTTGTGGCTACAACTTCAAATACTATATTGAATAAGTATGGGGAGAGGGGACAGCCTTGCCTTGTTCCTGATTTTAGTGGTATTGCTTTGAGTTTCTCTCCATTTAATTTGATGTTGGCTATTGGTTTGTTGTAGATTGCCTTTATTATGTTTAGGTATATTCCCTGTATTCCTGATTGCTCCAAGAGCTTTATCATGAGGGGGTGTTGTATTTTGTCAAATGCCTTTTCTGCATCTAGTGAGATTATCATGTGGTATTTTTCTTTGAGTTTGTTTATTACATTGATGGACTTTCGTATGTTAAACCACACTTGCATCCCTGGTATTAAGCCTACTTGATCATGGTGGATAATTGTTTTGATGTGTTTTTGGAGTCTGTTTGCCAGTATTTTATTGACTATTTTTGCATCAATATTCATGAGGGAGATCGGTCTGTAGTTCTCTTTCTTTGTTGCATCTTTGCTTGGTTTAGGAGTCAGTGTCAATTTAGCTTCATAGAAGGAGTTTGGTAATATTCCTTCTGCTTCTATTGTGTGGAACAATTTAAAGAGTATTGGTATTAAGTCTTCTTTGAAGATCTGGTAGAATTCTGCACTGAAACCATCTGGTCCTGGACTTTTTTTGGTTGGGAGACTTTTAATGGCTGATTCTATTTCTTTAGGTGTCATTGGACTAATTAAATGGTTTATCTGCTCTTGTTTTAACTTAGGCATATGGTACCTATGCAGAAAATTATCCATTTCTTTTAGATTTTCCAGTTTTGTGGAGCAGAGATTTTTGAAGTATGACTTGATGATTCTCTAGATTTCCTCATTGTCTGTTGTTATGTCCCCCTTTTCATTTCTGATTTTGTCAATTTGGATGCTCTCTCTGTCTTTTGGTTAGTTTAGATAAGGACTTGTCTATCTTGTTGATCTTCTCAATGAACCAATTCTTTATTTCATTAATCCTTTATTTCTATTTTATTGAATTCAGCTCTTAATTTGATAATTTCCTGGTGTCTGTTCCTCCTGGGAGACTTTGCTTCTTCCTGTTCAAGAGCTTTCATATGTGCGGTCAAGTCACTAGTGTGAGATTTCTCCAGCTTCTTTATGTGGGCATCTAGTGTTATGAATTTCCCTCTTAGCACTGCTTTCATAGTGTCCCATAAGTTTGGGTATGTGTTGTATTCATTTTCATTGATCTCTAGGTAGTCCTTAATTTCTTTATTTCTTCTTTAACCTATTGGTGATTCAGTTGAGCATTATTCAGTTTCTATGAGATTGTACCATTTCTGTAGGCTTTTTTTTTTTGTTGTTGTTGTTGTTAAAATCTAACTTTAAACCATGGTGCTCCCATAGAACACAGGAGGTTTTTCCAGTTGTTTTGTATCTATTGAGATTTGATTTCTGGCCAAATATGTGGTCAATTTTAGAGAAGGTTTCATGGGGTGCTGAGAAGAAGGTATATTCTTTATTGTTAGGATGAAATGTTCTGTAGATACTGATGAAGTCCATTTGAGCCATAACATCAGTTAAGACCATTATTTCTCTGTTAAGTTTCAATTTGGCACATCTGTCCAGAGGTGAAAGTGGGGTGTTGAAGTCTCCCACTATTAATGTGTGGGGTTTTATATGTGATTTAAGCTTTAGTAATGTTTCTTTTACATATGTGGATGCCCTTGTGTTTGGGGCATAAATGTTCAGAATTGAGACTTCATCTTGGTAAATCTTTCCTATGATGAGTATGTAATGTCCTTCATCATCTCTTTTGATTGATTTCAGTTTGAAGTCTATTTTGCTGGATATTAGGATGGCTACACCAGCTTGCTTCTTAAGACCATTTGATTGGAAAGTCTTTTCCCAGCCTTTTATTCTTAGGAGGTGTCTGTCTTTGAATTTGAGGTGTGTTTCTTTTATGCAACAGAAAGTTGGGTCCTGTTTTTGTATCCATTCTGTGTCTTTTTATAGGTGAATTAAGGACATTGATATTAAGAGATATTAATGACCAGTGATTGTTCGTTCCTGTTATTATTTTTATTTTTTGATGGTAGTGTGTGTGTGTACTTCTCTTCTTTGGGGTTTACTGCTGTGGTGTTATCTATTACCTGTGTTTCATGGGTGTTATCTGCCTTCCTTAGGTTGGAATTTTCCTTCTAGTGCTTTCTGTAGAGCTGGGTTTGTGCATAAGTATTGTTTAAATCTGGTTTAGTCTTGGAAGGTCTTGTTCACTCCATCTATGATGATTGAAATTTTGCCTGGATATATTAGTCTAGGCTGGCATCCATGGTCTCTTAGTGTCTGTATTATATCTGGCCAGGTCCTTCTGGCTTTCAAAGTCTCCATTGAGAAATCAGGTGTCATTCTGATGGGTTTGCCTTTATAAGTCACTTGGCCTTTTTCCTTTGCTGCCCTTAACATTCTTTCTTTATTGTGTACTTTTAGTTGTTTAATCATTATGTGGCAAGGGGAGGTTTTTGGGGGTCCTGACTGTTTGGTGTTCTATAGGCTTCTTGTATCTTCATAGGCATTTCTTCCTTGATGTTGGGAAATTTTTCTTCTATGATCTTGATAAATATATTTTCTGTGCCTTGGGGTTGGTATTCTTCTTCCTCTATCCCTATTTTTTGAAGGTTTGGTCTTTTCATGGTGTCCCAAATTTCTTGGACATTTTGGGTCATCATTTTGTTGGTTTTAGTGTTTTCTTTGACTGATGAATCTATTTCTTCTACTGTATCTTCAACACCAGAGATCCTCTCTTCCATCTCTTGCATTCTGTTGGTTATACTTGCATTGAAGTTCCTGTTCATTTACTCAGTTTTTCTATTTCCAGCATTTCTTCTTCTAGTGTCTGCTTCATTTTTTTCTATTTCCCTCTTCATGTTTTGGACTGTTTTCCTCGTCTGTTTCATTGCTTTTTCATGATTTTCTTTCAGGGTCTTATTGTTTTCTTCTGCTTTAATTGTCCTTTCCTCTAGTTTTTTTTATAGCGTTCCTTACATTTTTGTTTGTCTATTCCTCCACTTCATTTTTGATTTCTTCTATATAAGGCTCTAGCCTCTTCATGATGTTACTTATAAGGTGTTTTCTTCTGCTTCTTCCATTCTGTGATGTTCATATTTAGTTGTTGGAGAAGGGCTAGGTTCTGGTGATGCTGTATTGCTCTTTATTTTGTTGTATGTACTTCTGCCTTGACATCTGCCCATCTCCACTTGGGTTCGTTCTTGGTCTTATCAGTGTACTTTGTCCAGACAGAGCTGACAGATTTTGGGAGCCTCTCTCTGGTCCAGATGGAAGCTCTGGGCAGGATGGAAGCTCTTGTCCAGATGAGAGTGCTGGCCCGTTAGGAGCTGGGGGGCTGGACTCTGAGTCTCAGAAAGTCCCTGGGGGCTCCTTATATTGTCAGTTGGGAGCTCCTCTTGCCCAGATGGAAGTGCCAGGACAGGATGGAAACTCTGGTCCAGATGGGAGTTCCAAGTCAGGATGGGAGCTGGGGACTGGTCTCTGACTCTCAGGAAGTAGCTGGCATCTTGGCAAATGGGTGTGGGGGCAGTGTGTGGACACTGCAGGGTCTGCCTGCAGTCTTGGAAAATGGGAGCCTTCTCTCAGGGCCCTCTGAATGGCTGGAACCTGGGGCCAAGTTGGGCAGGTCCTCCCAGGATTGCTGGTGCCCAGGGGTGGGTCCCAGGGGTTGTTGCCTCTCTGATTATCACCCCAGGCACTCACCTCTGGTCCAGATGGGAGTTCTGGGGTGGATGGGGGCTGGTCTCTGAATCTCAGAAAGTGGCTGGGGTCTCAGGCATATGGGTGTGGGGGCAGTGTGTGGAGGTTGTATGTTTTACTAGAGGGTCTTGGAGAGTGGTAACCTTTCCGGTGGGGATGGTGGGTCCTGCCCTATGGCCAGAACCTGGTGCCCAGTTGGGTAGGTCTTCCCCAGAGTGGCTGTTGCCCAGGACTGGAACCCAGGTGTGGCCCTCTCTGGGTGTGTCCCCAGGCACTCACCTCTGGTCCTGGTGGAAGTTCCAGGTCAGGATGCAAGCTGGGGGCTGGTCTCTGAGTCTTAGGAAGTGGCTGGGGTCTCTGGCAAAAAACAAGTCTTCCACTATTAATGTGTGGGAGTTGATGTGTGATTTAAGCTTTTGTAATTTTTTTTTTTTTTACAAAGTGGGTACTCTTGTATTTGGGATATAAATGTTCAGAATTGAGACCTAATCTTGATGGATTTTTTTTCTGTAATGAATATGAAATGTCCTTTTCCATCCCTGTTGATTAATTTTATTTTGTAGTCTATTTTGTTAGATATTAGGATAGCTATACCAGCTTGTTTCTGTGGCCTATTTCACTGTAAAATCCTTTCCCAACCCTTTACTCTGAGGTAATGTCTGTCTTTGAAGTTATGGTGTGTTTTCTTATATGCAGCAGAAGGATGAATCCTGTTTTCATATCTATTCTGATAACTTGTGTCTTTTATTGGTGAATTGAGTCCACTGATATTAAGAGATTTTAATGACCAGTTATTGTTAATTCCTGTTATTTTTTTGGTTTTGTTGGTGGTGGTAGTGTGCTTGTGTTTCTCTTTTTAGGATTTGCTGGAGTGAGATTATCTATTGCCTATGTTTTCCTGGGTGTAGCTAACTTCTTTGGGTTGGAGTTTTCCTTCTAGTGCTTTCTGTAGGGGTGTATTTGTAGTTAGTTATGTTTAAATCTAGTTTTGTTATGGAATATCTGTGTTTTCTCTATCTACAGTGATTGAAAGTTTTGCTGGGTATAATAGTCTGGGCTGGCATCTGTGGTCTGATGGTAGTTGTAAAACGTCTTTGCAGAACTTGCTGGTTTTCAGAGTCTCCATTGAGAAGTCAGGTATACTTCTGATAGGTCTGCCTTTATATATTATTTGGCCTTTTTTTTTGCAGCTCTTAATAATCTTTCTTTATTTTGTATGTTTAGTGTTTTGATTATTATGTGGCAAAGGGACTTTCCTTTTTTTTTTTTTTTGAGCCAGTCTTTTTGGTTTGCTATAAGCTTCTCCTGCCATTACAGACATACCCTTCTTTAGCTTTGTAAAGTTTTCTTCTATGATTTTGTTGATTATATTTTCTGTGCCTTTGAGCTGGAATTCCTCTCCTTCTTCTGTCCTTATTATTCTTAGGTTTGGTCTTTTCATGATGTCCCAGATTTTCTGGAAGTCTTGTGTTAAGAATTTGTTGGATTTGACATTTTCTTTGATAAATCGACTTTCTCTGTTATATTTTCAAAGCCTGAAATTCTCTCATATCTCTTGTATTCTGTTGGCTATGCTTACATCTGTAGTTCCTGTTCACTTGCCCAGATTTTCTATTTCCAGAATTCCCAGAGTTTGTGTTTTGTTTATTGGCTCTGTATCAATTTTCAAGTTCTGAACTGTTTCCTTTACCTGTTTATTATTATTTTTTCTTGACTTTCATGGCTTTCATTAAGGGATTGATTGATTTTTTCAGGTTTTGTTTGTGTTTTTCTCCAGCTCTTTAAGGACCTCTATCATCTTCATAAAGTTGATTTTAAGGTCACTTTCTTCTGTTTCATCTGTGTTGAGATGCTTACACCTTGCAAATGTAGAACCACTAGATTCTGGTGGCACCATATTATTCTTTATGTTGTTGAATGTATTCCTACACTGTTATCTACCAATATCAGTTTGGGGTATTTATAGGGACAGGGGGTGCCTCAGGGACAGGGGGTGGTCTGATACCACTGGAAGATGGTGGTGGAGTAGCCTGGCCACAGGAGCCTTGCCTGCAGACTTGCTGTTGAAGCTCTTTCTCCAACTGGTGCATGTGGGACTTATTCCTCTGGAACCCTCTGATGCTGCTGGGCATGGTGGTGGAGTGGCATGGCCACAGGAGACTTGCCTGCTAACTGGCTTCTGGGTCTGCAATGTGTGGGGGCAAATTAATTTCTGTTACTTTTCTTTTTAAAATGGCCTCTTCTAGCTTATGCATGCATAGTTAAAAAAGAAACGATGAAAGGCCTTCATTTCTCCATTATGATACTTTATATCCTCATGTGGCTGCTACAGGAATGAAATGTTGAATTTAATAAACATCAACACACTGATGTACAGGTGGAAATATTCAAAGGACCTGTACAATAACCAGACATCTGAAATAAAGGTGTGTGAATGGACTGGAAAACAGCTTCAATCATGAAGGTAGAGCTGATAATGGTTTATAGAAGGTTTAATCAGGAAAATCTGAAATGACCACTAATGGATTTTCATAACAGCACTGGGAATATGGTGGGATTATATAGATTAATGCAGGTTGAAATTCAAGGGGATAATAAATGATTACAGACCATGGTGCTCTTAACTACAGAGTACACCTGATGAATTTACTCAGCTGGAAGAGTATAACAGGGAGTCATCATGATGTGGGGTATTGTCAGACCACATTTCCTTTGGTCAAGGGAAGACTGGGATTTTAGCTCCATGCAAAACTTCTTAATTTCACCAGGGACTTTCCTGGGGGCTATGACCCAATGACTCTTTGCTTTAATTCCAAAGGATGAAGGCCTGTGTCCTGGATAAGAGTTGCTACCCATTATTCTCTCTAAGGATTTCACTATGAAAATGAGTCCTGTGCTATTTCAGGAAATCACTCATCTGTGAATAGGTAGAAAGTAGGAAAAGAAACAACTGCTATCATTTTCCTTATAAATTTACCATTTCTATCAAGATACCTATGGTGTTAGCTTCATTTTAGGGCCAGAGGTAAATACTAAGATGAACCATGTCAATGTGTAAAGGAGAAATAAAATAGACTTTCTACAAATTAAGTTAACCTTCTCAAGCATTCTTAGTACTGCCCTAGGGTAACTGTTAGTTATTTAATTAATCATTAAATATTTTAATCAACATAAAATTTTATGCAATATGGTTTCAGCACAAATAGAATTTGGTTCAACTTTCAACTATGCCTCTTATATTATGCTAAAATGTAGAAGCCGTGGAAAGTCAAAGTCATCATTTTTAAAGAAGGGCATTTTATAATTCACAGATTTTCCCCAGAAATTAAGCATTCACATTTGACAAGGAATTCAACTCAGAGTATTTTCTGATTATTCATTGATTTGTGCCCTCAATTAAAAAAAAAACAAAAAAACAAAACAAAACAAAACAAAACAAACAAACAAAAAAAGCAGAGCTGGTGAAGGTCTTTTCCCATATTGTAGGCTGTCTGAACTTATTGTTACCATGCCTCCAAAAATACTTGTTATTTTGGACTTATTTGTTTACATTCACATATACTTGAGGGACATATGGAAGGAATTAGGGAAAAGAAAACAATAATCTTTATTATAATATTTTAATCTCATACATTGATTACACATAGCAGTGAGTTTTATGATTACATTGTTATCCAAATACATACTGTATTACAATCATGTTCCACTACCTCACTGCTTGCCATAAGCCTCTTTCTATGTTTGATTCATTTATTTGTGTGTATATGACTCTCTGAGTTTCTTTAGACTTGCTTACAAGAGTGCCAGTGAGAATACTGTTACAGGGTTGTGTGTACCTCATCAGTAGGCACAATACAGAGGATCAGGCTTTCTGCTCTATCAACTTTTTTTCTCCTTTTTTATTTATTATATTTGTGTTTTAATTTTATACATCTGCCATGGGTTCCCCTGTCCTCCCCTCTCCTACCTCTGCCCCCAACTTCCCCCCAGACCCTCCCCTCCATTCCCATCTCATCCAGGGCCAAGAATCCCCTGGGGATTCAATTAAACCTGGTGGATTCAGTACCTGCAGCTCCAGTCCCCTCCTTCCAGGCTGAGCAAAGTGTCACTGTGTAAGCCCAAGGTTCCAAACAGCCAGCTCATGCACTAAAGACAGGTCCCAGTCCCACAGCCTGGGTGCCTCCCAAACAGTTCAAGCTATTCAATTGTCTCACTTATCCAGAGGGCCTGATCCAATTGGGGGCTCCACAGCTTTTGGTTCATAATTTATCAACTTTATCTATCTATCTATCTATCTATCTATTTATTTTCTTTATTATTATGTGTTTTAAATTTTATACATCAGCCATGGGTTCCCCTGTCCACCCCCATCCTGCCCCAACCCCCACCTTCCCCCCAGCCCCTAGCCTCCATTCCCATGTCCTCCAGGATCAAGGCACCCCTGGAGATTCATTTAAACCTGGTGGATTCAGTACAGGCAGGTCCTGTCACCTCCTTCCAGAATGAGCAAAGTGTCCCTGTGTAAGCCCAAGGTTTCACACAGCTAGCTCATGCACTAAGGACATATCCTGGTCAAACAGACTGGGTGCCTCCCAAGCAGATCAAGCTATTCATTTGTCTCACTTATCCAGAGGGCCTGATCCAGCTGGGGCCTCCACAGCCTTTGGTTCATAATTCATGTGCTTCCATTAGTTTGGCTATTTGTCCCTGTGCTTTTTGCAATCTTGGATTCAACAATTCATGCTCTTGCAGACCCTCCTCTTTCTCGACATTTGGACACCTGGAGCTCCACCTGGGGCCTGGCTGAGGATCTCTGTATCCACTTTCATCAGTTATTGGATGAGAATTCCAGCACGACAGTTAGGGTGTTTAGCCATCTGATCACCAGACTAGGTCAGATCAGGCTTTCTCTTGACCATTGCCAGCAGTATACAGAGGATGTATCATTGTGGATTTTTGGGGACCTCTCCAGCACTCTGCCTATTCCTGTTCTCAAGTGGTTGTCATTTATCATGGTCTGTTATTCCTCATTCTCTCTTTCTGTTTTTGATCCAGCTGGGATCTCCTGATACCCTAAGGTTTCTTTCCCACAAATCTTGCCCTTCATTACTCCCACTGTCATCCAGGTTGTTCATGTAGATCTCATCCATTTCTCTGTCATTGGGTGATCCTTGGGTCTTTCCTAGGGTCCCGTTTTCTAGGTAGCTCCCTGGAGTTGTGTAGCACTCTAGTCATCTTTGTTTTACATCTAGTATCCTCCTATGAGTGAGTACATACCATGTTTGTCCTTCTGAGTCTGGGTTACCTCACTCAAGATGATTTTTTCTAGATTGATCCACTTGCCTGCAAACCTCATGATGTCATTGTTTTTCTCTGCTGAGTAGTACCCCATTGTGTAGATGTACCATATTTTCTTTATCCATTCTTCAGTTGAAGGGGATCTAGGTTGTTTCCAGGTTCTAGCTATTACAAACAATGTTGATATGAACATAGCTGAGCAAATGCCCTTGTGGTATGATTGAGCATTCCTTAGGTATAAGCCCAAGAGTGCTACAGCTGGGTCTTCGGGGAGATGGATGCCCAATTTTCTAAGGAAGTGCCATATTGATTTCCAAAGTGGCTTTACAAGCTTGCATTCCCACCAGCAGTGGAGGAGAGTTCCCCTTGTTCCACATCCTCTCCAGCATAAGCTGTCTTCTGTGTTTTTGATCTTAGCCACTCTGACAGGTGTAAGGTGGTATCTCAGAGTAGTTTTGATTTGCACTTTAGGGATAATTAGGGATGTTGAGCAATTCCTAAATATCTTTCAGCCATTTGAAATTCCTCTGTTGAGAATTCCATAGCCCATTTCTTAATTGGACTGTTGGGAATTTCGATGTCTAATTTCTTGAGTTCTTTATATATTCTGGATATCAGCCCTCTGTCAGATGTCGGGTTGATGAAGACCTTTTCCCATTCTGTAGGCTGTCGCTTTGTCATGTTGACCGTGTCCTTTGCTCTACAAAAGCTTCTCAGTTTCAACAGCTCCCATTGATTGATTGTTTTTCTTAGTGTCTGTGCTATTGGTGTTATATTTAGAAAGTGATTTCCGGCGCCAATGTGTTCAAGAGTACTTCCTACTTTCTCTTCTATCAGGTTCAGAGTAACTGGATTTATGTTGAGGTTTTTGATCCACTTGGTCTTAAGTTTTGTTCATGGTGACAGATGTGGATCTATTGGCAGCCTTCTACATATTGACATCCACTTATGCCAGCACCATTTGTTGAAGATGCTTTCTTTTTTCTATTGTACATTTTTGGCTTCTTTGTCAAAAATTATATGTTCATAGGTGTGTGGGTTAATGTCAGGATCTTCAATTTGATTCCATTGGTCCACATGTTGGTTTTTATGCCAGTACCAAGCTGTTTTTATTATGGTAGCTCTATAGTAGAGCTTGAGGTCAGGGATTGTGATACCTTCAGAGGTTGTTTTATTGTACAGGATTCTTTTGGCTATCCTGGGTTTTTTGTTTTTCCATATGAAGTTGAGTATTTTTCTTTCCAGATCTGTGAAGAATTGTGTTGGTAATTTGATGGGGATTGTGTTGAATCTGTAGATTGCTTTTGGTAAGATTGCCATTTTTACTATGTTAATCCTGCCTATCCATGAGCATGGGAGATCTTTCCATTTTCTGACATCATCTTCAATTTCTTTTTTTGGGGAATTGAAGTTCTTGTTATATAGGTCCAGATGGGAGCTCCTCTTGTCCACATGGTAGTTCCTCTGGTCTTTTGTCCAGATGGGAGTTCCAGGACAGGATGGAAGCTTGGGGCTGGTCTCTGATTCTCAGGAAGTGGCTGGGGTCTCTGGAAGATGGGTGTGGGGGCAGTGTGTGGAGACTGCAGTGTCTGTCTGCAGTCTTGGAAAAGGGGAGCCTTCCCTCAGGGCCCTCTGAATGGCAGGAAACTGGGGTCAAGTTGGTCAGGTCCTCCCAGAGTGGCCTGGGTCCAGCGGTGGGACCCAGGTCAGTTGCCTCTCTGGCTATAACCCCAGGCACTCACCTCTGGTCCAGATGGGAGTTCCGGGGCAGATGGGAGCTGGGGGTTGGTCTCTGAGTCTCAGGAATTGGCTGGGGTCTCCAGCAGATGGGTGTGGTGGGAGGGTGTGGAGACTGCAGTGTCTGCCTGCAGTCTTGGAAAATGGGAGCCTTCCTGCAGCGCCTGCTGATTGGCAGGAAACTGGGGCCAAGTTGGTCAGGTCCTCCCAGAGTGGCCTGTGTCCAGCAGTGGGACCCAGGTCAGTTGCCTCTCTGACTATCAGTTTATCAACTTTTAATCAGGTAGAAACTATTAGAGAGTTCAGGGACTTGTAAGTCCTGCCCCTTCCCCCCTTACATATCAGGGTGTTGTTGACAAGGTCAATGTTGTGGAAATTTTGTGAACATTACCTTTTCATAAAATTCACAGTTAAAATTACTCCAAAACATGTGGATGTTTCCCTTCCCCTTGAACAAGAATATTTGTTTAGTCTGGAATCAGTAAATCTCTTTCAGGAACACAAAATACCTGTGAGTTATATACTCCTTTTTAATGTAATTTAACAGATTCCCAATATATTATCTCTTAAACAAATCAGACTTATAGATTTGTTACTAATGAAAAATAATTTGTGACTCTAGTCACAGATATATAAAAATAATAATTAAGAGGCATATTAAATATAATTGGGAAGCTAGCTAGGTGACTTTTTCACAAACCAGAAAATTCATTGAGTTGCTTGTAAGTTGACTTACTCAACATTAAAATCAGAAGTAACTACTTCAGGATCCTTCTCATTATAACCTTTACAGTTATACGTTAGAAATCTAAAAGTTTTACTTTGTACATTTAATGTAAGACTTTTGTGAATTGTTTCACAGGAAACAAACATTTTTTTTAAGAATTAGTAATTTTTTTTGTCATGTAATATTCAATTAAGTACAGATTGTGATGACCAGATCATTCTGTTTATTAAGTGTTTCAAAACATAGTAACTAATACTTTTCTCCTTTCTTTCTCTAACAGTTCCTTGACTCAGGTAAAAATCTTTCACCAAATAAAAATACATTGAATCCATTATTGGTAATTGAGATGATTCAATGGGAAGTCTACAGTTACCATTCCCTGTGTTGGTAATGGCTTCACTGTAGGTCCTTAACTTCCTTCCATCCCTAGCCCCAAAATAACCTTAGTGATAAACAGAGAATTTTTTTAATATATATATATATATATATATATATATATATATATATATATATATATATATATATATATGTTTTTACATCCTAGTCAAAGTTTTCCCTCTCTCTTCCTTCTCTCCCCAGTCTATACACTCCTCCTCCTCTGTTTCTCTTCAGATACAGGCTGGTCTCCTGTGGATATCATCCAGACATGGTATATCAAGTTACAGTGAGACTATACACCTCCTCTTCTATTGAGGCTGGAAAAGGCAATCCAGTAGGAAGAATGGGTCCCAAGAGCAGGCAACAGAGACAGAGCCTCCTGCTCTCACTCTCAGGAGTCTCAAAAGAAGACCAAATTACACAATTGTAAGATATATGCAGAGGGCCGAGGTCGGTCCTATGCAGGCTTGCTGGTTGTCAGGTCAATCTCTGTGAGTCCCTATGAGCCCATGCCAGTTGTTTCTGTGAGGTTTCTGCCCCCCCACCCCACCCCCCACCTCCCCACCCCCCCACCCCCCACCCCCTGCATAACCCACTGGTTCCTATAATCCTTTCTCACTTTTTCTTTAGGCTTCCCCAAGATCTGCCTAATGCTTGTTTGTGAGTCTCTGCATGTGTTTTCATCAGCTGCTACATAAAGCCTCTCTGATGAAAGTTGGGCTAGGTACCAATCTATGAATGTAGCAAAATTATTAGGAATCATTTCATTCATTTTTTTTCTAGGTTCACAACCAAAAATATAAGAAAAGTTCTTTTAAATTACTTATATCAAGTAACTTTTTGAGAGAAAAACATATTAGAAAAATACCTAATACTGTAAGAAAATGATGTTTGATTAGAGACCAGAGGATTTAGTTGATAGAAGATAAGCCAAAATGATTCAGGGGAGAAATAGGTTTTAGTTTGAAATAATACTTAGGATGCAAAGAGTTCCTTAAAATTGCTTATAAATAGTTATAGTCTCCTGTGCCTACAAAGTTATATTCAATGATGACATAAAGAAAAAAACTGTTACACAGAAACTGTTTTGTATTGATTATTGTAATGTTAAAAGTAATTAATATTAAAAAAACACTGAAACTAAAGGCAAAGTTTTAGATTGCATTTAAAGCTTTTAAGTATAAATTAACATATATATGAAGAACACCAAAGAAGCAAAAGTGAATACAATTTTAAAAGTTAGAATATGGGACATAGATCACAAACCGATTCTTTTTTATTCGGTTGAGTCAAGTGTTTCTCACCTTGTCAGCATGTTCAGTGATGCAGTTTGGAATCACCTGACTTTCATGAACAAATTTCAAAATGTTCATTTGTCACCAAGAAGAAATCAACCAATACTGGAGGAGCAATTGTGGTTTAACATCAGGATTTGAATTTAATATCAGGGTTAGAAGCAGACACAATTGCTTTTAGGGAATTTAAGATGCCATTTGAATAAAGCACACAAGGAAGGAACACAATAAAGACTGAAAGTTTTGGGAAATAATGGAGAATGAGATTTATGGAAAAAATAAAGGAGATGTCATTCATGAGTAAAACAAAAACCCCAAAGAGAAATACAACTAAGAACATGACCTCCAACACACAAGGTAAGTTCACAGCTGCATAGATAGTAAGGATCCACTTTATCCACAGGTTAAAGCAGTGCTTCTCACCCTGTCTTGAAACAAACAAACAAACAAACAAACAACCCAAACAACCCAAACAAACAAACACACAAAGCAGTGCTTCTCAATCTGTGGCTCTCAACCCATTTGGGAGTTACATATCAGATGTCCTGCATATTGGATATTTACATTATGATTCATTACAGTAGCACAATTACAGTTATGATGTAGTAACTAAACAATATTATGGTTGAGGGTCATCACAACATAAGGAACTGTGTTAAAGGTCGCAGCACTAGGAAGGTTGCGAACCACTGGGTTAAAGTTAGTAAAATGAAGTCCAGGTCAAAGCAATTACTTGAAACTTACAATGTGTTTTTAAGCTTTGAAACATAACAGGTTTAATAACTGGCAAAATGTATTTGATACACATTGCTTGACTTGGAATTGGAGGGAATTTCTCAGAAATCTTCAAAAGGCTAGACTCTACATAGCACTGTAGGGGTTCCAGTCAGAGACTCAGCATGGGACTTTGTAAGCAAAACAACAAGAAAATCAGCATGGGACTTTGTAAGCAAAACAAGAAGAAAAGTTGAAGGATGGGATGTTTCTGAGCCCCTCCTGCTTGTTCATCT
The DNA here is from genome assembly GCF_903995425.1 of Onychomys torridus. Taxonomy (NCBI): domain Eukaryota; kingdom Metazoa; phylum Chordata; class Mammalia; order Rodentia; family Cricetidae; genus Onychomys; species Onychomys torridus. The sequence continues at coordinate 50,235,932 of NC_050445.1, read as the reverse complement.
CTTACCACATCCTCTCTTTGCCCCTAGATCAAAGGCCCCCCACTCCCACCCCACACCTCTACCCCCCCCCCCCATGACTAAACCCTGTAGTTCTGCAGGGTAAGGCACATGTCTCAAACAAAGACAGTAAGGAGACCAAACCCTGCTGCAGAAGGGTTGGGATGTAAGCCTCATGGAGAGAAAGAGTTCAGCTGTGGTGTAGCTTGGATCACAGAAACACTAATGAATTAATTTCAGGGTGATTGTAATATGACGTGAACAAAGATCAGGTGTGTCCATAAGGATGATCTGCAAGGTAATTAATGAACGTAATCAATAACTGAAAGTATTTGGGCAACTGGGCTATCAGGATCTTTCTCCCCAAGCCTTCATAAAGAGGAGTTTTATCATGAATCTTAGGGTTAAGTGATGGGAAGCTCTAAACAGTATTTTCTTACTTGTTTGTTTTCCAGAAAACACACTATCTGAGACAAACCTCATTGTTTTTGGTATTGCCAATGGGTGAACAACCGTGTTCTCAAGTATTGAAAATTATATGCCTAGAATCTGTTTTAGTCACTCTTTTTTAAATGTATTTCTTCTTCTTTTCATACAATACATCCCAACCATAGTTTCCCCTGCCTCCTTTCCTCCAACTCCCCTTACTTTCTCTCTCCCCCAGATCATATGCTCCTCTTTTCCTTTTAGAAAAGTTCAGGCATTCCAGGGATGTCAACAGAACACAGAATAACACGAATCAAAAAGACTAGGCAAATCCAGTCATATGAAGGTTGGCCGAGGCAATGCAGTAAAAGGCAAAGTGTCCTAAGAGCAAGCAAAAGTCTCAAAGATAACTCAACTTCCACTGTTAAGAGTGTCACAGAAGCCCCAGACTAAACAACAAGAACACATATGCAGAGGACCTATCACAGACTTGTGCGGGCTCTGTGATTGCCACTTCAGTCTCGGTGAGATCCTATGAGTCTTGCTTAGTTGATTCTGTGGATGTATGCTCCTGGTTTCCTAGACCAGGCATGAAATTTATAAAGAATGTGATTTTATATGAAAAAGAATCCACATTCTGATAAGACACATCACTGAAGTATAGATCATATTAAGACTGTTGGGGTAGATGGAATTCGGTTGCCTATGCCAATTTTCTTATTCTAAAAAATACTCCCACCATATGTTGTAAAAGCATAGGCATCAATGTTGTTTAGTGAGATCAGAATCACAAGTTAGTTGAAAGTCCTGACAATTAGACTCAGACTGAACTGAGCAGACTTCTGGAACATTTGTTTTCTTATTTTCTGTCACACAGTTTTTCTCTTTGCCTTTTCCATTATAAGTGGGAATACTGAGATGATTGGAGAAGATTTCCAATATTTATCTGCTTTACTGAGATTAGACCCTATTTTGCTTTAGGCGTGTTTACCAGAATTTAAAATGAAACAAAGTGAAAAACTAACTAGCTCCACTTATTTTCCATGGCATAATGATAATCAAAGATAGATGTATCTGCTTTATATTCAGACAAATTTTCAGTTGGTAACAACTATTTCTTTACAATTATTTTTTTGCAGAACATTATCATAGTGTGCTTTGCTCTTTTATCTTTTTTAGCAAAAATAACCTGCATTTTAAAAAATCATGGCTTTCACTCCCTTTATAAAGCAATGGTATATTTATATAAGCATAGTGCAGGTTATGTATGTTATAGAGAAAAGCAAAGAGGAGGCAATCATCATTATAGGTAATCATGTCTTTATGAAATAGGAATATTTTATCTTAAATACCACATTTCAATGGAATACAAAATAAAACAATGTCTTCAAATACAAAATACAGCCTGAAAGAGAAAATTATACTTCTTCAAGATTAGCAAATCTTAATTTGTTATTATTATTATTATTATTATTATTATTACTATTCAGTATTATATAAATAATGATAAAATTTCACTATTAACAACTCTTGCTTAATTTCCCAGAAGGATATGTTTGGAAATGAATAATAAATACCCTCAATTGCAACTGAAGAGCTTTAAGCATTCCATAGCTACATATTTCTGTATGTATTTTATAGCCTATAGCAAGCTCAAGGCCAACCGACATTTATAATGCACAATGAAACCAGGAGCTGATTTCTGTTGTTGCCTGTTGAATGACATTTATAATATACTACTACTTATATATTCAAATGCGTACTTCTTAACTTTATAATTAGATCTTTGAGGCTTAAGAAAATGAAATATTCACTGTTCATTTCCTATAAATACCCAGGACTCTGCCTATCTAATTACCCTTATATTGAGAAGTTGCCTTAGAGTCACTGGGATTTAACCAAATGCCACATCATTTTGGTTTTGACACAATATTGAGAAACATTTTTGTATCATTTGCTAGTGTATATTATTTCTACTCTAACAACAATGCACATTTTCTATTTTTACCTTAAGCTTTCTAGTATTTCCTCTCTTTCCATGCAAATTATAACCTTCATTGGACTCTGTGCTGTGTCATATATACATTTTATACTGCCACTTACTATTCAAATTTACCTATTCTCAAAATACACACCAGCCATAATTAGCTTCTTGTTCATCAAGTTGAAAAAATACAATAGTTATACATATTTAGTGTGCAGAATATTTAATAACAGGATATAAGCCCAGTTTTGAAGTAACAGCTAAGTTAACAAATGTCTATGTCGCTGCACTCTAATAACTTGCTGTTAGACTTGAAAAATATACAAGTTCACAGAAAATCAAGAGAATTGGGGCAAATCAGTTTGGAAGACTAAGCTGGTTTCCTGGAGCAACTGTTACCAATAATCATGTATTTGATACTGAAAAGTAACATAAATCTGTTCTGACCAGGACTGGAAGACAGAGTCCACACCTACAGTGAGACAGATAATGATTCTTTCTGGAGAGTGTAAGGGAAACTCTATCCTAGCTTCTCATCTAGCCTCTAGTGGCTGCTCACAACTCTTAAAGTTGATTGTCAGAGATATCATAATTCCTACTTTTGCCACCTTTTTGTTTTTCTTCTTTCTTCTTTTTTATTTTAGAATGGCACTAGCCATCAGTTTAAGGGCTCATTATAAATCCAGGATGATATCAACTTGGGATATTTAACTTAACGACATGTGTAAATTCTCTAATTTTAAATAAAGCCTCATTTATGGGTACTGAACCCCAGGATTCCTGAACCAGCTCTGAAAAATCAAACACAGACCATGAGTGTTTCATCCAGCCTCCTCTTAGTGATTTTTTTTAAACTTTCATCTTTACATTAAGTATAGAAACTAAGCAAGGAAGCACAGTAGACCAACATAAGGAAATTAAATACAAAAACCATTAGTTTTCTCAAAAATGGGTTGATTACAGTTTTGAATACTATTAGATATTTTTGCATGAACTGCCTTTCAAGGTTTCATTGACCTCATCTTTGTTTCCAGAGGTCCTACCATTATTCACAGTCTTTCTGGTCACATATTTTATTAATATGTTCCATCAATGTTTCAAAGTGTTTGCTCATCCAATTTCTCATCTTATAGTTTCATGTTAGTTATAAATAATATATGGCAGTATAAATATATGTGAGTGTTTGGTAAATATTGCATTTTCTAATGCCTTTCCAAATGCGAAGTACTTTTAGTTTGTCTGTTGTATATACTAACTTTAAAATGTTACACTCTCAAAAATTAAAACATAGAGATACATGAGATATAGATATCAAGGCATGGTTGAACATATTACATTAAAATTTGCATGATGAAGTTTGGTGATTTCCAAAGAATTTTAGTTAATGATTTTCTTTCTCTATAGAAATATTAGTTTATAAGATTAATGGAAAAGCAGGAACTACTCAATCTGAGTTTCTTTGAAGCTTTTTAAAACCTGTTATAATATACTTACAAAATATAGGGACAAACTCCTATGGTAGAATGCCTCACTAGCAAGACCTATGAGTGTAAGGAAATCTCTCTAACAAAATTTTGTCTTGTGATAACATTTTGAATATATAAGCACATACTATTCTTTGAAGAATATATTGTATTTTAAAAATACAACATTTGTAATAAAATATATTAATATCATCTGTGTAAATTCAAAATACTTTTAATGTCCTGGAAGTTATTAAGTTATGAAACTTCAATATCCCTGACTCATTTACAGATTGCAATGGATTGTATATGAGGATAAAACAGTATGCTATCTTTAAGATTCATAAAATTTATTTATATACATTGAATATACATTCTATGTCTTCTATATCTGCATAGTATTAGAGGTCAGAAAGGATTTCAGCAAAGCCAGGCATATATTATTTTATTTTGCAGCAAAATGATCCTAAGCTTGGAACATGCAACCCATTCATTAACTATAGTTGATAGCCATAATTATTTTACAATGTTTGTTCTCATCATAACAATGGAAACAAAAGGACATCAGAGAAAGGCAATGTTTTGACAAATGTAATATGTCATATAAATACTGGGAAGTGTTAGAATATTATTTTAAGATGTTTTTCATTTGTTTCTGCTGTGGAAAATTTGAATAATGATGCAAAGATGTGTTGCATTCTTTTATGTTGCATTTGTTACTTTGCCTTTCTAAAACATCTGATTGGTCTAATAAAGAGCTGAATGGTCAATAGCTAGACAGGAGAGGAATAGGCCAGACTGCCACACAGAGATAATAAATAGGAGAAAAAGAAATTGAGGAGTGAGAAAAAGAGGAGAGAGGACACTAGAGGCCAGCCACCAAGCTATACAGCAATCCACATAGTACAAAGTAAAGAAAGGTATATAGAATAAAGATAAAAGCCCAGAAGCAAAAGATAAATGGGATAATTTAAGTTAAGAAAAGCTGGCTAGAAACAAGCCAAACTAAAACCAGGCATTTATAGGTAAGAATAAGATTCTATGTACTTATTTGGTACCTAAGTGGAAGACCCCCAAAGAGCCAAAAGAGTAAAGAGTAACAGCAATCATGATGGGGAAAACCATAGAGACATCTGACCTGAGGTAATAGGAGCTCAGGGATTCTGAAATAATATCTGGGGAACCTGCATGGGACCATAGACCCTCTGAATTTGGGTGAATTTGTGGCTTGATTTGTTTGTGGGGACCCTGGCAGTGGTACCAGGACTAGTCCCAGGTGCATGAATTGGCTTTTTGGAGCCCATACACTATGGTGGGATACCTTGCTCAGCCTTGATGCAGTGGGGAGGAGCTTGGTCCTACCTCAACTCAGTATGCCAGATTTTGTTGACTTACCCCCTTTTAGGAGTGGATGGGAGTCGGGGGGGTGTGAGGAGAAGGGGAGGAAGGGGGAACTGGGTTTGGTAGGTAAAATGAAAAAAATAAATAAATAAAAAAGACCAATAACACTGATATATTTGGTAATATTAAAGAAACCCCTATTGATCACAGAGATTGCCCAAATATGTGTATACTAAGCACATGTACCAATTGCTCCACTCATTCTGTGATGGATGACTATTTTTAAGTTATTGTGGTCACCTCATCCCTGAGTGTGAGGTTTTCTTTCTGTCTGCCCTCCTTACCTTTGTTTGTCTCTTTTATTTTCTACTTATGTTTATGCTGGTAAACATGCATAGGAAAAACTAATAGTGAGTTTGGACAATTCTATTCAGATTTAATATGTACTGGTACATATTAAAAGAACTGAGGTACAGATCTTTTAATATAGTGAAAATTTTCTCACTTCTGCTATTACCATATCTTTTCTTTAAAAAGAGGTGTGGAAGTATTAAGAACCAAATGACCTTTAAGTCAAATGGCAGTAATATAAGTTTGTGTTTGTAAAATCATGTATCAGGTGGGAGTTTATCAAGTTTATTCATATCAAGTAGAACATAATTATTACATGATAAAAGAGAGTTTGACTCTTGCATATTGTCTGAGGCCCAAGACTTAGCAAATATAAAAAAAGCGTTCAAAATCTGTATATTAGTCTAAGATGTTTACAAAATAATATCTATTGATTAGAAAGCCAAATTATATGTAATAAATATGGAAATCAATTCACAAATTCCTGTTTGAAAAATCAAGTCTTGAAGTTGATGTAAAAAGTATGCTTTACAGATTATCATTACAATCTTATTGTCCTAAATTAAGATTTACTATAACAAGCTCCTTCTCCTCCTTTGGTTAGGGATTACAGTACTGTTTGGGGCTTCCTGCCATAGAATAAGGACCTGTTAATATAAAGAACTCAAATGCATTCCATCATTGAAAATGAATAGGTGATCCTAGACACAGTCCAACAAGGCAGTATTAAACTGAAAGGATTCTATAAACACCAGACTACTCAAAAACTTCAAAGGCCTAAGAAGTCAATCACAAAATAACAGTAACAAACTGAATAAGGCAGGGTGAGAACAGCCTACCACACAGGCAACTTCTCAACACAATTATTGTAAAATTCCCACCTGGAATTAGAAAGGTGGGGCAACTGATCATCATTTTAGATACATTTAGATAAAATCTAAGGGTTAATATCAATATTATGTCTTGTTGTTTGTTGTCTATAATGGAACCTGGGGAGACAAACCAATAAATAGAAAAATAAATTAATGAACAAGAAATTAGAGACAGTTGTAAAAAACTTGTGCAGATGTGTTCATTGGATACAGGAAAATAACTCTATTTTTGAATATAAAAGAGGTGAACACTGGGGCAGGGAAAGCTTGCAGCTTATAGAAGCTGCTGTTTGTTCTGTCTGCATGCAGGCCTCACTTCTACTGAGGCCAAGTTTATGTTATTTGGTCACATCTCACACTAAAGAGAAAACACTTCCTTAACAGAGATAGATATTTTTTCAGCAAGTGAATTAACATGGCAAAGCTCAAACACACAGACATACATCAGTCCCCACACAGACAAACAAACAAAGAAAAAAGGTGAAGAAGGAGAGGAACTGTTTAGTTTTGAATTTTTATGAAGTTCTTCAGAGTTTCTCCTTTCCAAGCAGCTAGATAAAGCTGTAATAAATTAGAACCACTTTTCCCAATATTCAATTTGTCTCCTAAATTGCATTTCATCTTGCACAAAGCTTAAGTGTGTTTTCCAATATTGTAATAATGACAAAAGCCGCATCAATTCTAGGAACTCCTGTAACCCACCTCTCAAAAATAAAGTGTTAGACCAAGGTCTATTTATTTGCTTTAATACTTCCTGAAAAGCTAATTCAAGCAGTTGTGTCTGCAGTTTGACCTAAGACATGAGGCTGGATGGGGAACTCAGACGCTGTTAAAGGAAGCTGCTTCTTGTTCACATTTGCCTACAGTTTTCAGTCAGTTTATTACCTACATGAAGTGTTTTCTTAAAATATGAAAAATAAGGAAACTGAAACTTAGCCTATTGTACTTCATAAACTTGAATTTAACAGCTAATTCTTAAGGATGATGTTTAAAGTGCACTTTTGCTTGATCTGGGCATTCAAGTGGTAGATTTTCAATCCTGTTTCTCAAATGTTCATTAAGTTGTCTGCATGGCTTGACATGTAATGATCTTTTAATTATTTTGGTCTCTTACCCAAGGGCATCAAGAGCCTGTGAAGGTACAAGGTACTAAAACTTCAAAGTGAACAACGGGTGGTACATGATTTCAAAGGGTTAGTTTAGTAGAGAAGATAACAAATATGAACAAATGATAGCAACAGAACACACAGAACACGCTGAGGCTGTGAACAGGGAGAGATGAAATGCAGATCTTTGAACAGTTGACTACTCTCCGAAATAGGCAACTTACTACTTATCACAAATTTCTGAGTGTTGACAGCACCCTCAAATCCCGATAATGTGTATTTTCTCTGCCCTTATGAGTTCATTGCTTTAGATTCCACATATAAGAGCAAAGGAAGGTGTTTATCAATCTGGTCTTTTCATTTGCTGCAACACTTCCCAGTTCCATCCACATAGTCACAGTATATTTACTATTAAAGCCCATACAACATTCATGCATATTGGCTTCAGTTATGCTTCTATTGATTTAGACTATTCCATTCCAGGGACTGAGCCCTGACTTTATCAATGGAGTGCCCAAAGTAATTATTTTTGTCTTGAGATAACTTAAACAAGATACAAATGAATGCCTCTTCAGACTTGGGTGGTGTTTAAAGCAAATTGCCTTTTTAGGTTTTTAAATCCTTAAAATGGATGAACTTATTATGATTATTCCTACTACAGTGTAAGAAAAGCACTGATGGAAAAGAAAAAGTAAGAAAAAGTAAAAGACAAATGTAATAAGGCTCTCCTGCAGGTAAGGTCATCCTGATCTAGGAAGTAAAAAGGATAGTATCAAAGATGGTCTATGATAGGACAGACTGGGGTATCATGTTAATTTTAGTTCTAAAAGGAGTCAATCTTCATAAACACTTATGCATCATGCATTTTATTGGTACCCAATCTACCGCAGGCATTCAACAGGTATTAAATACCACAAAGGAGTGAAAATAACAATGGCATATACACCTAAAATTGTTTGCATAAATTTCATATTAATCCTTAACCGGTGTCAATTGAATGGAATTGCATGAAAACATTCATTTTGCATTTAATTTCTTTGTCTTTCTTTTTTTTCTACCTTTACTGAGTTTTTTTGAAAATAAAATACCATTGTTTTCAAACATGGTTCCTTTGTTAATTTTCTAGTGAAAACTTAACAGGTCTTTGGTCCCTAGGACTAACAGAATTCAACAGAATAACAATTAACAAATGTCTTCAGAATCCAGAACTTGGTAACATTAGAAACACTTTATAATGCTACAGCCATCCAAGGTAAAAATGCTGTTAATGTGTTAGTTCACAGGCCAAACTGTTTGGTTTTATTAGCTATGTGAACTCCACAGCTGCAAAGTGGTCTATCTTGCCCATAACATTCTGTTTTTCAGTTTCATCCTTAGGTTCTTCCAATCAATTTCTGATTCCTTTCAAAAATATATTTTATATTCCAACTAGATTCTGGATTCTCAGCCCAATAACAGATGATTGAAAGCATTTTTAATCCTTATCTACATTTATTCCTATATTATTGTACACTTTAGACATCAAACAATCATGCCACAGAGGCTGATATGATTCAGAAAAATTACATGTCTCAATGAAAGCAAAAAGATGAAATTTGAATGAAGTGTCACTTTATTTCAAGTGGAAATTGTAGTTGTTAATAGAGTTTCAGGAAGAATCCTGGTATGTAATGGCTGAGGGAAAATGACTACTCAACAAAGGATAAGTGCTTAGCATGTGAATGTGACTTAATAATTAAAAAAATAAGTAACAGAATAGACTGTGTTTAAAAAGTTCAGAAAGTATGAATGATACATTTTAAATTATACTTTAGACATGATTTTCTAGTTAAATAAAACTAATAGATCTTGATGCCATTTTCCTATAACAACTTCCCTTCCCCCAATTTCATACACACACACAAACACACACACACACCTAATCACACCTACACGTTTGTTTGCTGAATTTATCTATATTACTTCAACTCAAAGTTGTCTTCAAATGATTATATTTTAATTAATATAACAAATTATCCCTAAACTTTCCTTATCTAAACATTAAGCGAAACATTTGCTTATGTTTATGAATGATGTCATAATGCCAATACCCTGTTCTAACTCATCCCATTATTTTGATCTCACATAAAAATAAGCATGTCTTTGTTTTATGCTGCTTTCATTACTTTTTTCGAGTCTGGCTTCAGTTTCTTTTTTATCATTTTATTTTGTTCTCATCTGACATTTTTAGCTGTATAATAAAAACAACAAATATTACGAATGTGAAAATTTGCAAACTTAGTTCACTGCAGGTGATATACAGTTTAGCACTTTTTGAAAACCAGTACGGAAATTCCTCTGAAAATTTAAAATAGAGCTATAGTGAGATTGAATCCTGTTCCTTTCCTTTCGATGGAAATGTAGTAGGGATTTCTAAAACATATAAATACATCCATGTAAGTGACATAATTATTTAGAATAGCCAAATATGGATCAACACAAAAATCCACTAAACAACAAAATAAACAAAGTTTGGTATAGACATTAGGTCATAACTCAGTCTTCAAAGAAATAAGTGACTTGTGATGTACTCAGTTGTAGAGTACATGCCTGAGCTGCACAATGCTCTGGCTTAATACCCAATATCCTAGAAGATAGAAATAAATCCTACTGTTTGTGCTAATATATGTAAACCTGCAAGACATTATGCTAAGTGGAATTAGCCAGTCTTTGAATGAAAAATGCTATATAATTCTATTCTTTCAACACTAAAACTTATCAAACCTGGAGAACATGGGTGGAGAGTTATAATTTTATGGTGATTGCAAAGCATAATTTTTGATCAACAAATATAGAACTTAAAAATAAGTTCCAGAGATCTTCTGTGCAACATATTATTTATAAATAATATTAATTTTTGTCATGTGCTTAAAAATTTATTAATATAGATTACATGTAAATAATTTTATTTTACCAAATGATGAACTTTGGATGTGATTGTTATGTTTAATATTTGATTGTAGTGTTATTATTATGCCCACAAACATGTGGACAAATTAATCTAAATATACATCAAATATGTATAGATTTTTGAATATAAGTGTTATTTTAAGTCATACATATATGGACACACATTAATTAGACTGTTTAAATGGGTCTGGGGAGATATCTCAGTAGTTAAGAGCACTTATTACTCTTGTAGAGAACCTGAGTTTGTTTCCCATACCCACAAGATAGCTCACAATCATCTGTAAGTTGATCTCCAGGAGTTTAATGCTCTCTTCTGGCCTCTGTAGATGTTCTCACAATATACACACAGAATCATAAAGAATAAAAAATAATAAAAATAAATCTTTTTAAAAGACCATTGTACCAATAGTGTTCTTTTGGACCAAAGACAAGATTTTTTTAAAAAAATTTCAATACATGTATTATGCATAATATAAAGAAAGTGCTTTATTTATTTATTTATTTATTTATTTATTTATTTATTTTCTTTATTATTATGTGTTTTAAATTTTATACATCAGCCATGGGTTCCCCTGTCCTCCCCCCTCCCGCCCCCACCCTCACCTTCCCACCAGCTCCTCCCCTCCATTTCCATGTCCTCCAGGATCAAGGCACTCCTGGGGATTCATTTAAACCTGGTGGATTCAGTATAGGCAGGTCCTGTTACCTCCTTCAAGGCTGAGCAAAGTGTCCCTGTGTAAGCCCAAGGTTCCAAACAGCCAGATCATGCACTAAGGACAGATCCTGGTCCCACAGACTGGGTCCCTCCCAAACAGTTCAAGCTATTCAATTGTCTCACTTATCCAGAGTGCCCGATCCAGCTGGGGCCTCCACAGCCTTTGGTTCATAATTCATGTGCTTCCATTCGTTTGGCTATTTGTCCCTGTGCTTTTTGCAATCTTGGATTCAACAATCCATGCTCTTGCAGACCCTGCTCTTTCTCGACAGTTGGATACCTGGAGCTCTATCTGGGGCCTGGCTGAGGATCTCTGCCTCCACTGCTTTCTATATGACTGTAAACTGTTGGGAAATATTATTTTAAAGCATTTTTTCCTACTGCCTTTGTTATCAATTCAAAGATGTGTTTGATTAAATAAAATTAATCTGGGAGCAGGAGGCTGACTCAGCAAGTAGCTGAGAGGAAGTGGTAAGGAGGAACCATGTGCAGCAAGGGTTCTTAATTGGAGGCAGAGAGAAGGATTCTGGGTTTTTTGGAAGACACTAGCAAAAGGAGAAAGTTAGCTACTTGCTACTCAGCCTCTCTGAGCAAGCAGAATTCCACCTAAATGGATGAATCTTGAATTGTTTGAATCTTCAATTCTTTAGATTTAGATGGTTTCCCTTAGTAGCCTTGAAAGAGTCAGTGGCTGAGGGAACAGAATCCCCTCAGGCTGCAGCCCTTGCAGCAGAAGCAGCCCTGCTAACAGCAGAGCTGCAGTCTTTGGTTAGGATAGCTTTTGTTTAAGGGACAGTCACTGTAGATAATAAAAAAACAGTTAACAACAGTACACTATAGGACTTTTTAAGGAGATATTTTTATTTATGTGTATTTCTCTCTCTCTCTCTTTCTCTCTCTCTCTCTCTCTCTCTCTCTCTCTCTCTCTGTGTGTGTGTGTGTGTGTGTGTGTGTGTGTGTGTGTGTGTGTGTGTGTGTGCCTATAAGAGTTTGTTTACTACATGTGTGCAGGTGCTCACAGAGGCCAGAAGATCCCCTACAACTGAAGTTACAGGTGGTTGTGAGCTGACTTATAGGGATGATGCTGGGAACCAAACCTAGCTCCTCCTTCACAAGAGCATTAAGCATTCTTAATCACTTAGCTACCTTTTAGCATACTATTGTTTAAGTAGAATGTTTATCTTATTTTGACTTGAAAATGCTTGCTATAAACATACTATAGATAATAGTTAATATTGAAAATGGTCAACTTAATCTAAAGCTGTGTGTTTTTCAACATTGTTATAAAAATTGCTTGTTAGCAGGTTTTGTTTTATTTCCTTCATATACACAGTAAGCAGACAAATCTTTTATGTTCTAAAATTTCTTGTCCTTTCTCTTCTAAACAACTGAAAAATGAGACACAGACTACAGAGAAACAGTGCACTCTCATGCAATGGAATTATGACAATATTCACTTTGCCTGAGGTGATTTTCTGCCTAGGATTAAAACCACATCCACGGGACATTTATTTACCTTTATGAAGGGAATTTTAAGTGAAACTTTTAAATTGGATAATATACAGTATTTACTATTATGAACATAATTCAGGTTCTAACATTTTTCATATCGATGTCTATGAGGAAATAAATACAATTTAGCAATTTATAATTATTATATTTGATAATAATGAATAAAATCTATTGAGGTTGACATAGAAGATGCAAAATTATTGAGCGGACATTTATTCTTCATGATTTATTTATCACTAAGTTTGTACCATGACAGTGTCTACCTTTAGAATTTAAACACTTTCTAGGAATAGGATCATGAATAATAATATATCAAGTTAATTTGTCCCAACTCCTACATTGGTTCTGATATGTTGCCTACAATACATACCTAGTTTGTGTCAAGTAGGCTACAAAATATATAGCAATAAACTCTCCAACTATAACACTTACTTTCGTATCTCACATTTTGCTTCATAAACTCAAAATATCTTTTCCTAGGAGTATTCATGTAGAGCATTCTTTGTAAATTCACATTTTTATCCTTATCTTCATCTTATTACTGTTAAGTACAAGATTAATCTGTTATTTGCATTTTAAATACATCTTATGTGTATAATTTCATGTCTATCTACTTTGATTTTATTTTAGGTTCTTATTGTAACAATGAGATTGATTATGCGTACAGTACACTTCATAAATATTAGAAAATCTGTTTTTAAGCATAGTTATGTACGTGTGTGTGTGTGTGAGTGTCCTATCACACATGTGGAGGTCAGAGAACATCTTTCTGTAGTTGGTTTCTCTTTTTCCAACGTGTGGCTCAGGGATCAAACTCAGGTCCTCAGAATTGGTGGCAAGTACCTTTACCTGCTATGCCAATTTACTCTCCCAGAGAATTCGAATATGATCATCCTTTTAAAAAACAATTTGACAATGTTTTGTGTTCTTATTATTACATGTTTCTTTTACTCTTGAAGTACTTAACATAATTCAATACCTTTCTTGAATCTTATTTTACCTACACTTCATTTTTTTACATTCCAAAGTAATTCCCTTATGATTATACAACTTACTTACAACCTATGATGTTTTATTTATAGTCACTTACATGTTAGGGGCCATGTAAAATTTTAGAACTATAAAATTATATTAAATTTCAACTACCCTCTGAAAATCAAATGTTGAGCTGAGACTCACATCTAATCTCTGTGAAGGAAAAGCAGCCAACAGTGCTATGCTAAGAAAGATTTGGAAATGCTAGGTGGTGGACTAAAGCTGAAATGTATATTAATGGAGTCTCACATTTCCCCAGAATGAATGTGTTTTGGTTGTCCCACTACTATTGGTACACTTCTTATTTCTAGGAATATTTCTATTCTGGACATTTTAATATGATTAGGATTTTTGTTGTTGAGTTCTTTCATTTAGCAACATATTTTCTAGCTTAGACTCATGGTTGTGGTGGTATCATATTAAAAATAAAAAACAAAACAGAACAGAAATCTGTCTCTCGGGGTCATTTAAACCAAAGCAAACCTAATCTGACATATACAGCACGCTCTGTCTTTCTCTCTCCCTCCCTTCCTTCCCCCTCCCCTTCTGATCATGTCTGTGCTCATTATTTATTGGACAGCATATAAAGCAAGGTACAGGAAACCATCATGAATCATTCTCTAAATATTATGTTTTGCAGAGTCTTACAAGGAAAGAAGTTACTTTATTGACCCAAAATGGCAAACAAAACCACAAACTGATGTTAGCAACACATACCCACATGTTGCTTCCAGCATTTATTGTAGGAAAATCATTGCTTTCAATGTCTGCTGGGTTCAGTCAATTATATTCTATTTAACGACCACCTCTCTCACTCTTCCCCCTTTACACACACACACACACACACACACACACACACACACACAGACACATACACACACACACACAGACACACACACACATTACTCCATGTCAGTGGCATGATAGATTCATGATTTAGGGTTAAAGCTATGCATTTGGCTTAGGTTGTAAAAAGTGTGATTACATAGGAGAGTCTAAAGCATAATAAGGCTGATTACATTGTTTTGCTAAAGACAGGTTAAATTTAAACAAGCTGAATTAAGGAACAGATTGAGTACATGGTTTTAAATGATCTAAAATCATATTATTAATTTGGTTGGAAGGTCAGGTTGGAAACTCATTCCCACATACATGGTATAGTATAAATTATTCTTTGTGTATTTGTTATCAATAATACATACTGCTGGGAGTTACATCGATCCAAATCTTTGGCTCTTGTCTCTATCTTGACAAAATTATATTTTTGAATTGTGAGAATTCTTTATATTTTTAGATAGAAAGTGATGCTTTAAATTTAGTTACAAATGTTTCCTCTGTTCTGAATAGTATGTATCCACTTATTTCGGGATATTTTTTTGAAGTATGACATTTGTCTGTTGGGGATATACATTTAGGTAGGTGGGTGCATTTATGGGCAAATATGTTGGAGGGAAGACATGAACCTTGAACACTGTTTATCCTTTCTTTATATTTTAAACAGTGACATCACTAAATATGCTAGATGGACTGTCCAATGATTCTGAGAGATCTGCCTTGCTCCATCTTTCCAACATTGGCATTACAAGTGTGTGACACCATGTGTTGCTATTGAAAACAAATTTGATTTTTAAATTTAATTAAAATAAAGTTATATCATTTTCCTCTCCCTCTCTTCCCTCCTAGCCCTCTTATATCTGCCCCCTCTACCTCCTTCCCCATGAAAGCAATGACTTCTTTTTTGTTTTATATGCTTGCAAATAAACAACATTAACACAACCAGCTACATCCGTTCAATGTTGCTGGTATGTGTGTGTTTCTAGAGTCAGCCAGTTGGTATTGGTTCTTCCCTGGGGGACTTTAATTTTCCTGTCAGCAGTTGTTAATTGCTTGTAGCTCTTTATGTAGGGGTGAGGCCTGATGATAGTGTTTTCTATCTACTTTGAGATGTTAACTGTGTTGTCATTATTTAGGTTCTACTAAAGCAGCCTTGTCTTTGAGATTTAGAAGGCACAATCTCATGGCAGACTTCCTTTTCCTTTGCTCTTACAGTCTTCCAACATATTACCTTAGGTACAAAATTGTGTTTTATCTGTATCCATTGGGGCTGGGAAAATTATGCTCAGTTAATTTTTGCCTTTTGAGTAGTTGTAGTTTTCCATAGTGATTTCCATCTGCTGCAAAAAGAAGCTTCTTTGATAAGGGGTGGGAGCAGAACTTATCTGTGAGTGTAAGGGTAAGTATTTAGAATGCAGTTAAAAATTACACAGATTTTAAAAAAGTATATGCCTTACTTTTAAGTTTTTACTATTTCATTTTTTGTGATTTTAATTTATGTACGTTATGGGAGATCAAATTCAGATCTCACACTTATGCAGCAAGTACTTTGCTCACTAGGTAATTTTCCCAGTTCTCAAAATATTTTATTTTGAAATCTAAATTAATTTTTTTCTTCTGATTCTCATGCTTTTAGTGCCATATAAGAGACTATTTTGCTATAATCAAAGTCATAATTTATTTTTGTTTTTAAACTAATATTAGTTTAGATATAACATTTTATTCTATGATATATTTAGGGTTGACTTTTGAATATAATGTAAATAAGTGTTCATCTTCATTTATTTGCATATCTGTTACATTTTCCCAGGTTTCCTTTCTCTAGGTTTCCTTGTGCTGTGGCTGCAGAGTTCCATCAGGAGAAAGCTAAAGTGAATGTGTGCTTATCTCTTATGCTGCCCTTCTCTGAGGCTTACCAGCCTTTTGCTACCTGTTTTCAGTGCATGGGAATATGGACCTCATACCTTTTCTCAGTTTTCTATCAGCTGTTGTGGAAGCAGTGGTCTACATATTGAAATTATCTAGTAAGCATAAGCAGATGCACTATTTCAAGGAACTAGATGATTATTTATAAGCTTATGTCATTGGGTCATTTCCTTTTGAGGATTGCTTCAACTGTAAGTGTTAGGTCACTAGGATAACTACAAATTACAATCAGCATTGTAAGATAACTGCTTCTGTGAGCACAGGCAGGTTGATAGAAATTATAAAAAAAAAAAGATAGCTTTATCTTGTTTCCTGAGATACCTGAGTGTGATCAATAATTGTAGTTTTGTATCATTGCAGAGGAGATGGAGTAAAGTGAACTATAGGTATCACCATAGCTATGTGGATATAACAAATGAATATGGCTGCTGCTGTGTGTTACACACAGGCACAAACATGTTTCAGTCACAGGGATAAATTATGATAAATGAAACATCTGATTCTACCAGGCAACAAAATCTTATTGGTACCAGTCTTACTGTAAATGCAGTCCATCAGCAATTGAATTGTCATAATACTGCATATAACTATACTCATGTTTGTATTTATATTGATGAGTTATACTTGTTAATGCAGTTATACATACATAGCATCAATCACTTGTAAAATAATTGTATAACTTTAAATTCTCCTTTTTAACAATGTTTAACAGTGTTTCACAATGCATACATTTAACCAGAATTGAAATATACGTATTTATTTCTCATGACACAAATATGTCATGCATCAGAATCAAGTCATTTAATAGTTTCTGTAGTGGGTAGTTATATCCATTAACAATATTTTGGAAGTATACAGGTAGAGCAATAGAACATGAGTGTATATTATGTCTTTTTCCTCAATAGAAGTAATTTTTGCTCATATTCTAGCCAGTGACATTCATAGAACTTAATTTCAATTGACGTATAATTTACAGATATGTAGTGAACTTTAATATTGATTTTATATCCTTTCACAAGATAAGATTGCTACTGGCTTCAAAACTACTGCATTAACTCTTAGGCTCAAGACAGAGAGGAAGTGATTTGCCTGTATTTAGCTTTGTGCTAATTATAGACATAGAGAAAAAAAAAGAAACCTGATAAAATACAAATTAAAGGGCTATTAGTAATAATAAAATAGTTAGACGTGAAATAGAAAGGAGAAGTCAACCGATGATAAGTAGAATTGCCAGGGATGGAATGTCTGAGACCTAAATTAAGAAAAATTAAGCCTTTGACATAAGGAGGAAAATAGCTTTGGGTAGGAGGAACAGCACATAGCAACAGTTAGAGTTGGAAATGAACATAGCATTTTAATTAATTGAAAGAACAATGGTGTGAAGAGAAAATAATGAGAAGAGAGAGACTGAGACACTATACAATTAGGGTGTGAAGAAGACACCAATTGCTGGAGGCCTTGGGGCCAGTATTAAAAACTCTGGATCTTTTCCTACCATCAGATGCTGTTTTGAGAAGGTTTTGAAAGGCCTTATAGGGATGGAGAGAGCTAAGAAATATGTTTTATTAAAAGAAACTTCGTTTTTTTGCTATTATAATTAAGTAATTAATTGACTGAAGTTAGTTAATAATGAGAAAGGAGATATGCTAAGGATAGCATGTATTAACTGAAGTAAAACTATTAAGAAATGTTGAAAGAAGATGAAGTTGGCAGTAGACAAGAATAAATGTCTGAGCAATAGAGGCATTAAGTGATTCAGGGAACTGTTTATACCTGCTGGCTGGTGGGCACATTCTTGAGTTGGAGAAAACAATTTTTAGGGACACAGAATCACTTTTTGTCTACAAAATTCTGAATTAATTTTCCATTTTGGCCTGTTCAATTGGAGACATTCAATAGAAGCTCTAAATGTAAATACAAACATCAGGAACAAAGACTGGTGTCAGAAACATGTAGATTTACACACAGAAGATCATTTATAAGTACATGGAAATTGCATTAAATGTTCCAGGTAGATAGAAATATAGAGGAAAACAGAAAGACCAAACTGGATTTCTATACAGTGCAAAGCATTAGGAGGCAGGACAGGAAAATAAGCAGCTGGTAAAGGGGACAGTGATAAATCAGTGAGGAAGAAAGACTGGAAAAGGTCATGGCATTAAAAACAAGAAATAATGACACGTCAAGATCAGGAAGTAGCACCCAGTATGCCTGTTCTTCAAATGAACTGAGGATAAGGAAGTGTTGGCAACTTGACAAGAGCAAGTTCAGTGACATGATAACAGCAAAGTGCTTCCTCTGGGAGTCATGAGTTAAGACAGAAAGATGACAGTAACTGTTCAAACACAGGGAGCTGTGAGATGTGGGAGACACTGAGTAAATTTATCACAACAGAAAATTTCTGTCTATGCTTCTTTTTGAAAATTACATTTTCAGATTTCCATTAGTTCTTCTGATAGGATTTATAGGATATTTAACTACTTCTCTAGCTATGATGGAGATACATTCAGTAAAGTCCATTGTAAGGGGAAATACTGAGAGTTCAAAATCATGAGATGGATACCGTACTGTCTTAGCAACAGGGTACATTGCAGAGAGCTGAGTATGTCCTCTCATGATCATATAGTTGATAGGGAGCTGTGGCTCACTGTCAGCGCCAAATCGAAATGAAATTTCAAAGTATGTTTGCACTAATTGGATATAACTTTTGCATCAGTGTAAAAATTACAAACTTGTTATCTAAACATATCTGTGCACTTTGGAATAATAAAATGGAGTTAAATGGACTTCTTTTCAGCTATAAATGCATTGTGTCTGATATACCTTATTTTCTTCCCACAAACAGAGCTGCCAGAAATGACGTATAATTGTACTGCATTTGTTTCTTGATCAGAGAAAACAATTGCTATATGCTTGCTATTTTTCAAGGACTTTTATGCAAAAACCTAGGAGATTCCTGAGATTATGAAATCCTGGCACTAGTCAGACAATCTTCCTGATTTTGTTTGATATAGCTTATTAAAATGTGTACAGTATTATAGAATTATATTCTATTAGTTTTCAATAAATTATAAGATTCTGGAATAAAAGTATATGGCATTTTCATTTTTAAAGCATATTACCTGTGAGTCATAGTTTATCTTAATAGGAATATTTGATAGCTGGATAGAAGGATGGATGAGAGGGGCCATAGACTGGACAGGAATGGAAGAATTAGTGTAAAGAGAATTCCACTGTGATAAAAGCAATAACTTGAATTCTGTATGGCCCATTAAATAAGACAGCATTTATTGTGAAAGTGCATGGAGAATGTGGGTTAGGAAAACAAGAAGCAGGGCTCTATGAACTCCCTTGCAAAGTGAGCCATGAAAGCCTGTATGTGAAATAATACACTGATAAAAGCTCTCCTTTGTAATGAAATCTTAAGCAATAACTTCACATTGTCAAGGTGACATATTAGGTCAGTCAAAGATGACTTCAATCATTTAGTTTCGAACATTAACAGGATGACAGCGAATTTACGCGAGAAGATAATATGATTTGACTTTAGAGTTTGAGTCCATTTGAGACAATGCAATATTGTCAGTAGGTCTGAAACTCTCACTTTGACCTCGGAACAGATGTATAATGCATATATCTGACAAGATTATAAGTGAATTGCTCTGATTGTGATGAGTATTTTGAAAACATACAGATGACAAATGAGATAAAAAATAAGTTTCAAAAATTAAACATAAATTCATTTGATTTGAACTCAACTGATGATGAGGTATTCAGAGAAGAAAGGACAGAAAAGGATGATTAAGGCTAACAGTTAGAATGAAGTCATCTGGGAAACTCAAAAAACTATGTGTTATGTTCTTTTGGAGTACAATTTTGTGTTATTTTCTCATTGCATTGTTATGAAAAGTAAGGGAAGAAGATGTTCTCATTTCAATAGTGCCTTAGAATCATTCAATAATATGTCTAAGGCTATGGTTTCCACCTGACAGAGTAAGATTATTGCTTCAGGTCAGCCCTTTCCTCAAATATAACAGAATAAGAAATTGGGTTTGTCAAGAAGTATTCCATAATACAAGGTTCTGGAAGTGGAGCGTCTCAGTGCTGGTGAGGGCCCAATATGGCAGCATCATCCAGTGTCAGCAGGAAATCAGGACTGCTGTGCTTGGGTTCTACAAACATGCTCATTATCAGAACACAACACTAGCACCTTTACCTCCTTAAGTTAGAAAGTCTGATTAGCATACTCTCAAATGTTAAAGCTGCAGATGGCTTACAAACCTTTCAGGTATTCCAGTAACATTAGTTTTTATTCATTTTACAAAGTGTAAGATTTAATTGGTAAGCCAGCAATCATACTCAAAGACAGTTTTAAATAGTATAGATATAAAGAAATTTCATTATTTTACTAAGAGATTATTATTATTATTTTTGGTTTGACACTGACACCATAGGGAAAAAAACCAGGACTGATTATTCAGCATCTGTGAATACATCTTTAGTGGTGAGATACAATATGGATTGTGTCTCTGAGTCTTCTGCCATGGTATTGGTGGTGTGGCTTTAAAGCATGGAACAAAAATACAAATAGACTACCAATTAGCTAGTGGTGGAAAACAGTATTGAAGTTTACATAGTGCTGATAAGTGTATTAAAAACACAGAGGAGGCTTCCACATATGACCAAACTAGAGAGGACTCCAAAAATGAAACTGAGTAGCACTAACTGTGTGATTATTTGTTGCTTTGAAAGTATTTGACCTCTTAGGATGCTGTGATATGTATAGTAGATAATAACACTATAAATGTGTTCAAGAAAAGGAATTTGTTCATTGTCGGCCCTGAGAGCATGTATGGAGATTCTAGAGCAAGAGCACAGTTACTTGGATACCCTGGGCAGAAGAATGTTGTCTCTTAACCAGGAAGGTCCCTCTTTGACTAAGCACAAGACTTTAAGAGATACATATCTGGAGCTGTGAGTGCCCTTCTGAAGGGGGCACACTCCTAGCCAGCAAAATTTGCCCAGTCAACCCTGGGGTGACAGATGTTACAACCAAATTACACTTAGAGCTGATATTATTCATTTGGTGCCTAAAGAATTACTTATTTATTTGTACATTCACTTGTTCACATAGACATTCAAATTTTAGTTATTCCAGCATTACACTGAAATGTAATAGTTTCACAATTCCTTTAAAAATCTGACATGAATAACTAGAATGGCATACTCAAGGACAAAGAAAAGAGAGATATGACTTTATGTTTTAAGCATTTCTTCTTAGAATAATAATGTTTTAAAAATTTATTTTCAGTTTTATTTATGTACATATGTGCATCTCTGTGGGTATGAACATGTATGTCCAGGTTCCTGCTGAGTCAAGAAGATGGCATGGAATTCCTGGAGCTAGAGTTGCAGATGGTAGGGAGGCCTTGGTGTGGGTTCTAGGAATGGAATGCAGTCCTCTGCAAGGGTATAAAGTACTTTTTTTATTTAAGAATTTTTTTCCTTCATTTTACACACCAACCACAGATCAGCCACTTATCCCTCCTCCTGCTTTGCTTCCTCCCAGCTTTCTAATCCCCCTACCCCTGATCCACGGCCCATCTCACCCTCCAGATGGGTAAGGGTTCCCATGGGGAGTCAGCAATGCCTGGTGCATTCAGTTGAAGAAGGACCAAGCCCCTTCCCTGTGCATCAATGTTGAGCAAGGGGTCCCCCCCATAGGTGACAGGCTCCATCTCCTCTATTGCTAGTAGTCTAAACTGGGGTCATCCTTGTGGATTCCTGGGAATTTCCCCAGCATTAGTTTTCTCCCTAGACTCATAATATCTCCCTCTATCAAGATATTCTTTCATTCCTCTGCAACTTCATTCCTCCCCTAGCTCAACCATCCTGTTCCTGTTCCCTCATGTTCTCATCCCAATCCCCTCCTCTCTATTGCCCCCCCCCATCCCAGTTTACTCAGATCTCATCTATTTCCCCTTCCCAGGGCAATCCATGTGTCCCTCTTAGGATCTTCTTTGTTACCTAGCTTCTCTAGAGCTGTGGGTTGCAATCTGGTTATCATTTGCTTTATATCTAGTATCCACTTACAAGTGAGTACATACCAGATTTGTCTTTCTGAGTCTGTCTGAGTTACTTCATTCAGGGTGAGATCACACTGAATCTATAGATTTCTTTTGGTATGATTGTCATTTTTATTATGTTGGTTCTACCTATCCATGAGCATGGGATAGCTTCTTCCCATTTCCTAATATCTTCTTTAATTTCTTGCTTCAAAGACTCAAAGTTCTTGTCATAAAGGTATTTTACTTGCTTGATTAGAGTTACCCCAAGGTATTTGTGACTATTGTGAAGGGTGGTGTTTCTCTGATTTCTTTCTCGGCCCATTTGTCACTTTTATATAGAAGATTTACTGACTTTTTTAGTTAATCTTGTATCTGCACATTACTGAAGGAGTTTGTCAGTTGTAGAATTTCCCTGGCATAATTTCTGGGGTAAGTTATGTATGCTATCTTATCATCTGCCAACAGCAAAAGTTTGACTTCTTTTTCATTTTGTATTCCACTTGTTCTCCTTTTGTTGTCATATTGCTCTAGTTAGAATTTCAAGTGCTGTGTTGAATAGAGCAGACAGCCTTATCTTGATCCTGATTTTAGTGGAATCGCTTTGAGTTTCTCTCCACTTAATTTGATGTTGGCTGTTGGCTTGCTGTAAATTGCCTTTATTGTGTTTAGCTGTGTTCCTTGTATCTTGATCACTCCAAGACCTTTATCATGAAGGGGTGTTAGATTTTGTTGAAGACTTTTTCAGCATCTAATGAGATAATTATGTGTGTTTTTTTTTCTTTAAGTTTGTTTTTATGGTGGATTACATTGACAAATTTTCATGCATTGAACTGTTCTTGCATCCCTGGGATGAAGCCTACATGATCAAGGTGAATGTTATTTTTTGATGTGTTCTTGAATTTGGTTTTCCAGTATTTTATTGAGTAAATATTCATGAAGGATATTGGTCTGTAATTCAATTTCTTTCTTGTATCTTTGTGTGGCTTGGTTATCAGGGTAACTGTAGCCTCATAAAAAGAGTTTGGCACTGTTTCTTATGTTTCTATTGTGTGAAACAATTTGAGGAGTACTATTATTATCTATTCTTTGAAATTCTGGTAGAATCCTTTGCAGAAATTATCTGGCCCTGTGATTTTTATTTTTATTTTTTGGATGCAAGTCTTTTAATGTCTGCTTCTATTTCTTTAGGCATTATAGGTCTATTTAAATTGTTTATCTGGTCTTGATATCATTTCAGTATATGGTACCTATCGAGAAAATTGTCCATTTCTTTTAGATTTTCCAATTTTGTGCAGTACAGGTTTTTGAAGTATGACATGATTTTTTCTGGATTTCTTCATTGTTATGTCAGACTTTTTGTTTCTGATTTTGCTAACTTGGATATTCACTTGTGTTTTTTGCTTAGTTTGCATAAAGGTTTATTTATCTTATTGGTTTTTTTTGAAGAACAAACTCTTTGTTTATTGATTCTTTGTATTGTACTATTTTTTCCTATTTTGTTGATTTCAGCCATCAATTTGATTATTTATTGTCCTCCTGGGTGAGTTTGCTTCTTTTTGTTCTAGAGCTTTCAAGTGTGCCTTTCAGTCTCTAGGTTGAGATTTCTCCAACTTCTTTATGTAGGTATTTAGTGCTATGAAATTTTCTCTTAGTACTGCCTTCACATTGTCCTCTAGAGTTTGAATAAGTTAGACATCCATTTGACTGAATTCTAGGAAGTCTTTAATTTATTTTTTTATTTCTTCCTTGTCCCACTGGTATTTCAGCTGGGCATTATTCAGTTTCTATGAGTTTGTAGGTTTCCTACAATTTATGTTGTTGTTGAATTCTAACTTTAAGACATGGTGATTGGATAAAATACAAGAGGTTATTCCATTTTTTTTCATCTGTTGAGATTGGCTTTGTGACTGAGTATATGGTCAATTTTAGAGAAGGTTCCATGGGGTGCTGAGAAGAAGGCATATTTGTTTATGTATGGGTGGAATGTTATGAAGATGTCTATTAATTCTGTTTGTGTCATAAAACCTGTTAGTTTTGTTATTTCTCTGTCAAGTTTCTGTCTGGCAAATCTGACCATTGGTGAGAGTGGGGTGTTGAAGTCTCCCACTACTAATGTATGGGGTTTGATGTTCTATTTAAGCTTTAGCAATGTTTCTTTTACATATGTGGGTGCCCTTATATTTGGGGCATAAATGTTTAGAATTGAGACTTCATTTTGGTGTATTTTCCTGTGATGAAGATGAAATGTCCTTCTTGATCTCTTTTGATTAATTTTAATTCAAAATCTATTTTGTTAGATATTAGGATAGCTGCACCAGCTTGTTTCTTAAATTCATTTGATTGTAAGTCTTTTCCCATCCCTTTACTATGAGGTAGTGTCTGTTTTTGAAGTTGAAGTGTGTTTCTTTTATGCTGCAGAAGGATGGATCCTGTTTCCTGTCCATTCTGTTAGTTTGTGTCATTTTATAGGCAAACTGAGTCCATTAATATTAAGTGGTATTAATGACCAGTGATAGTTAATTCATGATATTTTTGTTGGTAGTGTGTGTTTTCTTTCTTCAGATTTGCTGCTGTGAGGTTGTCTATTGACCGTGTTTTCATGTGTGCATCTAACTTCCTTAGGTTGGAGTTTTTCCTTCTAGTGCTCTTTATATTGTTGAATGCATCCTTGCACTGGCACCTGCCCATCTTTTCCTCCAATTGGTGCAAGCAATGTCTGTGTAACAGGGATCAGTTCTTGTTTTAATTGGCACTGGTGATGTTTGTGTCTCGGGGAGTAGCTGAGTTGTCAGGGGATGGGTGGGTTTGGGGGATGGAGTGGGGCTTGTATATTACAGAGTCCAATGTGGGATGGTGGTTAACAGGCCTGTGCACAGGATTCTTGTCTCCTGGCCTGCAACTGGGGCTGCAATGTGTGGGAGTTGGGTGCATGCATTATGCCTTTGGTTCTAAGTCCTAGAGACTTGGGTGACCAGCTGGAAGAACAATCTTTTGTCTGTTGTTCCAATTGGAGCTGGCAGAGTCTGTGTCTCAGGGAGCAGAGTCTGATGTCTTAGGGGATGGGTGCGTTTGGGTTATGGAGTGGGGCTTGTAGGTTACAGGGTCCAGTGGGAAGTGGCAGTGGGCAGGCCTGCCTGCAGGAGTCCTGCCTGCAGGAGTCCTGCCTGCTGGCCTGCAACTAGAGCTTCAATGGGTGGGGGCAGAGGGCAGGGGCTGTGCCCTAGGCCTAGGGTACTGTGCTGTCCCACTGGGCAAACAGTCACTCACCTCTTGGTCCAATCAGATCCAGCAGAGTCTGTGTGTCAAGTACTCGTTAACCACTGAAAGTAGTTAGAAAGTAGCCTTAGAAAGTAGTCCTTTTAGCCGGGCGGTGGTGGCACACGCCTTTAATCCCAGCACTCGGGAGGCAGAGCCAGGCGGATCTCTGTGAGTTCAAGGCCAACCTGGGCTACCTAGTGAGCTCCAGAAAAGGCACAAAGCTACACAGAGAAACCCTGTCTCAAAAAACCAAAAAAAAAAATTAGAAAGTAGCCCTTTTAATGTAGAAAAAACTTATAATATTGAAGCAATTGAAGGATAGCCAACATGGAGCCTGTGACCTACTGTTTATCTTTTTCTCATTGTTCATACACTTTAGAACTAGAGTCCAGTACAAATTTCACTAAATTTTTCGGTTTGAATTTGAAATTGCCACGTACTATTCTGAGACTGTTATTTATGAAAAAGCAACCTTGAAATCTTTTTTCAGCTTTAGAAAGAGCACCATAATCTCTCTCTCTCCCTCATTCCCTGCCATTCTTTTTTTGTTTGTTTGTCTGTGGTTGTTGACACAGGGAACTACCCCAGGTTGGCCTCATACACTTGTTTTTCCTGTATCTGTTTTCTTAGTGTTGGAATTGCTGATGTATACCACCACAACTTTATAATGATAGGTATTTATGTGTGGTTATATAGAGATATCATAAGTGTACTGTATGAGGGTATACATTTTATGTATGAAGGCATATACTTCTGAAAAATACTATATGGTAAATACTCCCTTAAACCTGCTTAACCGATTCTACTTATAGTTTAGTTTTGTTAACATTAATATTGTTAACTCTCACTGAGTTACAGAACAAGAGCGTTTATTACTGGGATACAGGGTGACAACATTAAGCAAAATCTCATTCAGTGCTGAAATGTATTTTGAAATCTCTGTTGTGACCTGAAATAGCACATGTATACCACCAAACATGGGGATTCTCCTGGAAACAAGCTAGCTGCTATTATTTGGATTCACTGTATTATGTTCATGAAAATCCATATTTATTAAATATATACTAAAACTCATACTTAGTACAATATCCAGAAAATAGTAACTTTTGGATATTGGATAACAAATACTCAGGGCATAGTTTGTGGTTATTATTATCTTTGTAAATGTTATGATATTTATAGTATTATTATATGTTTGAAGAAAAACTGAATGGAATCATAAGGCATGGTAAAGACAAATGCTAAAATAAGATGTGTTTTCTTTTCTTATGTTCTTATTTTAGAATCTTTAAGCCCTCCCAAACATCTTGTTTGTGCCACTGCTCAAGCAAGCACCTGCCTCATAGTACAGAGCCCACAGAATTGTAATCACTCAAAGATGTAACACTGGTTTCCTTAGTAAAGCAAAGTATGTTATTCACTAACCCTTTTGCATTCCATCAGGGACCACGTGCTGCCTTGGAGTAAAAGGCTTTGAGGATGCATGCTTTTTCAGAAATCTTAGGATTGCTCATTTCCTCTATCAGCATTGCCAATTTGAATGAAGACCTAGCTGAATATGTTTATCTAATGTTGTGACTGTCTTGGGAGCTCCTTCTTTACATGGCACATGATTAGAAGTCAACAGCCTTTGAATTAATGAGATAAATATCACCAAGACTGAATTAGGAAACACATCTGGCTAGACTGTAACTGGAGAAAAATCTTACTGTGTCTTTCAGGCTTATGAAAATACCGATATTTTAGTCTCATTTGATTATCCGGTACTAAAAGAATAGTGAGAAACTCAGCCAGTAAATGCTTTATTTGATTTTCTTTCCCCAACTCAAAATATTTTTTTACATCACATCTTCACTAACACACACTTTTTTTTTTGAGCTGAGGATCGAACCCAGGGCCTTGTGCTTGCTAGGCAAGTGCTCTACCACTGAGCTAAATCCCCAACCCCTCACTAATACACTTACTGGACAGGTTAAAGTCCATCAAATTTTCTGTTAGACCCAATGTAAAAGGAGGATTTTCTTGGGCATGAGAATATTAAGCAAACTTGTATTTTCTTTTTCCGTAATTTTGACATCTTTGGAGAAGTGATTTTTCTAGTCTGTATTAATTAATTTTTTTCACATAAAACAGTATATTTATAACCCAGTATGAGTAGTAAATCTATACGTAAGTCCATAGCATAAGGCTTTTTAGATTTATACTGAGGCTCCGCATTCAAATACTGTGACCATGTCTGTAAACATGTAAAGTAATTAGTCAACCAGCACAAAAACTCCACTAGATGCATTTAAAAGAGAGATATCTAGAGCCAGAGGGATAGCAAAATGTGAAGCTGAAGAAGGGTAATTGGGGGAGAGAGGAATCTGGGAGCAATTAGAGGTGGGAGATTAATATATGAACAGAATGCATTGTCTGAAATTCTCAAAGAACTAATAAAAACATCATTAAAATAAATTCTGAATAAATTTAAAATCCATTAAATCCTATGCTTCATAAGAGGAATTATTCTTTATTATCTGCCCCAATAATTTCAACCTAGAAGCTAATTAGACTACAGATTCTATTCAGTCATTATAGTTCTGTTTTGACTATAAGCAGTAACTACTTTAATAGATTCCATCAACTGTAAAAGTCATAATGCCTGGAGGCAGTTCCTGCTCACTGTAGAACTAACTTACAAAACAATCTTACTAGTGAGCATGAATCCTATAGTAGTACTCTTTCCCATACAATAATTTCACTATGTAATTGGGAGATTTTCATTTTGTATCATATAGCAAAGAATTTCTTATCGACTTTAGAGATTTATTTAGTAATAAAATCCAATCATATCTCTCATGGACCTCAGAGAATTTTGTGGCCATAAGATAAATAAATACATCTTGTGGTTCTATCACGACCTAGAAGACACATTCTGTGCACTCTGTATCAGACATTTGTAGGCATTCCAAAGTGCTTTGTGCCTGTGGCGGCAATGTACAAAATCATCAGCTGGGAAATGACTTCGGAAATTAGTCAGAGGTTAATTCTCTGCCTCATTGGCACCCTAAAATGGACAAATTGTAATTGATTTTGGTAGTATTTCCAAAGCACGTTTTCTATTGAGTGATGATGAAAACTCATGGGAATATTCTATAGATAGAGAAATATCTGGGTTTCAATATCATATCATTAAGAATTTGTGTTTCTATATTTAATAAACTGTAACTTAGTGGTTTTGTTACTTTATAAAAATGATAAATTTTAAATTCTCAAAGTGGATTGATATTTTTACCATTAGAATTTTTATTTGGATGTACTGACCTGGCACACAATTCTTTCTGTGTATATTATAGTTAGAGAAATCTCTTTAGGTTTTATCTATAACCTCCTAGGAAAACATGCACAGATTTCTGAGTAAGTAATAGGTTTATGTGCAACTTGAGAAAAAGGTAAAATTAATCAGGTGCCTGTTCACAGTCAGGGATTTTGTTCAATAGTTAAATGGAAGGGGTAACTCAATATTTTTCTATTTAAATGAATTCCTTTAATGTCTCATTAAGAAATCATTTGTATCTGTATTCTTAAGGATGTGTTTTGGAAAATTTAAGCTTAACCTGTAAATTTTAGAGAAAAAGTCTGGCTGTTGTTTAAAATACATAAAACCACATGTCTTTATGACTGGTATGAGTTGAATAATAGGAAATATCAAAGTGAACCATGTGTAGGTTTCTTACAAACTTATAGAAATAACTAGGCCCAATTTTTCTGGCTAACTTCACTATTGGCACTGGTAATTGAGTCCAATATATTGACAAGAAGACAAAATAAAATGAAGACAAATATTTGCTGAAAACTACATTGTCATTTTTATGTATCTTCTTAAATGCTCAGAATGGTTTAGCTTTAACAGTTTTCACTTTACAAATGTCACAACATAGGCTTTAAGAGTAAGACGTTTTCCAAGGCCTAGGTAGTAGGTGCTGACTGTGGAATTTTAAGATGTGTGGCAAATGGAAATGATTCACTAATCAATAAAAGTATTTTCAAGGCAACTAAAGCACCTTTAATAAAGAACAATAATGGAGGAGTACAGAAGGCTCTAGACTCTAGGAAACATGAACCACCAGAAGAAAAAGTGAGAACAAATTTCAAGAACCTTCTACATGCACAGAGCTGCAAAGAAGATCAGGCAGGCTGCAAATGAACATAGAATGCCATTTTTGTTTACTTGAAAGTAGTAGACTTTTTCTGTTGATATCTGATGAGCCATACATAAGCTTTTATTTTTATACAGCTTATATCACAGTAGGAACCAGGCAGGAAGAAGATGTATGTGGGGTAAATGTGAAAATATGGAGAAGTACTTGGTCAAACAGAAAGCATTTCTTAGCCCTCAAATCTCTGCCCAGGAGGTTTATTCATTTCCTTCCTATATCTTTTCTTTGTTTGCAGCCTGAATCTTTCCTGTTATGAATGATTATTTACATGCTGCAGAAGAACAACTGCAATACAAACAAACCCATGGATAATTTTTTCTTATGTCAGTTTCCTGGTGTTGTTACTAAGACAGGGCAAAGGCTTGAGTTTTAAACTTAGTATAGGAATGAGATAATGGCCTAACACATACAGAATAGTACCCAACTCAGGGAAATTAAGTAGTCAGATTAGGTTACCTGACTTGTAGGTGAACAACATTTGGAGTGTCTTTACATGATGAATATGTCACTCTTCCTCTTCATAGGCACCAAATGTATAGTTAGATGAAATACTTATGTGACTGCATTTATTCCTGTATACCTCATAAAACTCCATTTCAAAACTTACTCATGGAGGGGAATAAATTGGTGTATGAATTTTTCTATTTGTTGAATGGAAAATCAGTGCAGTCCATGGGAACGCTACTCTTAATTCCTTAAAAGTAACTTAAAAAAAATTAACTCAAGGTTTGCAAACCATGTAAGATTTAGAGACATCAGAAACAATATAGGCTATTGCCGTTAACCTTGGTTACCTCCCAGAAGTTAAAAGCAATTCCCTACTGCTGAAGCTGCTATGTACTTTGGACATAGAACTCTGAATATTTGCATTGGATTTGATCTTAAGTCTTCCTACTTGAGGACGAGCTTCCATGGTACCAGAAGGTGTTGTGTAGTGTACCAAATGAGAAAAGCAATCAATGATCCTACCCAGTTGTGACACTTATGAACAACAACAACAAACCTGGCAATCTTTGAATTCTCTATATGTCTTTCTTTCATCTCTTTCAAAGATGTTTTGAATTTTGAATACAGTTCTCTTCCTTAATTACATTATAATAACATGTAATAATGAAAAATGGGGTTTCAGAGATTAAATACACTAGACACTTCTAAAATAATAACCTGAATACTAATTGTATATAAAACATACTTATGGACACTGAAATCCATGACATATTTACTAGGTAAGTTTTAGCAAAATACATGTGAATGAATGGGAAATAGATCAGTAGCACATATTCAAACTAAAGCAGAAAGAAATGTAAAATCATGAGATAGAGACAGAGATAGGGAGACAGACAGATTAGGATGAGAAGTGAGGAAAATAAAGACAATAAACAGAAAAATACACCATAGAGAATAATCCAGAACTATTTCAGGTTCCCTAAGATATGAAGGCTCAAATTTCAGAATCTCTACAAACTCAAATGGGAAAAAAAAACAAAAACAAAAACAAAAACAAAACACAAACAAACAAAAACAACAACAACAAAAAATAAATAAAGTAAGAACCATGCCTAGCTGTACAGTCAATCAAATACAAAAATAGGGAAAGATGAACAAAATAAAAATTTTTCCTTAAGGTTCCACGCAATAGCTCTGGGAGCAGACAACTCAGTATCAACAGGTAGAATTCAGAAGTCATGGAACACTACTGAAATGCTAGGAAGCATTCACATTCTAAACAGAAAGAATGTGTTCTCCATAAATGAGGTAAAAGAAAGAGAACTTCATGCGAAAATGGGTCATCCTTGACATTTTCTCTGCAAGCATATTTGAAGATATCCATGCAACAATCATGAGAATTTATCGAATTGCCATGGCATCAGAAACAACTCTGGTTGCAAGAGGTCAGGCACCATGATTCAGTGTGTGATTGAAATCATATAAAAATAAGTGGCGTTATTCCTGCAGTGAAGAGACTGAAAACTGGGAAAGCTTGATGTGGGAATGTCTGGATGCTGAGGGTCATCTACTTTGGTTCTGAGTGCTATGGCTTCAATGCATTCCCTTTGTGAACAATCAGCAAGCTATGGTCTTATATAAAACTACCCACATCAAACAACAGAAAAATATTCAGGAAATACATAAGGGATGAGTCACAGAAAAGTGACAATTTAATGACAAATATGAACAAGAATGGTCTATGATAGAATGTTTATTTCATTTAAAGTTTTTTTTTTATAAAATTTGTATTTTCTATACACTGACTTTTCTATTTATTCATACATTTCTTCTTTAAATTAATCTTGGCTTTATTTTATTTATTTATTTTTTCCATTTTTATTTACGTACTTTTTTATTTTTTTATTATATTTTTGTTTTAATTTTACACATCAGCCATGGGTTCCCCTGTCCTCCTCCATCCTGCCCACACCTTCCCCCTATCCCCTCCCCTCCATTCCCATCTCCTCCAGGGCCAAGACTCTCCTGGAGATTCATTTAAACCTGGTGGATGCAGTCAGGCAGGTCCAGTACTCTCCTTCCAGGCTGAGCAAAGTGTCTCTGTGTAAGCCCAAGGTTCCAAACAGCCAGCTCATGCACTAAGGACAGGTCTCGGTCCCACAGCCTGGGTGTCTCCCAAACAGTTCAAGATATTCAGTTGTCTCACTTATCCAGAGGGCCTGATCCAGCTGGGGGCTCCACAGCCTTTGGTTCTTAATTCATGTGCTTCCATTCATTTGGCTATTTGTCCCTATGCTTCTCCAATCTTGGTCTCAACAATTCATGCTCTTTCTCAACAATTGGACTCCTGGACCTCCACCTGGGACCTGGCTGAGGATCTCTGCATCCACTTCCATCAGTTAGTGGATGAGAGTTCCAGCATGACCGTTAGGGTGTTTGGCCATCTGATCACCAGACTAGGTCAGATCAGGCTTTCTCTCGACCATTGCCAGCAGTCTACAGAGGATGTATCATTGTGGATTTCTGGGGACCTCTCCATCACTCTGCCTATTCCTGTTCTCATGTGGTCATCATTTATCATGGTCTGTTATTCCTCATTCTCCCTTTCTGTTCTTGATCCAGCTGGGATCTCTGGCTCCCCTAAGCTTTCTTTCCCTCAAACCTTGCCCTTCATTACTCCCACTGTCGTCCAGGTTGTTCATGTAGATCTCACCCATTTCTCTGCCATTGGGTGATCCCTGGGTCTTTTGTAGGGTGCCGTTTTCTAGGTAGCCTCCCTGGAGTTGTGTAGCAGTCTAGTCATCTTTGTTTTTTATCTAGTATCCTCCTATGAGTGAGTACACACCATGTTCATCCTTCTGAGTCTGGGTTACCTCACTCAGGATGATTTTTTTCTAGATCCATCCATTTGCCTGCAAACCTCATGATGTCATTGTTTTTTTCTGTTGAGTAGTACTCCATTGTGTATATGTACCATATTTTCTTTATCCGTTCTTCAGTTGAAGGGCATCTAGGTTGTTTCCAGGTTCTGGCTATAACAAACAATGCTGCTATGAACATAGCTTAGCAAATGCCCTTGTGGTATGATTGAGCATTCCTTGGGTATATGCCCAAGAGTACTACAGCTAGGGCTTGGGGGAGATGGATTACCGATTTTCTAAGGAAGCGCCATATTGATTTCCAAAGTGGCTGTATAAGCTTGCATTCCCACCAGCAGTGGAGGAGAGTTCCCCTTGCTCCACATTCTCTCCAGCATAAGCTGTCTTCTGTGTTTTTGATCTTAGCAACTCTGACAGGTGTAAGGTGGTACCTCAGAGTCATTTTGATTTGTATTTCCTGGATAATTAGGGATGTTGAGCAATTCCTTTAATGTCTTCCAGCCATTTGAACTTCCTCTGTTGAGAATTCTGTTTAGTTCTGTAGCCCATTTCTTAATTGGAGTGTTGGGCATTTTGATGTCTAATTTCTTGAGCTCTTTATATATTCTGGATCTCAGCCCTCGTTCAGATGTGGGGTTGGTGAAGACCTTTTCTCATTCTGTAGGCTGTCACTTTGTCATGTTGACAGTGTCCTTTGCTCTACAAAAGCTTCTCAGTTTTAAGAGGTCCCATTGACTGATTGTTTCTCTCAGTGTCTGTGCTAATGGTGTTATATTTAGAAAGTGATATCTGGTACCAATGCATTCTAGACTACTTCCTACTTTCTCTTCTATCTGGTTCAGAGTAACTGGATTTATGTTGAGGTCTTTGATCCACTTGGACTTAAGTTTTGTGCACGGTGACAGATATGGATCTATTTGCAGCTTTCTACACATTGACATCCTGTTATGACAGCACCATTTGTTGAAGATGCTTTCTCTTTTCTATTGTACATTTTTGGCTTCTTTGTCAAAAATTATATGTTCATAGGTGTGCGGGTTAATGTCAGGGTCTTTATTTGACTCCATTGGTCCACATGTCAGTTTTTATGCCAGTACCAAGCTGTTTTTATTACAGTAGCTCTATAGTAGAGCTTGAGGTCAGGGATTGTGATGCCTACATAGGTTGTTTTATTGTAAAGGATTCTTTTGGCTATCCTGGGTTTTTTGTTTTTTCCATATGAAGTTGAGTGGTATTCTTTCCATATCTGTGAAGAATTGTGTTGTTAATTTGATGGGGATTATGTTGAATCTGTAGATTGCTTTGGTAAGATTGCCATTTTTACTATGTTAATCCTGCCTATCCATGAGCATGGGAGATCTTTCCATTTTCTGACATCTTCTTCAAATTCTTTTTTCAGGGACTTAAAGTTCTTGTCATATAGGTCCTTCACATGCTTAGTTAGAATAACCCCAAGGTATTTTATATCATTTGTGGCTTTTGTCAAGAGTGATGTATCTCTGATTTCCTTCTCAGCTTGTTTGACTATTGTATATAGGAGGGCCACTGAACATAATACCCACCACATTGTCACCCTTTTCATTTCTAATTTTGTTAATTTGGATGCTTTCTCTCTGTCTTTGGTTAGTTTGGGTAAGGGCTTGTCTATCTTGTTGATCTTCTCAAAGAACCAACTCTTTGTTTCATTAATCCTTTGTATTGTTCTCTTTATTTCTATTTTATTGATTTCAGCTCTCAATTTGATAATTTCCTGACATCTGTTCCTCCTGGGAGACTTTGCTTCTTCCTGTTCAAGAGCTTTCATGTGTGCTGTCAAGTCACTAGCTTGAGATTTCTCCAGCTTCTTTATGTGGGCATTTAGTGCTATGAATTTAGCACTGCTTTCATAGTGTCCCATAAGTTTGGGTATGTGTTGTATTCATTTTCATTGATCTCTAGGAAGTCTTTAATCTCTTTATTTCTTCCTTAACTCATTAGTGATTCAGTTGAGCATAATTCAGTTTCCATGAGATTTTAGGATTTCTGTAGGCGTTGTTTTTTTTTTTTTTTTTAATCTAACTTGAAACCATGGTGGTCTGATAGAACACAGGAGGTTATACCAATTGTTTTGTATCTGATGAGATTTGCTTTGTTTCTAAGTATGTGGCAATTTTAGAGAAGGTTCCATGGGGTGCTGAGAAGAAGGCATATTCTTTTTTTTGTTTGGGTTGAATGTTCTGTAGATATAGTTTAAGTCCATTTGAGCCATAACATCATTTAAGACCATTATTTCTCTCTTAAGTTTCAATTTGGTGGATCTGTCCAGAGGTGAAAGTGGGGTGTTAAAGTCTCCCACTATTAATGTGTGGGGTTTCATATGTGATT
Organism: Onychomys torridus; assembly: GCF_903995425.1. Lineage (NCBI taxonomy): Eukaryota > Metazoa > Chordata > Mammalia > Rodentia > Cricetidae > Onychomys > Onychomys torridus. The sequence continues at coordinate 50,200,203 of NC_050445.1, read as the reverse complement.
TAAGCTTTAGTAATGTTTCTTTTACATATGTGGATGACTTTGTGTTTGGGGCATAAATGTTCAGAATTGAGAAATCATCTTGGTGGATCTTTCCTGTGATGAGTATGTAATGTCCTTCATCATCTCTTTTGATTGATTTTAGTTTGCAGTCTATTTTGCTTGATATTAGGATGTCTACACCAGCCTGCTTCTTAAGACCATTTGATTGGAAAGTCTTTTCCCAGCCTTTTATTCTTAGGAGGTATCTATCTTTGAATTTGAGGTGTGTTTCTTATATGCAGCAGAAAGATGGGTCCTGTTTTCATATCCATTCTGTTAGTCTGTGTCTTTTTATAGGTGAATTAAGGCCATTGATATTAAAGGATATTAATGACCAGTGATTGATTGTTCATTCCTGTTTTTTTTTATTATTATTTTTTGGTGGTAGTGTGTGTGTACTTCTCTTCTTCGGGTTTTACTGCTGTAGTGTTATCTATTTCCTGTGTTTTCTTGGGTGTATCTGCCTTCCTTAGCTTGGAATTTTCCTTCTAGTGCTTTCTGTAGGGCTGGGTTTGTGGATAAGTATTGTTTAAATCTGGTTTTGTCTTGGAAGGTCTTGTTCACTCCATCTATGATGATTGAAAGTTTTGCTGGGTATATTAGTCTAGGCTGGAATCCATGGTCTTTTAGTGTCTGCATTATATCTCTCCAGATCCTTCTGGCTTTCAAAGTCTCCATTGAGAAATCGGGTGTTATTCTGATTTGTTTGCCTTTATAAGTCACTTGACCTTTTTTCTTTGCTGCCCTTAATATTCTTTCTTTATTCTGTACATTTAGTTGTTTAATTATTATGTGGCAAGGGGACTTTTTTGGGGGGTCTAGTCTGTTTGGTGTTCTATAGGCTTCTTGTATCTCCATAGGTACATCCTTCTTTAAGCTGGGAAAGTTTTCTTCTATTATCTTGATAAATGTATTTTTCTTTGCCTTTGAGTTGGTATTCTTCTCCTTCCTCTAGTCCTATTATTTGTAGGTATGTTCTTTTTATGTTGTCCCAAATTTATTGGACATTTTGTGTCATGACTTTGTCGGTTTTAGTGTTTTCTTTGACTGATGAATCTATTTCTTCTACCTTATCTTCAACACCAGAGATCCTCTCTTCCATCTCTTGCATTTTGTTGGTTATACTTGCCTCTCAAGTTCTTGTTCATTTACTCAGATTTTCTATTTCCAGCATTCCTTCTGCTAGTGTCTTCTTCATTTTTTTTTCTATTTCTCTCTTCAGGTCTTTGACTGTTTCCCTCATCTGTTTCATTGCTTTTTCATGATTTTCTATCAGGGACTTGTTGTTTTCTTCTGCTTTAATTGTCCTTTCCTCTAGTTTTTTATGGCGTTCTTCCCATTTTTTGTTTGTCTGTTCCTCCACTTTATTTTTGATTTCCTCTATATAAGGCTGTAGCCTCTTTGTGATGTTACTTATAAGGTTGTTTCCTTCTGTTTCTTCCATTCTGTGATGTTCAGGTCTAGCTGTTGGAGAATGGCTAGGTTCTGATGATGCTGTATTGCTCTGTATTTTGTTGTATGTACTTCTGCTTTGACGTCTGCCCATCTCCTTGTGAATTCGTTCTTGGTCTTATCAGTGTACTTTGTCCAGACAGAGCTGACAGATTTAGAGCTGACATCTCCGGTCCTGATGGAAGCTCTGGGCCAGATGGGAGCTCTGGTCCAGATGAGAGTGCCTGCCAGATAGGAGCTGGGGGCCTGGACTCTGAGTCTCAGGAAGTCCCTGGGATCTCCTTATCTTGTCCAGATGGGAGTTCCAGGACAGGATGTAAGCTCTGGTCCAGATGGGAGTTCTGGGGCAGGATGGGAGCTGGGGGATGGTCTCTGAGTCTCAGGAAGTGGCTGGGGTCTCAGGCAAATGGGTGTTGGGGCAGGCTGTGGAGATTGCAGGGTCTGCCTGCAGTCTTGGAAAAGGGGTGCCTTCCTGAAGGGCCTGACAAATGGCTGGAAACTGGGGCCAAGTTTGGCAGGTCCTCCCGGGATGGCTGGTGCCCAGGGGTGGGACCCAGAGGTGGTTGCCTCTCTGACTACAACCCCAGGCATTCACCTATGGTCCAGATGGGAGTTCCCTGGCAGGATCTTGGCTTCATTTTAAAAAGTAGGTTAGATTCCAACTAATATATCTGGTATATTACACAAATAAAATTATATTCAATATTATTAGATGAAATTCTTATTACCTAGAAATTCATTATTCACTTATGAAAATTATGTCATATTACACTTGAAATTAATATATGCAAGCAATTTCAACTAGGTGTTATTCTTGAATATCTGTTTGATGCTTTACTAACCATAAAAATATTAAGTAATATCACTTTGAAAATGCTAATTAAATTTATAGAAAAATGGCTTATTAGCTTTTGGTATCTTGTCTTAGATTCTGTAACAGATTTTTCACAGAAGCAAAGTAAAAGGGATTAGGTTGACATTTAATTGCCCTAGTAATCAGATTTTACTAACTTAAGATGATTTCTAAATTTTTATTATAAGGATACTAAAAAAGTACTTAGAATGTTCTTTGTGTATTGTACTGTAGGCAATCCCAAAAGTGAAGACATTTTTTATGTAAGTATATCTGATTTTTTTTCTAGTGCTGCCAATATTGACCCTGGCCCCTGTGAATGTAAACAAGAATTATAATTGAGATACATCTCAAACTTGGTTTTGTAAGACAGAATGTCACTGTGAACCCTGAGCTGGCCTTGAATTCTAGATTCTCCTCTCTTTGCCTCTCAAGTATTGAAATTGCATGTTTCTGCCACCACTCCAGGCCAAGTATTTCTATAAACAGAGTACAGTGTTTCATCACTTAGGCAGTCCTTATTATAAAATGATAAATGAAGGAATGAATGAGTGACAATGAAAAATACTTATAGAACATGGTGAATATTTGCATTCTTGTGAATTATTATATATGCAATTTACAAACTGTTATAATCATAAGAAACAGCTGTTTTTAATATTCTAGAACTGTCCTGTAGCTTAAAAAACAGTATGACTATATCTTTTTCGTTAATCATAAATTGAAATAAGTTGAAGTGAATTTCATTATGTTTCTTGTTAACCATGAATAGAGAATGGGTACACAATAATCATCTTACTCTGAGGACTGTATGTAAACAACTCTGACGGTTCACTTTGTGATTGCCCATTGTTTTTTCTTTCTGATCTTTTAAATAAATCATGTTGGATTTATGAATAGGATGCTCTAGTAAACTTTCTGAAAATTGTTTCAAATCACATGTGTGATCTGTCCATTACTACATATGTGAATAATTAGATCACCTCAAGAGACTTGTAATTAAATTCCTTGCGTGTCTCCCTTGCCATCTTCAGCTTGATAAGCATCAGAATCCTGCAAGTCTGTGCTAACTTGTAAGTACTTCTCAAGGAGCTTCACACATTATTCCATTGTCCTTTTCCTCCAGTCTCCCTCACTGATGTCTCTTGCACTCACAATCATATGTACAGCATCACTATCACTACCACCTTTGATCTGGTGTTCCTGTCCAAGTAGGACCTGTGGTCCCTGAGATTCTTTTGCCCACCCTGTGCTGAGTTCCAGTAAAGTGACACAAATGGTCTTATTTTCCCTAATGGTTTCACATTTGTAATGTTTATTTTTTGGTGTTCTGAAGAGATGATACACATTCATACTGTCTGCAGCCTCTTTGTCAACAGGCTCTATCCAGATAACACAGGTTGGAGAGTCTAGCAACTGTTCAGCATGTGAGACAAATCCTAATACTCACCTCCAAACGTTCACTACCATTGGTCCACCTTAAGCAAGATATGTCTCACGGACAAAACACTCAGTCAAGTAGTCCCCAGGCAGCTGTGATCAGTGTGGGATTTCATCACAGCAGCCTGACAGAGTTGGAGCTTGAGTGTGTCTATCACTAACATCAGGCCCGCCGTGGAATGGAAAATGTGTGTGGAGGGATTATGAAAGAGATTAAAAAAGGAGACTTTGCAATTGCTTTTGTGTATTGTGATGGGAACTTACTATGTTTCCCTAAAATTAAGCTTTTAACTGAAACTGAAGAAGCCCCTGGGCTTCATCTCCATTTCCATAATAGGCTGACTTACTTAATCTACTCCTTTATTGAGTTCTTTAAATAAGAAGCTGTTTTTGTTTCCTTCAGATGCAACAAACTAAAAATAAGCTCAGGATCAGAATTATTTTAGACATTCTTTGGAACACTTTTGTTTTGTATGTGTTATGCTGATAAATAGTCTGTATTTCAAAGAAAAGAGAAAATACTTCTTGATTGTGTTTTTTAGGACAGTTTTCTCAAACGTTTCAAAGCAATTTCACAAATGCAATAGTAATATCAAACCATTTCAATGCGCGATTTTGTACATTATCCTGTATTACAACGTGTGTGCATTCAAATTAATTTTTTGAACTGTAAGTGTTTTGTGAGTGTGTCTGTATCATGATGGCAATTATTGCCATAAGAAACATAGCAGGTTCCCAATACTCTGTTATTTTACTTGACTAAAGTCTTTTTTATTTACTAACATTGTATTTGTAAACCTGGTAAAAATAAATAAAACTTGAGAATGTGTGAATGTATTGAGTGTATTTGTATATACTTTGATAAAATTGTATAAATATTCTCTGAAATTAGAGCTTTCCAGCTGAAACAGAACCCCTTGGTTTTGCCTGTTTGCTTGAGTTGATTTAATTGACTTCTTTATTCTCTTCCTTTAATGAAAACACAATTTTGTA